>NC_081168.1:4932309-5532309 GCF_012432095.1 Onychostoma macrolepis | reverse complement strand
ACTCCAATACAAATGTGTTGATTTGCTCCAACCTAACATGTATGAAATATACACAAATCTTGAGAGCACAACCTCTAAGTTAAAATCTGTCTCCATCACTGGACCTCATTCATGAAACAAGCATTTTTGTGTGAATTGTTCATAAAGCCATTCTGACATATTTTTCAGATTCATTAAAAGTATTTATATTTTCAAATTGTTAGGCAATCTAATGGCATTGAATTTTAATAACACCATTTGCCATAAAATACATAATAGCAAAATGAGTTAACCAATTAAATCATGAAATATTATTGAAAGCCGTAGTCTGTTTTCCTTTTTATTATAGATTATTATTCTGAGCACCAGCAGTATTTTTGTCTGCAAGAATACTTTAACTGAATGATGTTTGTTAAATGAATAATGTTTGCATTTATGCATAATACTGGAGCCAAATCTGAAAAGCGACTCCTGAAGATTCCAAAACATTTGTTGTGTACATGAAATTCAAATAGTTGTAATTTGTTGGCGGAAATTATGAATTGTGAATGAGCATGTATATGCGCCCTATATACTAATATCTGGGATTCATTAACATGCACACGTTTAACTATTAATAAATCTGAGGTAGCAAAATGTTTGTCAATCCAGGGGAGAGTTTACATGCAAATTATTCTAGATTTACTGTATCCGAAAGTTGGACTTCTGACTCGCCGCTATACCTCTGGGTTACGGCAAGAAAAAGCAAGAGGTTATAATGACAACAACACAAAATATTCAGATATTCCTAAACTGATGGCATGTCCCCTTGATGCCTGAAAGACTTTCTGTTCCCTGCGGAGCAGAGGCAGGCGAAGAGACTTAAAAGAGTACTGGGTCAGGAGCAGGGATGTGGCTGCCTTTCTGTTTACAAGAAAGTGAGAAAAATGGTTTCTTTTGCAGAGAATGAGAGAAGCAGAAATGTTAACATTTTACAGCAGTTTAAGAACTTTTTTCATTTTTGAAAATGTGATTTATTGAAATCAGGGGGTATCCCTGAGGTGTCCTAGACCATCTTTAATAAGTCGCAGGCTGCTGTCACAAAGCGAGTCGCTAAGCTCTCTGTTCTTTACAGCGGCGATGCCAAATAATTCGCAAATCCATCAGCGCTATAAAACTGTAGCTCAGACAACACCCCCTCGGTGTTGGAAAATGCACGAAGCCCCTCAAACGGACGGCCCTCACAGCACTCAGGCTATTCTTAGCTCTTTTTCAGAGAATTGGATGTGGCCCTTCCTTGAATCAGATGTCGAATAGAAAGCGCATCGCTCCGAGGCATATATCACAGACACAAAGAGACCCTGAAGGTTGTTTATTAAATATTTCTAGCAGCTAATTAACCACCCCCACTTCTCGGAATTGCCATTGTTAACGATTCCATCATTTGCAGGTACATCTATTTTGCGAGACAATGGAGTGAGCGCGGCAGCTGGCCTTCTGTCCTGCCAGTAAAGGCTTGAAAGATGGCCCACCTTTGATGCCATGTACTCACTATCTGCCTGACCATAGAGGCAGTTACCAAAATATATTGCTGAGGGGAAAAGAACAAATCACTGGTGACTAACAGATATATTGCTGATCCGGAGGCTTAGTTTATTCCCTCCCATCCCAAAGGAATTTATTTGATGGTATAGACTATTGTGTGAGTTAAAAGCCCACTGGTGTTCTTGTATACGATGCTACTGTTTGGGTCCAAATGATATACCTGCTCCAAACCAATACACGTGAATTTGACGTCTAAACCAGTTTTGGATCTTCTATGTTATTTTCCTCATATTTGATATCATATTTCCCCACAGAAACATTGCATTGTAGTAAATAGCTTAAAGCCTATCTGCAGATGTTCTTGGCAAGCCTAAAAACATATTTTGAGGACTACCAATGGTAACTGAGTTCAAATCAGCCACCATGGAGAACATCCCAGCTTTACAAACTGATATGAATGGCGAGTGAGTTTTCGAGGAGGCAGTGCGTGGCTCTGTCTGTGCCCTTACCTCCAAAGCTTTCCGTAATCTCTCACACATATTGCTTCATCCATCTTTGTTATCTCTTCATAAGAGCACCGGCTCTGTATACAAGGTGGATATTTTACCCCAAAGAAATAGTTTCCTTCCTTTTACATTTCAAAAATTGTTGTCCATTGAACATTTCACTTTACTGGCAGATTTCTCCACATATGTAAATTTGGCATTTTACTCTGCTTTTTGTCCAGTGTGGAGGTCAAATCAAGTTTGTGTGTGTATATATTTTTCTCTTTCTTTCTTTCTTTCTTTCTTTCTTTACTCACATTTTGATATACATTTAAACCATTTAAATAAACTAATTAACTATTGATATGGTGTATTTGTATTTTTAAAAAAAACACAGTACAATGAATATACAAGACGAGAGGTAACGACATAATAAATAATTCAGTATATAATTAATGATCACTGCCATTCAAAAGTTTGCGATCAGTAAGATTTGTAATGTTTTATAAATAAGTTTCTTATGCTCATCAAGGCTACGTTTAAAAACAGAAGAAAAAAAACAGTAATGCTGTGAAATATCACTGCAATGTAAAATAACTGTTTTCTATTTCATCTATTTTTTTGGAAGGTGATACTTTTTGAGGAATCTTTGATTAATAAAAAGTTTAAAAGAACAGCATTTATTTAAAATAGAAATCTTTTTTAACAATATAAATGTCCGTTCAAAAGTTTGGGATCTTTAATTTGATTGGTTGATTGATTGATTGATTGATTGATTGATTGATTGATTGATTGATTGATTGATTGATTGATTGATTGATTGATTGATTTATTGATTTATTGATTTATTGATTGATTGATTGATTGATTGATTGATTGATTGATTGATTGATTGATTGATTGATCGAGCGATCGATTCATGAAAAAAACTTTTATTCAGCAAGGATGTGTTAAACTGATAAAAAATTAAAGAAAATTGATAGTAAAGACTTATATTATTAGAAAAGATTTCTGTTTTGAATAAATGCTGTTCTTTTTAACTTTATATATATGCTAATTTATCGAGTATTGTCAGGAGTATTTTCAGTAAAGTTGTAAAGAACAAATGTCTTTAATATGGTCAAATAAAAAGTGACCAGTTACAACACCTGACATATGATGTACTTATCTGTATATATTTTATCCTAGACTTTGATCTAGCGAATTATAAGCTGTCAAAAAACCAAAAACAACACATAAACAGTTATCATCAGGCATTTTACCATTTATTTTTGTATGTGTATTTTTCACATTTCAAATTGTGGCTGAATTTATTGCTTCTCTTCACATACTGGCCCATGTACACAATAAGTGCTCCTGGCGGGGAGGGAGAGCGCAGCATGGATCTTGTAGCACTCTCTATGTTATTATCATGATCAGTGCTGATTGCTGATTGTTATGGTGTTTGCACCTCTCTTCTATTCAGCCCATGCTGTGTGTTTGGGCAGTGCTGATTGTGTTGATGCTAACACCCCCCTCCTAATGGAGGAGAGGCCTGAACACACAGGAGAGGTACGACCACACCAGACATAATGAACACCAGACAATCAAGACCATCAGTCCATGGGAGAGGGGGGAAAAAAAGTCAAGTAGCTAGAAGACTAGAGCGCAACAAATCTTTTGTCCCCTCCAAAAAAAAATAAAAATAAAAATAAATAAAAAAGATTTCCATTGAAAATTGGAAAAAATGTCTCACCTTAAAACACATGGAGAGAGGGATGTTTGGAAAGATAATACAGCAGCATCTTATTCTTCGAGCGTGTGAGTGGCAGCGTGGAGATTTACTTATTTCTTTAATTCATTTCCAGATCGGACACCAAATGGAATCTTTTATCCGCTGCTTGTTTTTAATCAACGCTAACAAAAGAAAAGACAGTGGAGAGAGTTTGACCCGCCGTGTTTCGGGGGACAAGCTCTTTCTGTGGTCACTTTGTCCTTGATTTTGTTCTTTTATTTGTTTTGCTGTTTTAATCTCAGCCAAGTCAATAATATTCTTTGTTGTCTGAAAATGGTGTGTCGAGAAAAAAAGGTCTCCCTCTTTTGTTGAAATTACCTGCCTGTGACTTCTCTCTCCTCAGGACTCGGAGATGAAGTAATCATTAAATGTTGTTTTCTGCCCGCAATTACTTTCCGTTGCATTGGGTCAAACACAGCATGGATACAGAAGAGAGTGAAATGGGATGGAGAGGCAGGTGTGTGGGAGTGAGGAAAAGAGGAAGTAGACTTAAAGAAGTTTAATATTTCTGGGCAATCATCTGAGAGCTCAACTGATATACACGACCGTACGAAAATGTGATGTTTTGAAAGAAGTTTTTAATGCTTACCAAGGCTGCAGTTATTTGATAAAAAATACTTCAAAACAGTAATACTGTTTAAAATAACTCTTTTCTATTGAAATGTATATTTTAAATGTGATGCAAAGCTGAATTTTCAGCATTGTTTCGTCTTCAGTGTCACATGATCCTTCAGAAATCACTCTAATATGCTATTAATGCTATTAATATGTGTTTATTATTATCAATGTAGAAAACATTATTTTAAACATACATTTTTTCATGGTTCTTTGACAGAAAGGTTCAAAAGAACGTTTTTTTTTTTTTTTTTTAAATAGAAATCTTTCGTAAGATTATGAAAGTCTTGACAGCTACTTTTGATCAATTTATGCCTTCTGAAGTAATAATAATAATAATAATAATAAATAGAAAATACTTACTGACCCCAAACTATTGAATAATTATGTATGGTGGCTCCAATAAGTATTTTGGACAGTTTATCTTCTGAAATGACCAAATACTAATATTAATACTGAAGCTGCTACTGCAAATCATCAGATTAAAAATATTATAACTTGTATTAAAAGTGAATTTAAAACATATTTACATTACAATAAATGCACATTTCTAAAGATCTAAATTTGCACATATATAAAAGAGTTCAAATTTAAGATGCTGTCAAAACACTGATATTTTTTGTTGTGGTATCAATGCAAGTGAACAAAACATAAATGAATTGACCTTTTTTTCATCTATGCAGTTAATATCTTTCATTGTATGGATAAAAACAGCTGTATGTCACACTTAAAAATGCTGTAATTTCACAGATAAACCATGTGTGTTCTGCTCAAAATATAATGCTTTTTTTTTTCAAAACTAACTTACTTTTTCCAGCCATTTTTGCTATTAGTTTAAACCAAGTGGTCCCAAGGTGATTTTTAGAGGATGGATGAAGTCTGTTCCCCTTAAGTTCACACAGGTGTCCTATAGCAGAGTCACCACAGGTGCCGTTTATCACATAAACATTCCCCTAATGTTTGACAACCATAAAGAGTCCAAATACTTCTCGTCTTACGCCTATATAAGGACTTTATAGTGTTTCAACAGTTTCTAACTCAGACGAAAGCACATTTTTGGAGCATTGGCACATTGGTAGAGTGTGACAAATAGCTTTATGGGAGAGGATGTTTGTAAAGCCCTTATATGGAGATGGTTTGTGCTTGTATTATGCTAATTACCAAATTCATATACAAGCTCACTCATTTAGAATAATCCTAATGTATCATTGTTAGAATGAAAGTAACACATTTATGCATGTACCTGGAATATTTTTGCACATAAGAACATTTATGTGCAATCATTAGTGAATGAGGCCCGTTATGACTGCTATTAATGCAAGGCCACTTTTTATCATAGCTGCGCTGTGAAATATGCACCTTGATTAAAAATGTGTTGAGGTGCCGTCAGTCGACTCCACCCTTTTGAGAGGACAGGCATATTTTATACTAGTCAGCTTGTGAAATATAGCATCCTCGTACTGCCACAGCGGTTTCCATGTCATAAGGATTCAGTCAATCAGATGTGGTTTGAAAAGCTGAAAAAATGAGTTTAAGTCAATTAAATAATTGCACATTATTTGGTAATGATTTATGAGACTTGATTCTTCCACAGCCAAACAGAACTTATAATCATTGCGAATGCAGTGTGTAAACAAACATAATAATTGTCTAATTAAATAGAAAAATGCCTTTAAGTATCCTCAGTAACACAGACAGGTCAGTATTGTTGTGATGAATGTATCTGTATGACAGCACTCTCGTGTTGTAAGCGATGTCTGTTGTGCAGGTGTGAAAGAAGATAAACAAGTAGCAAATTGAGAAGATACAAGTCTGAACATTTGCCAGGCGTAAAGCGCATGCTTTTCTTTGTAAGATGCTCTTTTTCATGAGGAGAAATCGTCCGTGCCAGATTTTTATTCAAATACAGGAAACTGCACATGTGTTGCCCTGAAGTTTTTTTGTTTTTTTTTACTGCCGACTAACAGATGGTGGGATGTGTACTTTACGTATTCAGGGGGCCATTATTCAAAAAAAAACACTCCGTCTTGTGCTGGACCCCAGAGCAACTCAGCTGTGCAATCGTGAATTATAACTTCCCCCTGAAATTGTCATGCTGTTTGTCAATCGGTCATTTAATCTCAACAAGGGCATTTTTCATCATAGACTATATATAGAATTCCACTACTCTCTATTTTTCTCTTCATTCGAGTCAGTAATTGCACTGATTAACAAGTTAGTAAAATATTTTACTAATTTTAATGTAACTAATTAAATGATATGCTGATTAATTAATCTAATTAATCACAATTAATCACAATTAATCACACATATGAAGATCTGCTGAGAAAACCCCCCAAACAAAGATAATTCAAAGACAAAAAAATTTGAAGTCAGCGTATTGTTTTTTATATTTCCACATCACTGAACATAACCTAGCCTAGTTCTTGTAGTTTGTCTGTGCTATTCCCCATTGAATGTATGCATGTCTCAGAATGCTGCATTTGGCCATTGTGACACATCTAGCTGTGCTTTCAGGGTCTTGCTCTATTAAAGGAGTAGTTCACACAAAAATAAACATTTGCTGAAAATGTATTTACCCACAGGCCATCCAAGATGTTGATGGGTTTGTTTCTACACCAGATTTAGAGAAATTTAGCTTTACATCACTTGCTCACCAATGAATCCTCTGCAGTGAATGGGTGCCGTCAGAATGAGAGTCCACAAGTCCACAATAATCCATAACAGTGAAAAAGTCCTTCTTCTGTTGTCCTCTCACATCAAAATCCACTGACATATTTGTTTTGGACTGTTTTCACTTTTAAATGGTGCTTGATCTGTGCATATTTCTCTACCTGGTCTCATGGCATTTACGTACCTGGGTGCACTTTTTAGCGTGACATGAAATACGTACCAGTAAGTACATATCACTGCAGTTTCCAAAATAAATGAACACTTTCACACAAATTTTCAGAGTTGCAATTAATAAAGCGTAATTTTCGCACAATTACTTGAAGAATATCATGCTATGACTTCAAAACAATATTAATATGCTGGGAGATTTGAAAACTGATGCTTTTGAACGTTAGCATCGCACACATCCAGCTTCATATCTATGGGTTTTCATAGATGACAAATTTGTTCGGTAGCTCACGGAGTACGGAGACGGATTTAGGAGACGAGAAGCACCGGTTCGAATCCCGTGTAACTACGGTTCGACAAAGCAGTTAAAATCTGCGTAAAAGGAAGTTCAAATGGCACAGTTGCATCAGCTAGTACGTTTTTATATCAGTTTTGCATTTGTTAACACTATCGGGTAGGTTAAGGGCTGGATTTGGTGTAGGGCATATTTCCAACACGATAGAGCATTAACCTTTAGCGAAAGTCCCCGGTTATTTGAATTCTGAACCGCCGCAATACGTATCTGAAGCAACGTAATAAAAAAACAGCAATACGTACCAATATCTACGTAATAAAAACGTGCCAGGGTTCACATATTGAACCTGTGTTTTAGCTCCACTCAGTGGACATTTCTATTTGAAACTGCGGCGAAACATGCAGCAAGGTACGTAAAACGGTGTCGCACAAAAAGTGCGCAAAGGTACGTATTTTTATGAGACCAGGTTGATATTTCTATATATTTTTGGTAACACTTTATTTTAAGGACCAATTCTCACTATTAAGTAGCATGCATATTGCTAGCAAATTGGTAGTTATTATTAGTTCTTATGAAGTGTATATTAATGCTTTATTCTTCATGACGTATTTTAGATTCCTTAATCCTAAACTTACCTTAAACTTACTGCCTTACTAACTACTGATAAGCAGCAAATTAGGTTTTCATTGAGGCAAAAAGCTGTGACCATATTTTCATGTACGATTGTACATAGGCTACCAATTTGTTAATTAAATTAATTTGTAAATGAAATGCATTATAATATGTTACAATGTCATCATTAAGATTAATTTGAAGAGTAACCTTTAGTTGCAGAAAGTAGGACTCGTGAAGAAGCTGAAAAGCTCCCGTAAGTGTATAAAATATGTTGTATGGCTCCACGGAGCCTGGAATATTCCTTAACATATTGCAGTTGCTGGAGTGTTGCATGCCCCTGGCCTCCAGTTGTAATTTATTTTTGCGATGCATGTCACAGTTTACATCCCACTGTACATTTGTACATTTGGGACTTCATGAATATATAATAGCAAAGAGCAGCATGAAATCATACGGATCTCCTCTGCAAAAGTAAAAGTGTAAATCACTCATAAGCAGCGATGAAATACGAGAGTGGTGCTGGAGTGGAGCTGGTGATGAAATGCATCTAGCCTGCAGTAAGTGGCCTTTCCCTGATTCATGAGAATGAAAAGTGGGCCTCTTATTTCACCTGATGGTTGTGTCCAACCCTTGAGTGAAAAATGGCATATTTCCCCTTGTAAAACACCCATGGGGTTAAATAGCTCCATTATTATTAATGACCATCCATTTGCCAATCTAGATGTGGAGTCAGAGTGGGTGTGTAATGAAATGATAAAGTCCATGTAATTACAAACTCAATTATTATCTTTCAAATTTCATTTTGTTTGACAGCATGGGATTTGTTTGAATCTCATGCCCTTTGTTTAATCTGTATTGCATGCATGTACAAAAGGGTCCAGAAGATTGTGACCACATTGAAAACTTGGCATTCAAAATCTAATTGAAGAAGATAAATATTTTAAATTGTGTAGTATTTCTAGTTTACTAATCAGATAAATCAGATCAGTTTGTGACGCTGACTATATTACCTCCTTCACAGACAGTAAGATGTTCTTGCGGAAGCACAAGATGCTCATTGGATCTCAGTAACCGTGATTCAATCACAAGCGTTTTCAAACAGTAGTTCAAAATGCTCTTGAATTCAAAGCAAGCGTTTATTTAGTAGTTAGTTATTTTTGTTTGTTTAGTTTTGTTTTGTTTTATCTTCCAAACTAATGACATGAGTGAAAGTTTATTTATTTTTTGTTTTGTTTTGTTTTGGAAGCTAATGACATGAGTGAAATTGTTACAACTGGCCTAGTTATCGTTACAACAATACATAAGTCAAACCCCTAAAATCTATCTATCTATTTATCTATCTATCCATCCATTCATTCATCCATCCATCCATCCATCCATCCTAAAATCAACTGACATGAGTGAAAATGTTGCATCTAACCTTCTAACCTCTCCAATAAGAAATTGTAAAATTTATGTTATTCTTCAGTTCACCTTTTTCTAACTAAGTGTAATGGAAAAAACTATGTTTTTTACTACATACTGTATGCACACACACACAGATTTTGGGGATTTTGCTTTTCCAGACTAAAAAGTTGAATGTAGCGTAAGACTTTATTTATTTGTTTATTTATTTATTTATAAATTTATATTTATTTATTTTATTTCATTTCATTTCATTTTAGTTTTTATTTACAAGAAAGTCCAGCTCTCCTTAAGGTTGTCAGCTGATGAAACTATAATAATATCCTTAATTTAGTATGGATATTCTCTCTTGTCGTGTTCTTCTCCTGTCCCAAGGGTTCTAACTGTGCTCATATCAAGTGCACCAATTAAATACATGTAAAATTTGCATACATGGCTGAAACGATACTAAACTTTGATCAAATATGCCACAGTGTACCCCCTTGGTGGATATGTTTTGGCTCAGTGAACTCCATGAAGACTCATTACTTGATCATTTGCATTTTGGGGAAAAAACACAACCCTAAATCTTTGCCATGGTCTCTCATAAAACTTTTATTTGTGCTTTTCAACACAACTGAGACAGTTTGTTCAAAACATACAGACACTAAAAGCAATGATACACTGAATCCTCTATCACATTTTTTAAATAAAATCACATATGTCGTTCAAAAAAAATCAAGGCTGAATTGTCTCATGTGACATAAAGCTCGCTGCTCCATGCAGAAATGTGCCGTAGGTGGTACAGAGCCTGTTTTTCTTAAGCTCTACAGTCAACCAGATAATGTTTAGACAGGAGAGAGAGAGAGCGGGGAGAGATGATGTTCTATATTTATGCAATTAGCCTTCTAATTGGTAGTAATGGGTTTGCACATGCTAACATAATGACTTGAGTAATCATCTCTGTGGCATCCTTGATGTAAATCCCATCAAGATATATTCAGGTCGTGCTGATTTGCTTAACAGCCCTGTCACAAATTGTCATCCGTGCTTATTGTCTGACTTCAGCATGTCTGTGTGTTACAAACACCGTTTCATCACACTTCCTGACCAGGAGCGTCCCATACAACATACAATATTCATAAGCTCATATAATACATTCATATATCATATACATTTATTTATTTACTTGGTTTTTTTTTTTGGTTTTTTTTGGGGGAGAAAAAAGTCCTATTGCTATTTCACCCAAAAACGATCATTCTGTCTTCATTTACTCACCTTCAAGTTGTTCCAAACCTGTCTGAGTTTCTTTTATCTGTTGAACATAATATAACATATTATAAACAATGTTGGTAACCAAACAGTTGGTTCTTCAAAATATCTTCAAATTATCCACATTGACTTACATAGTATGCAAAAAAAAAAAAAAATGATGGAAGTCAATGGGGACTCTTTGGTCTCCAACATTCTTTGAAATACCTTCTTTTGTGTTCAGCAGAAGAAAGAAATTCATGGAGATTTAGAACCATTTGAGGGTGAGTAAATGATGATTCATATGTGGGTGAACTATCCCTTTAAGGATTGAAATGCTTTTCTTTTGTTTTAGTTTGGAAAATAAAGCTCAGGTTTTGGAACAATAGACGAGACCTTTGCGGTTTGTCATATGGGAGCAATCCGATTACCAATCTCTCTGACGACAACGTTAGACAATGTTTGCAGGGGAAGATTGAAAATATCTTCAAGCGTTCGCACCGCTGTAATTACAAGTGTGAATCAGCCTGGGACTTCAATCAATAACCACTGGCCATTTTGCAAAATGTTTCAATCTGCAGACAATTTGCTTTAAATGCGAGCCATTATTATAAGCCCTATTACTCTCAGAGTAAATAGGCTTGACATTTTTAAGCCTATGTTTTGCGATAATGTAAATATCATTACCTCGCACAACATTCCATTTTTTTTCTGCAAGAGGTGAAATTAAAAATACCATCTCTTACCCCGAAACGCGAGGTTTTCCGACACATCTATGTATGCGCAGACCGGAGCACGTGGGGTCTGATTCTTTTTTTAAAAGCTCGACAGGAGAGTAGTGATTCCCCCTGAATACAAAAAGCACTTAAACAGCATCAGAGTGCGCCGCTGCCTCGGGCTGACGAAAGCATTCAGCGCTGTCACCCACATCAGTCAAGCAGTACTAGTCCCTGTGGAGGAGAAACTGATACGGACTACATCTTTGGAGCTGTTTAATGTGAAATATCACATGCGAAAAATAGTAGCTCTCCTGGCTGTTGACATAGCGCCACTGACAGCTCGTGCTGTGCCTCTGCACACTGGAAAGCAGCGTGGCTTCAAAACACCTTTTACACATAATGTAATTGCGCACATACTCTCCACTGCTTGTGCTGATTGGCTTCATACACACACACACACACACACACGGACCTGCTGGGCAAATGCACTAAAGGTGTCTCACGCGCTTCTCAGCGAATGTGTTAGGGCCGGACATGTGTCTGCCTGCGCACATGAATCTGTCCAGCGTGGCGTGATGCGCTCGGCCCCTCAAAAGAACAATGGCTCTGAAAGACACCTCCAATTTCCAAAGCAGCTCTGGGGTGATTTACAGCAGCCTCCGAGAGCAACCTGGCCAGGACTCATTCTGCTTGCTCAGAGAGTGAGTGAGCGGCATCATTTTTCCTTAATGAAGTTAGTGACCCTCTGAAAGGTGACACGTTTACCGCTCCGCTGATTTATGCACTGATGCTCTGAGGCAGACTATGGCAGAGTAAGACCGGGAGCATGTGGCCACATCTCTCTCGCTCGTTCCTCTCTTTCTGTTTATAGCTTTCTATATTTGTGCTATTCTGTCCAGTTCTCTGGTATTAAGACAAACTGACATGTAAAATAAGAGCATACTATAGCTCTATTCCAAAATCTAGTAAGCTGTCCGAAGCCCACAATATGCTGTAGTTTTTATGCGTATGCAGTGCACATGGGGTAAATATTGTCATCGGGACAGTGCATGTTCAACCCAATTTTTCCTCACCGTGTATACTTTCTACATTCAGCTTGCACATGCACCTTGAATTGTGTATTTGCACTAATTAGTTCATCCACAAGGTGCCCAAGCCTGTTGTTTTTTAGTCTGAAAAGACGTTGAATAGATGGAACAACCAGAGATTGTCTTACTATTAGAAGATGAGAGGGTCTGTATTAATTACCGTTGGAAAAAGTGCAACGGCCAACTTGGATTACATGAGGCACCTCAGCCATACAATTGCCTCTGGTCTCCCTCCCAATGCATATCTATGGCTGCAGCGTTAGCATTAGCCGTTACACTTTTTTGGCTAAAGGTTGCAGGCTTGCCTTCCAGTGGCTTTGGAACAACTACAAACTACTGGAGACCACAACAACCTCAGTGCATTCCAGTCTGCCACACCAAAAGATGGCACCATGACTCAAGAACATTTGATATTCTGCCGGTTATGGCAAAATTAACATTCAGAGTGTCTCAAAATCAGTATATTGTCATTCGTTTTTTTCAAATTTTTAAACAATATAATGTCAAATATAATGGTACAAATAGCTGTCTATCTAGTAGACATTGAAAGAGAAAAACAGGTAGGCATTCATTGATGAACAAACAATTTATTATATATTGCACTTTGATCAAAATACATAAAAATGCATGTAAACCAGCTCTCTATCCGCCTTGTTTGCTGTCATCTTGGAAATTGCGTCAAATAAAGCTTAACTCTGAGGTTGGGGTTGATTGATCTGCCTAGAGTTTACAAACTGGATCTCCAGTTTGGAGCAGCATTCCCGACAGATGTTATTTTCAAGTAAGAGGTGGTAAAAATCTACCTGTAAACTCTAATCAAGTACAAAGCCATTTTTATCTCTCATAACTTCTGAAGAGAAATAGCATGGACGAAAGGATGACCCTTACGAAAATTAACCATGGTTTTACTTCAAATAAAACCAAAAAACCATGGTTACTATAGTTAAACCATGGTAACCCCAAATTAACCATGGTCTTGCTACACTAACCATAGTTTAACTATGGTATTTGTAGTAAAACTGTGGTTATAAAAATGGTAATCAATGCAGCAAAATAACATGTTTACCTTATTGTAAGGAGAGTATATTTTGACAGGCTGTGCACTGGGCTGTACACACACGCTAAGCTTTCTTGTTAATACGGAAGTATATGACTTAATTGGCATCTACCTTTTAAGGAAGCTTTAAATCATATTTAGTGATTTGGAATGCTCTAGATTGGCACCAACTCTGTTTGTATAAAGGAGACTGAATTGATTTAAATGGAGTTTGACGTTAGCATGTTGCTAAACTAACGGCATAATACTTTAATAAACATGCAAATGCACAAACAAATGTTGGGTAAAGTAGTATTTTTAAATTACAAAGTACTGTTTTTTTATTGATGTTTTACAGTATTGAATGACATGTTTAATTGGAACAAACATTTCTTGGATTTGTTTACAGATGTTTGTTTAATAGAAGTACTAACTATAAAACCATAGATATTTATATACCTACCTGGTCTCATGGCATTTACGTACCTGGGTGCACTTTTTATCGTGACATGAAATATGTACGAATAAGTACATATCACTGCAGTTTCCAAAATAAATGACCACGTTCACACAAATTTACAGAGTTTCGATTAATAAAGCGTAATTTTCGCACAATTACTAGAAGAATATCATGCTATGACTTCAAAACAATATTAATATGCTGGGAGATTTGAAAACTGATGCTTTTGAACGTTAGCATCGCACACATCCAGCTTCGTATCTATGGGTTTTCATAGACAACAAGTTTGTTCGGTAGCTCACGGAGTACGGAGACGGAAGCACTGGTTCGAATCCCGTGTAACTACGGTTCGACAAAGCAGTTAAAATCTGCGTAAAAGGAAGTTCAAATGGCACAGTTGCATCAGCTAGTACGTTTTTATATCAGTTTTGCATTTGTTAACACTATCGGGTAGGTTTAGGGCTGGATTTGGTGTAGGGCATATTTCCAACACGATAGAGCATTAACTTTTAGCAACAGTCCCCGAATATTTGAATTCTGAACCGCCGCAATACGTATCTGAAGCAACGTAATAAAAAAACAGCAATTTGTACCAATATCTACGTAATAAAAACGTGCCAGGGTTCACATATTGAACCTGTGTTTTAGCTCCACTCAGTGGACATTTCTATTTGAAACTGCGGCGAAACGTGCAGCAAGGTAGGTAAAACGGTGTCGCACAAAAAGTGCACAGAGGTACGTTATATACAGTAGGTAGATCTCTCATTTGACTGCTCCAGACACACCAGCACATCCACCATCTAACTGTCAACGTTTCAGAGACTGCTTTTAATACTCACACTAACAAACCAATGAATTTTCAACATCATTGTGCAGCCTATGGTAGTGTTCTCTGATGAGCAATAACATTTGTAAGAGTGTTCTCAAGTGTTCATTAACCAACTTTGACAGTTCCAGTATGGTGGATGGCTTAGTGGGCCATAGCAGCTTATGTATGGATATCTGTTGCTCAGACATTAAATCATGGTGCTAGCAATAGCAAGGCCATGGGTTTGATTCCCAGGAAATGCCTGAATTGATCAAACGTATTGAATGCCAGTTGAATGTCAGTTACTTTGGGTAAATGTTTAAATATGTATTCTGTCTTTCTGCAATTCAGAATATTTTGATTTCCCTCTGCATGATATTAATATACTAAACATAAAAAAGCAATAACTATATTGGCTCCTGATGGTAAAAATAAAAATAACCCAAGCATGTAATGCAAGGGAACCAGACGTAGTCCCTTTCAATTATTTCTAACATCTTTACTTATGCAAATATGCTAAATTATTTCTAGATGACAGCTTGGAGGGGGACCAGCATGAGCAAAGTGATGTTCAGACAGGGCTCTCCTTTTCCTGGCGGGTTAAGATATACATGCGCCGCTGTAGGGCTCCAGCCTGCCTCCACAAGCACTGTTTTACATTCTAATTATTAGAGCTGACAGGCTTTATGGCTGGGGCTCAATACAGAGGCCTTTTTCTTGGCACATCTCGCATGTGATGTCAGAGCAAGTTTAATGAGATAAGAAAGTTTGAGTACTGTAGTTTACGGTTCTCTTTCCTTTGAGCAAATCACGTTCTTTTGCTCGCAGCTACTGTAGCACGCTTACTGTACGTGTCAACTGTGCTAACAAGTAGGTGAAGGAGGAAGAATTGCTGTGTTTCCATTTGATTTGTCTTAATTGACTTGATTTTAGTGGGAGACATCAGCAGAAGAAAGGTGTGCCACGATGACTGTGATTAAAATAAACAATGGTTTTGGAGCCGTTCATTAATTCTTTAATATGTAAAAAGCCAATCTCAGACACAAACAACAGAGACTTTTTTTTAAGATTTAATTAAGCTACAGGGAATTCGGCGCATATTGTAGGTAAACACTTAGGACCATGGGAATATCATTTAAATTAAAAGAACTGGTGTTGTTTTTCTCATTACCAGATGAATTAAACATTTATCGCTGCCTTTCATTTCTCTCAGAAGCTGACATTTACAGGTCACCTTTTGATAGCGCCAACTTTGTATTGTCTCCAATTGCCTTAGCAAAGTGAGAAAGTATGATTTATTTTGTCTTCCGTGTTCACCTCTTGACTGAGCCTCCGCATTTGTCATTTCATCATCCACAGCTATTGAAGTGAACCTGCAGAAAGCTCTCGCCGAGGCCTCGGAGACCTGTACCCAGGAATGTCTGATCCTGGGTCATTCTGACAGCTGCTGGATGCCGCCAGCACTGACCCAATTCCAGACGTCCAGCACCGCCACTCTGCCCTCCTTTGGTTTTCAACAAAGCTGGGCGCGGGGGACCAAGCCAGATGGGCGTCACACCCTTGGCAGGTCAGTGCCCAAAGATGATCTGGACAAAGGGAGCAACCGGCCCCAATTCTACAACACACTTGAGAGACACTGCAGCAAGAAAGATGATGCCGTCAAGGTCATCCCTCTAGCCAGCTTTTCCGCCACATCCAGCCCCCAGATGTCCGCTGGCGGAGGCTCTTCTGCCTTCCTGCACGAGCATCAGCTGTAGAAGCGAGGGTAGGCCTCAGAGCACTGCATAATGAGAGTGATTGAAATGGAAAAGCTGACGGGTTCTGATCGTTATTAGCATGTGTCAAACATTTCACGGCACAGCGGAAGGGGAAGTTAAAGCAAAGGACGGTAGCTTTCGATATCCTCTGTGAAACTGAAACATGTACAGTAGACAAATGGTAGATATAGACCAAAGTAGCTCTTCAAGTGAAAAAAAAACAAAAAATGAAAAAAAAGCGGTGTGAAATGTGTCTTAGTGACATATTAGTGGCAAATGAATTAAGCTTTACTGTTGATCAAAAGGGACAAGATTTTTATTTTATTCTTTTGTGTGCCTCTTGAATGCAACCTAACAAATTACTTTAAAGTCTGTGCTGCTGGAAGAAATCATTGCATACGTTTACATGCTCGCTGATATTCCTAATTATAAAAAAAAAAACATTCAAGTAAACGCCATGTTCTTGTTATTCAAAGAAAATATATCCATATTCCACACATTATCTGGTCTAATTTTAAATACATATGAACGCGTGTCTGCAGCTAGTGGTCTTGGTGAGTTTAATTGGTGCTCACTAGCAGCAAAGCCAGTGGTTGTTTCGTTGTGCTTTACACATGGACGCAGACACACTCGTAAACAAAACAATAAAAATTAGGCTCTGAGTTAAGAACCGCATTTGGAATATTACGACGCATGTAAGCGTAGTCAATAAGGTTAAGTGTAATGTGTGAGCGCTGGGTGACTGCAGTATTTCTTTTGGCTTCGGTGAGGTGCATCGTTTCCAGCCGAATTTCCGCCTGAGTCTGTTTTACTCTGCTAAAGAGACCTAGTTCCATGCCCCTGAATGTGCTGCTTACTCTGTCAAGACTACAGATACAGCTAAGCCTCTCTGCAAAAATTAGCCTTGCTCTGTGTTAACACGTAGAAACTTTTATATATTAGGGTGCTTTTTTTTCTTCTTAAACTTTGACGTTAGCTCTTTTCTCCCTGGTGAGCTCAGAGCCTTCCTCTGATGCTCAGCATTTTGGTAGTTTCCATGCATTTGACACTCTTTCTCTGCCATTAAAAGAAACCCGCTTATTTTCAACGTTATCTCATTAGCAGAGGCACAGACACGGCTAAAAAGGCATCCTTTGTTTTTTCGCACTACTATATCAAGTTTTTCTCTCGATATATACAATTTATGCACCATAATAAGTGCTGTGGAACCAATTACAAGAATCTCCCAATAGTATAATTACTTTGATCAGTAATCACCATAACTGCTATAGAAGCAGAACGCTGCTCTATAATAGCATAATTGGCTACCTTTTGTATGTGTGTGTGCTTGTATGATGTGCACTTCTTTTTAAACTTGCGTAAAAATTAAGCGTTTGCGAGGTTTATATATAATGATGTCAAAGAAACAGCCTTAAGATGTAGATGTGTATTGTATGGATGTAATGACTGCTAAGTGAAGTAGAAGTTTGCTTACAATCGTGTCATATTTTCATCCAGTACCTGTATTTTCAAACAGAGACATAAAGTAATCCCACAAAGAGGCTGTGCGGGTTGAGAAATCAGCACAAATTTAATTCGCCAACGCTTCTCCTTAGTATATAC
Organism: Onychostoma macrolepis; assembly: GCF_012432095.1. Lineage (NCBI taxonomy): Eukaryota > Metazoa > Chordata > Actinopteri > Cypriniformes > Cyprinidae > Onychostoma > Onychostoma macrolepis. Next base: position 5,514,077 of record NC_081168.1, on the reverse strand, counting down.
TGATGACACAGAAATATTTGGGTCAGTGATCCAAAAAATTACTTCACTATAAAATAGTGTACGTGCCAGCGACAAGAAATGTGTCACCACGAGACGTGTTGGAGTGTGTTGCTCTTTGATGCGAGAGAACTGACAATCACTCCGGCAGCTGTTCCCTCAACAACAGTTTAAGATCTGTCGAACACTCTTGATTAAGAGGAATAATTGCGGTGTGGGACTCTATTAAAGGAAGGAAGCGGTGGCTTGGTCTTTCGCTCGAGCTCTTACACGTCTGCTAGCTGGGACGGAGAGAGAGTATCGAGTGTAAGGATGGTGACTCAACTCAAACTCTCCTAATCCATACAATAGATCAGAAACGCTCGAAAGGCAAGGTTTGAAATATTAACAACTATCAGCCGTAGTGTCTGTATTGCTTAACACTGCTTGAAAATCTCTGCTTCTGTTCATTCATGACAGAATAGAAAACACCTAGTTACAAGTAATTGAAAAATTGAAATCAGATTTTGGAGGTCTTTTAAATTTCCAGTGATTAAAAACAATGTTTTTTGAAGAATGGGGCTGTAGAGATTTTTTTTTTTTTTCAGAACTGCATGAATTTAGAGGTTTTACATGCTTAGAGTCAACATGAAATCAAAGATACCCTGTTTACTTTCTTAATGCATGTCACTGGGGGTTCTGTGAATGATTCATCTGTACACATTTTCATTTAAAGAAAAAAATGCACATCTACATTTTAATTAAAACGTAAATTCCTGTGCCTCTCGATCAACTTTCTTTAATTTGGCATCTCCAGGCAATAATGATTAAAAAAATGGCCAAACATTCAGATCTAGCCTCAGTCTGGGACAGAAACAACCCCTTTTCGTGGACCAATGCAAGGATGTGCAAGGAATTCTCTGGGCCTCAAAGGTAGTAATAAAGTTGTTGCAGTTTTGTACACGTCATATAATTATAATTCAAATGCACATTGTTTGATTGATCACAATATTATTGTTGCTAATTGTTGAGAGTGACACTTTTGATTAATTTTAAAAAAGAGCAACACTCACCAGGTCCAATCATATCCTACTGTAAGCTTTTTTTTCCCTCTCATTTAATATCCTGTTTCTATCAGAAAATTGTCACAATTACAGAAGTTGCAAATGCTATTTCATGTTGACTTTAAAAATGTATGACCTTAAAGATTTGCTGAAATTTTTGAGTAGTGGAGAAACTCTATTAGTGCCAAAGGTTTACCAAGTAAAAAAGACAAAAATTGTGTGAGAATGAATGAAAATAAGAACATTTTGTGATAAATAAATGCATAAAAGGTCTCAATATGCATGGTTATTCTCCCCTCTAGCACTTTTGTACTTTTCTAAAAAGTTTGTTCCCTGATGTATCATGTAAGCAACCTTGGTAATGAGGTGTTTCTTTACTCTGATAGATAGTTTTTCTTTTTTTCCTTTTACTTTTTTTCAGGAAAATATTATGGCAGATCGTCTCTGTAGTCAGGCATCTTCATTTGCATGTGGTTCCAGTTGACCTCCACTGGCTGATTGTGTTCTGTAGCACTAAACCCTTGTTCTGACACTAATCAGTAGCTTGTGCTGTCATACCATCATCTCCTCGGGTTGTTTTATAGTTAGTATGAAGGATTAGAATGGTAAAACACTTTGAGTGCCCAACACATCGTTACACAAATCAAATAAATTCTCATCATTACCGTACAAAAAAAGAAAAAAGAAAAAGAAAAAAAAAGAGCAAAGTGTACATAGATATACTTAGCAGTAATCCTGGGAAACAAATTTTAACATACTGTATGTGTAAACAAAAGGAAAAGTGGTTTATACTTACTGAAAATAGTTGATAAAAGACAAAAATCATGAAAAATGAGGACAATCTCTGTTGTAATGTATTCAAAACATATGCATACTGTATATTATTATATGTGTGCGCGTGAGTTTGTGTGTGTGCATGTATGTATACTGGCAAAAAAGCGGGCGGATAATGTATGTACACACTATGTATCTTGTATAGAATCTGAAAAGAATATAAAACTGCTGATATATTAAATCTGCTTGTAATTTAAACATCATTTGTTGTATTTCACAATTATTTCTTTCTTTGGAGGTGAGCTTTCATATGTGCCAGCAGTCAAGCAATGAACACTGTTGAACAATTGAAGTGTATCTTGATAGCGTACCCCTGTAAAATACTCCTAGAAGTTAAAAAAGAAATGAAAAGAAAAAGAACATGCTCATTTACATTTGGTGTAATGTTTTTTCTTGTCTTGAATTTTCCTTGAACCATTAAATATTGTGTATCTTTAGACGCTCTGTTGTGTGTCCTATCATTTCAAAACACTTTAATCCTATTTTTCTCTTATAGACTGCAAAGCCTTGATGTAGAAAGCAGGAGGTGGAGGAGAATACTAACAAAAAAGAAGAAAGAAACGTGGTTCGGTTATGGACCAGCTTCCATTAAGGAAAGCGAGCAATATGCATACGAAACGCTGTCTATTTGCAGAAAAGCAAGGCGGAGGGAACTCTTGATTAAGTCCGTCTGTACAGACAATAGCAGTTATACAGCTGTTAGAGGCAGTGATTCAGTAGGAGGTGAGCTTCGGAAACACACCTGAGAGATTTTAGGTGGAAAGAGAAGAGGCCACCTAGGTGGGCTCAAGAATAATTGGTGAGTCTGGGCATATAACCACCATTATGTGCTCTGCAAATGTGCCAGGACTGCAGCTTTGGACCGGGCCCAAGATGGAGTTGGGAGCAAGAAAGGAGTCTTAAAAAGCAAATGAATAAAGATTATCCAAGCAAAAAGGGTCTACCTACAGCACTGTAAGTTCCTGAACATTTTGCTGAACTGCCTAGTAACACTCTTTTTCTGCTGGCTTTACATTTTTGATGCTTGACGAGCACGTATGTGTATATGAGTGTGAGCTTTCATATATAGGGGTAAGCTCAATTATCCATCCTTTCCCTCGTTAGTCTAAAGAAATACTGGGCATCCAGACTGCAATGCAGATAAAGTAGCAGGGAAACAAATTAGAATTTAACAGCATGCAAATGTTCATTTAAAGCGACAGTTCACTCAAAAAAGAGCTGTGTCATAATTACACACACTTGTCTGCAGAACACAGAATAAGATATTTTTGAAAAATGTTCATGTCATTTTAGTATTATTTACAAACTATCAGATTGTCATTTTTACATTTATTTCTGTTTAATCATTTTAACAAACTTATTTCAGTTATTTGCCAAAGCAATTTTTTTTTTTTTTTTTTTTCATTTAAAAAACCTCTAAAGGCCTGTTTACACAAAGAGCGGTAACTATAGTGATAACAATAAAGATATATTTTTTTAAAAATGTATAAACTTAAAAGAATAGCAGAGTCCACATCACAACTATAATAAGTGCACAGAGAAACGATTTCGTTGGAATCACTTTCAAAAATTGTTTTTCCAGTTGATGGGCAATAAAAATAACCAACTGACTGCCAATCAGAATTTAGAAATCAGAGCCAATCTGATTTAAAGTGGCAGATGCCAAAACTGCCACCCGCTTATAATAAATGGAGTATCATGATGCTAATATAGTTGTCGTTGTAGTTATATGTATGGTTATCAAACTAAAACATTTATTAACAATATAGAAAAAGACTATGGCAGATCAGTTATGGCAACACAGACCTCAAGCACTATGACATTTGAACGAGAACGAGAACTACTGAGAACTGACGTTAGCTAACAATTAAGGTGTGTGTAGTTGTTGCGTATTAAGTTTGCGTATTAATTAATTTCACTTTACCTTTATGTGCTTTCTGGAGCTTTACACTTCCCACTGAATTTCAGAAAACAAAAACAGTTCTTCAAAAATCTTCTATGTTCCAAGGAAGAAAAGGTCATACACATTTAGAATGTTTTTGTTTGTTTTGTTTTTTTTAGAATGTTATTTAGAATTTTCATTTTGGGTTGAACTATCCCTTTAAGAGAGAATTTTAAGCACAGTCATGTCAGTGCTTTAGTGTAAAATCCAGAAACTAGCATTTTTGGAGTGTGCGACCAGAGAGTGCAAGTGGAGACACTAAGTGGCTGTGACAATGGGTTGATATGCATGGGGGAACATGAGAAAAGGTAATGGGCGAAAGGGTACGGACGGGGTCTTGCAGTCACACATGCAGCGAGCCCTTCCACACTTTCCCAGACTTAATCCCCATGGCCATTTTATTAGATGAATGAGACATGACTGGCTAGCATAGAGCTAATCAACCCAGTTTTGTTGTAGCAGCTCAAAAGGGGGAACTGCTAGACTCATGGCCGTTTTGTTCTTTACCTGTAGATAGAGACTTCACTGCGGCGGCCCACACTGATTGCGCGGCTAAAGCCCACCTGAGTTTCCGGGTAAGTCCCAGTGGATGTGGCGATCTAAGCGCGGAAGCTAAACGAGTTGCTAGATTTGAGGTTACTACACAGTGACACCGTGCCTGGTGAGAGAGGGCTTATGTGTACAGACAGAGTATCTCATCAAGGACATCTAGATGGGGTCATCACATCACCGCTGAAGAAAGCTTTTTCCTTTTGCTCAAGTGGGTTGCCGAAGGCAGCGCAGCAGCGTGGCTTATGTCTCATTGCCGTGTTGACCCAGCGTTTAAATCCAGCAATAGTTTTTGTATCAGAAGCGAATACAGGAAGACAGAGCGAGCGAGAGTTTAAACCGGTGTGGTGACAAAGTAATAACAAAGTTACTATTGAATCACAGAGCAAGCCATTTGTAATTTGTCCCTGGCAAAAGCTGCAAATACAATACGCTATGAGACGGACCGCTGTGATGCTGAAAAATGCCTCAATGCGCCAAATGGGAAATTGATTGAAGTGGCCATCTGCAAGCGACTCACACCTTCTTATTGTTCATTCGTATCCGGCTTCAAGAACACTTGTTAACTTTGTAAATATGTTTCTTTAGTGGAGACGCACTTGGTTTTCAAAGCACCATCTGCAGAGGCCGCTGATTGAACATATAGAGGGTGTCAAACAGCATGCTCATTTTAAATTGTAATTAAACTGGCCATCGGGTACCTTGAGGCTGTTTAGTCTTCAGCAGGATACTAATTACTATAAGATGACCTTTGGAATAATATCTGGTGAATAATTCATAATTGAAGAGATTGCTTCAGAGACATCCGCTCTGAACTTTGTATGCTCACAACTATTTCAATGAATTTTCAAACCAAACCCTCCGATTCGGTCTTGGAGCAGTACAGTACGAGGGAAAATATTTGTACGCATACGGTGAGGTTCCTTTTAAGCTGGTGATAAAAACTGATGTGTGTTATTGCCTTTAGTCAAGACTGACTCATGTCAATATTACACTTTCATCCAGCATGACGCATACCAAAAAGAAGCCGTATAGTAATGTATTAAACACAAGTCGGAGCTCAATGATATTTTCATTTCACGATGATACAGGACCTGAGTTTCTTGAATATCAAACGATTACATTCATACAAATGTGATTCTGAAGCCTTTATATAAATGATATCAGAGCAGAGGAGGTTTATATATAGCAGTACATCCTGATTGGCCTCATGAGTGAAATATTAGATAGGTGTCAGGTAGTTGAGGACATATGCATTTATCATAATTACTCCATGCATACACATTTTTTAGGAACACTCATACAAATGAAAGCAACCAAAACGAATTGGTGTTCATTATTGAGTAGTAAGTGACTACATGAAATATGTGATAACAGTAATATTGTGAAATATTACTGCATCCGTTTCAAATATTTTTCTATTGTAATATATGTTAAAATGTAATTTATTACTTTGATCAAAGCTGAATTTTCAGCATCATTTCTTAAGTCTTCAGTGTCACATGATCCTTCAGAAATCATTATAATATACTGATTTGCTGCACAACAAACATTTCTTATTTATATCAATGGTGTGCAATTTCTTTTTTAAAGAAACTTTTATTCAGTAAGGATACATTAATTTGATCAAAAGTGACAGTAATGACATTCATAATGTTCTAATTTCTGTTTCAAATAAATGCTTTTCTATTTAAGATAAAATATTAAGAAGCTGTCTTAAGAACTGTTTTCAACATTGATAATAATAATAATAATAATAATACCTTTTAACATATATTACAATAGAACATTTTTTTTTGTAACACTTTATTTTAAGGTCTCTTAACTAGTTGCTAATTAGCATGCATATTAATAGAATATTAGCCATTTATTAGTAGTAATTAAGCACATATTAATGCCTTATTCTACATGACCTTATTCTACATCCTTAATCCAACCCAATACCTAAACGTAACAACTACCTTAATGACTATTAATAAGCAGCAAATTAGGAATTTATTGAGGGAAAAGTCGTAGTTAATAGTTAACAAGTGTTCCCTATTCTAAAGTGTTACCTTTTTTTTTTTTTTATCGTAATAATATTTCTCAATATCACTGTTTTTACATGTCTTATCATGTCTTCCGAAAAAACATTAAAAAATATTAATCATTCCAAATGTTTGTTGTCAGGTATATTAATCTAAAAATGTAATGTTCCAAAAAGTATGTGCCAGTGCAACTACCAATGTATAGTGTGATTATGTTTATTGTTTTCTCTTAAAAAATAAATGGCTTGTCAAGTTAGCAGTGCTAGGTTTAATGTTATGACATTTTTTATACCAGTGGGACCAATTTACATGATATCATCTAGGCTCCACAAACCTACGAGCTGGCCATGTAAATTCACTTTATAAGTTACTGTTTATTTCGTTTGCGATAATACCAGTTGTTTCTACAAGTAAATTCAATTCACTCTTTCTCTCTCAAATGATTTATTGATGTTGCTTCATTGTAGCATTAACCCTTAGATGGTAAACACAGTGTACCTTCACCTGTCCAACTAGATTTCTTCTGTATTTCCTGGAGAGAAAAAAAATCAGGTCAAACTAATTCAATCATTAGGCTCAATGCACATTGGCTCTTGCCCTGATACTGTAATACTATTATGTTGTCCAGTCTCTTGTGCTTCACACACAGGATTCAATTTCCATCGTCTTGCCATAGGCCAATTCATTTTTCCATAAGAAATAAAAGAGCGCACTGTGACCACAAAGCAGCACAAGCTCATCATGTTCACAGTGATTTTAAAGCACATGAAGCACATTGAGATGAGACAATTCAATTTTCTTATATGATAGGTACTATTAAACAGTATCAAAGGCGATTCTAAGAACTCAGCTTTGGTGAGACCGAACCCCCAATGATGAGTAAAAATGGTTACAAAAGTTGTTACTGGGACTTCACCATTCAAAAGGTGCAAAATCCACTCATGTACCAAATATTAAGACTTTTAAGCTGCCAATATGCAACCAATATGCCCAGTGAGAGCTTTTGTACCTAAGAGTGTAAGACACAGTATAGATCTGGGAAGGAAGCAGCAATTGCATATGGCTTTATTTGATGTCAATCACATATTTTAAAGCCTTTCTAAATTGGATCTATAATCATCCATGTACTGTATTAGTTTTGTAAATTGCAAATTTTAAGTTTCTTGCTATTTTGTCAGTCATTATGGATTAGGCTTTGTAACGGCACACACAGAGCCAGCAGAAAAAGAGGGATTTAAAAGAGGGAAAAATCTATTTCAATTATTGATGGTGATAATGAAAACTAGGTGTTATTTTGGAATGGCAAGAAAAATTAGTTGACATAAAACCAATGCAAGGGGCAGAAACTTTCAAATGTCTCTAATCGCTTCTTTATAGATTTCAAGCTGTCAAGAAAATGAATAATTGGTTTATCTTTCCTGTTCATTACTCAAAACTCAGCTTTGGAACTTTAATCCACTCACGATTTCACTATTTCTGAAAGCATTGCAAACAAAGACCCTTTCTCAGATAAAAGAGGCTTTCAAAGCCAGACTCTTAGTCGAGCAGATGGAACAATGAGAAATTAGCTTTAGTCGCCTCTATTCACAGGAACCGAGCTCTGGACCGGGTCAGGTGATTGTGTGATGTAGACAATAAAGGCCACAAAAATCAACTCTATGTGAGCTGACAGGCTTGACGGAAAGTCCTCAGTACGTGCTGATTAATGACTGACAATTGCAATGACTGATTTAAATAATGCTAATTGGCCAACGGGATAATGATCCGTACATTTCCTCTAATTAGAGACAGCACAGCTCTTTGTGACGGCGCTGATGGGAGGGTTTCTGGGGCTGTCGAGCAGGAACGTTTCACCCTGCAGCTGTGCTGCCATTGGCAGCATTATGTAGACAAAATGTAAATGGATATACCTTATGTTTTTTTTTTTGTTTCTTTGTTTTAGCACATTAGCACAACTGGCTTTTTATGATTATTTTTGCTGTAGTATCAACCGAATAATGATCGATTGTGAATAAAGACATCATTAAGACAATGTCGACTGCTAAATGTCATAATTACTGTGCATTTCCAAAAGCTGAACATACAAACGCTATCATCTAACCATCTGGAGACATATAATAGCCATGCAGGTTTTTATCTTTTCATAAAGTGCATTGGTAAGTGAGTTATGAATAATATATACAAGGACACTTTATATTCATGTTCATGTTCTCACAGCATCTTCAAATTTCCAAGATAGTCTAAGTACAGCTAGCAATAGCACGCAACTAAGGCTAGAAATGGATGAAAACATCTGCAGTATCTTTTCATTTCTGACTAAGGCACAGGGTTGGGCAAATTTCTGAAAAATAGAATTTATTTCTTCTTTCAACAACACAGATCTGGCAGATACAGGGTTTCCACCATGTAAACAGATTAATGTTGTCTGGCTCAGTTTCGAAGACTAATTTGCAGTAAATTAGAGGATTATTTGATATGTTTGTCAACTGTGGTTTGTAAAATTAAATAATTTATAAAATGTAATAGAATACATTTTATAACACATCTTGTTTAAAGTTCTGTAACTGGATGGTTCAGATTTTGTGCCTTAATGTATTGTGATAATTAGATTTATTTTATTTAAACAAATATAAGACATTTTTATTTTCAACACACACAATTGTATCAAATGTGCCTCTATACACTCCTGTCCAGTCTTTTATATATATATTAAAAAAATGCTATATTATAAATTATATTATTATGTATTATAAATATGACTGTTCAAAAGATTGGAGGTTAAGTTGCTTAAACTCAATACAGTAAACTAGTAATACAAAATGTTCAATTATTATTATTAAAATATTATTACAATTTAAAATAACTGTTTTCATAATATATAAAAAAAAATTGAGCTGCTTAATATTTTGTGAAAACTAATAATTTTTTTCAGGATTCTTGAAGGAATACAGCATTTTTTATATAAATCTTTTTTAACATTATAAATGTCTTTACTGCAACTTTTGATTAATTGAATGCATCGTTGCGGAATAAAAGTCTTAGTTTCTTAAAAGAAAAGAAAAGAAAAACTTTTAATTCAAACTTGAATTAAAAAGACATCATGCCTAGACATATTACAAATATTACATATTATTATTTTAATTTAAGTTATAAGAGAAACTTAATATGTTCCCAGTTCTCTCATTTAATATCCACAATGATCACAAACTAAAACCAGTCAATAAATGTTACATTTCTACCTCAAAATTGTCATTTGTCCTGTGAATCCTTTATATTCTTAAACACTTTCCGCCATCATCTTATGAGGATGCTGCTCATGGAGCTCATTTCTCACTGGCTAACCTGTAACAACCATATAGTCTTAAAAAGCAGCAAATTCTATTTTAATGTCACTCCCAATTCCTGCATCCTGTTTTCAACCTCAGTTCAACTTCAGGAACCGAACTGTAATTTGAAAGGCATCGGCATTTAATTGTGAATGGCGCAGGATGCTGCTGAGGTAAATGCTTGTAATGTAAATCAGTATGCACGTCCTTATAATCTTATTATATTATCCTAATGCTCCCTCAATCCTCGACCACAATGCACTCAATGACCTCCAAAAAGTATTTTCAAAACACTCTCATGCCAGTCTTAGAATAATTTATTTGGCAGGAGAGTTAAGAAGGAAAAAGGGGGAAAGGTAGACAGTTGTGATATTGCAGCTCTCCCTCTCCCTCTCCCTCTCCCTCTCCCTCTCCCTCTCTCTCTCTCTCTCTCTCTCTCTCTCTCTCTCTCTCCATGGCCCTAAAGGAGGATGACCCTCTTGTATAACCTTTGTGAAGCACATAAGTTGCCGTGCAGGCCTGTGGCTTGTTGCCATGGCACTATGTAGACGATGCTCTTCCTGAATGATGGGCTCATTGCATGCTGCTGAGAAAATAGCATCAAGCCAGAATGATTCATCTTGTAGGAGCACGGTGAAGAGCGCACACAGAACGCTCCTCACAGCGGCGAGTGGGAAAATGAAGAATTCAAAGAATTCTGAATAATTACTTTTCTCAACGTATGCATCGGATGCCGGTTGAAGTGTGCAAACTTTCGATTCAACATTTCACACCGGCACGTAAATTGAATTAACGCTTAAGAGCAAAAGAACAGCAGAGAGCCTCAGAGGAATGGAGAGGTGATCAGAGAGGGAATAATTGCTTTTGCTGATGTACTGTAAGCGTGGAGACGATTCTTCAATTTTAGATCACCATGAAGGAAAGTAATAAACAGGGAGGCCAATGGCAATAAAATGAATACCACAATGGCAATGGGGCTGCCTCTTAATTATAATGAATGGAAAATTTGATCTAAATTGTTTCACTAAAGCGTGCATTAATTGTATCATCTGATGCACAATAGAACTTAATTCAGGGGTGTGAAAAGTTCATTACCTGTGAAATTCATCATGCCAAATATTGGCCTCGATGGCTCGTGGGAGGGTCGTAAAGAAGATCGCGCTCGTCCCTGAGCATTGTTTAATATTCACGTCTGACTAATCATGTCTTTGCTCGGAGTCATTTTTGGATCGTCATTTCCTCCCTCCGAGTTCCCAAAATCTGGCTGGCTCAGAAACGCGTCCAGATGGAGTGCGAACTGTCGCTTCTTGAGGAAAATCAACAAGGGAGTCACCAGTAGGACTCATTTTCAATTGCCATACAATAGGAATCTTTATCAGTGTTGACTCTACCCAACATTGCTATTGTGCTAATGTGTTGTTGGCAAGGGGTTTTGTTAACTGTTGAATAGAGTTTATTGTAAAAGAAAGAGCCTAGACAGTTTGATAGGAATCCGTAAGCGCCAATCGGAGACTTTTCTCACCCAGTGGAGTTTCTTTCTCAACCTGCCGCCTCAGAAAGTCCAAGGACACAAATTCAAACGCACAATGATTGTAGAGTCTTGTAAACAAGTTTAACAACTGAAATAGTCCACTATCCAACAAAACTGCAAAATTGCAACCAACAGCTTATACACTTTTCTTAAAAAAAAGAAGAAAAAAAGTAGAATACATAAGAATTTTATGCTCAATCTTAAGCTTAATACGCATGCAGTTATTATTATAAACAGGAAATCAATATATTATATGAATAGAATTATTTTGAAGCACATGTTTCTTTGGAGAGTGTGTTTATATGGATGCATGTAATTTAATTAAGCATAATTATAATAATAATTATTAATTTTGAGACTGGTATTATTATTATTGTCATCATCATCATCATTAATAATAATAATAATAATAATAATAATAGTTATTGTTATTATTATTATTATTGTTGTTGTTGTTGTTGTTGTTAAAATTAATATGTGGTGGTGGTGGTGGTGGTGGTGGTGATGATGATGATGATGATGATTATTATTATTATTATTATTATTAATTCTTATTTATAAATATTTATAAGTATATAACATATTAGGTATAAATAAATATGAAGTTGAATAATATTATAATACTTAAATAATATATATATATTTATATTATAAATAGTATTAATCTAAAAAAAACCTACCTGGTCTCATGGCATTTACGTACCTGGGTGCACTTTTTGGCGTGACATGAAATACGTACCAATAACTACATATCACTGCAGTTTCCAAAAGAAATGAACACTTTCACACAAATTTACAGAGTTGCGATTAATAAAGCGTAATTTTCGCACAATTATTTGAAGAATATCATGCTATGACTTCAAAACAATATTAATATGCTGGGAGATTTGAAAACTGATGCTTTTGAACGTTAGCATCGCACACATCCAGCTTCGTATCTATGGGTTTTCATAGACAACAAGTTTGTTCGGTAGCTCACGGAGTACGGAGACGGAAGCACCGGTTCGAATCCCGTGTAACTACGGTTCGACGAAGCAGTTAAAATCTGCGTAAAAGGAAGTTCAAATGGCACAGTTGCATCAGCTAATACGTTTTTATATCAGTTTTGCATTTGTTAACACTATCGGGTAGGTTTAGGGTTGGATTTGGTGTAGGGCGTATTTCCAACACGATAGAGCATTAACCTTTAGCGACAGTCCCCGGATATTTGAATTCTGAACCGCCGCAATACGTATCTGAAGCAACGTAATAAAAAAACAGCAATACGTACCAATATCTACGTAATAAAAACGTGCCAGGGTTCACATATTGAACCTGTGTTTTAGCTCCACTCAGTGGACATTTCTATTTGAAACTGCGGCGAAACGTGCAGCAAGGTACGTAAAACGGTGTCGCACAAAAAGTGCACAGAGGTACTTATTTTTATGAGACCAGGTTGAAAAAAAACATATATTTTGACTATATAATTTGTTACAAATGAAAAAGAGCTGATTAATAAGATCATATTCTATGAGAAATCTATGAAATCTGAGAAGAAATTAATGTGGGAAAATGTTTTTAAAAAAATAGCATTTTTTTTTTTCCTGGTACACACTGAAAAAACATTTATTTGATGAGTATGTTTACATTCATACATGCAAATTAATTATGAATAATAATCCGACAAGGTCAGGTACATTTAAATGCCTTAACTTGGTTCTTTTGTTAAGCAGAGGTCATATAAGCAAAACAGTTTAAGCTAAACCAACACATAAATATTTGCTCATTACTGCAATTTCACTCCAGTTACCTATAATGTCATTCTGCCGGCTTATTCAGTTTGTGAATGTCTGCTTGCGCCTTGACGTCAAAAACATATATTTTATAATTAGCATTTTTTTTTATCATTTTGCTGTACATGTAAACACACTAAGTGATTCAGCTGGCATTAGTGGTAGTCATGACTACGCACTCAAATATCAGCCATCAAGCTTGAAATAGCTGATCTCAAAACATTGCTGTGGAGCAAAAATTTATTTGTTTTACAGACTGAAAAAAAGTTCTCCTCTCCAAAGAAACAAACTGTGAAATCTGCAGCAGACATTTGCTTGGTCCCCCACCCAAATAACGTTCAAGCAACCTCTGATTACCAGCCTAGAGCTTTAGGCGCTCTCCACCATCCTGTCAGTCCATGAAATATGTGTTACAATATCTGCAAATAGAGTGTAGTCCTTCAGAAAACTGCTACAGTATATCAAACTTGAGGTCCTTTGAACTTAGAATAGAGTTTTCTATTATTGTTCCCTGGCAACACATGTGCCTTTGTGCCATCATCTCCCAAAGCTGACTATTTGGATCAGTAGGGAGAAGTAGCAATTCCAAGGAGGACAAAACAGCAGATCTAGGCAGCTTTCAGCCCTGATGCATCCTGATGCGTTGAGATTTGTTGTTTAAGTTGACTTGTGAGGTGTACTTGGACAAAAGCCTTTGAAATGTCAAAGAAATCCTCATAAGACACTGAGATAAGGGAGTAATGTTTCTTCGATGATGAAGTCATGGCTGAATGTGTCAGAGCGTCCTATTATAGAATCAATCAACTGGATCACACTGAGAAAGCAGCCTTTTCATGTTCAAACTCAGATCAGGATGAAACCTTTTTTTTTGAAAATGGGACTGGGATGAAAATTAAATAATAATAATAATAATATTATTATTATTATTATTCAAAATATTAGAAATCGTATTAGAAATAGTAATTTAATTTGAAAAATATAAATAATAATAATTATTATTATTGTTGTTGTTGTTGTTGTTGTTGTTGTAACTAGAAATAATACTTTCATTGGGATTGGAAATAACAACAATAACAACAATAATAATAATAATAATTATTATTATTATTATTATTATATAGCTAAAATACTGCTTTGACAAATTGCTTTAACTATAGGTCAACCATGAGTTGTTTTTAAATATGCTTTATAAATGAGAAGTTGAAAGTTTAATAATAGATTTTTTATCCATTTAGAATGTTAGTAGCATTCATCTAAAATGTATTTTTAATACATTAACTATATATAAACTAATATTACAAATAGAAAAGAGCATATAAATAAAATCATCCCATATGAGAGGAATCTGTGAAATCTAGGAAGAAATGATTGTTGGAAAATGTAAAAAGTATCAGGCTTTTTCCTCTGACATACTGCAAACAAATAATGAAATGCCATTTCCGTTTCTAAATGAGTTGCTTTTCGACTGATGTGATATAATGTGCTTATCATTACATCTGCAAAAAAAAAAAAAAAAGCTACAAATGTTTCCTAATATACATTGAAGTGTTTTTTTCTCAGCTTACATACGTATTATGAGATGTCAACAAGGTATGAAAAAGAAATAAATAAATGTCATTACATATATGCCGCACTGATTGAATTTCTGGAGTTGAATTTTATTGTTCCTCTGTATTGTACTGGTAGCATCTCATTGAAATGAGTCTCAGCACTAGCTGATGTCATTTATCGTGCCGTCTGCTCACACATTCCAGATCGCTAACACACAATCAAGATACCCAGCATGCAGTCGGTTTTGGTGGTCCCCGAACCTTCAAGAAAGCGCAGATTGGTTCCAGCTCAATGGATCCTCCCCATTATTTAATGTATTCCAGTCTATTACCACTGCTTGCTGTGACACCTCATTCCTTTCCACCAATATATAAGAGGTCATTCAATAACTGACACCTCCCTTCCATGCCATAGTCACATTTCTGTTACTGTTTTGGCATGTGTCACAGCTGTGAAGCACAAACTCAAAGATATATCTGCTGACAGAGATTTCCCTCATGAGAGCCACAGTAAATGCATTTCTCTCAGATGCCAGACAGATCTGTCGAAGACTATTGATCATGGTACAAAACCAGCCATAAAAATCACGGATGACAGAAAAGATGTTAAGAGTATTTCATGTTGTAGAACTTAGATGCTTTTATGGAAGGTGAATTAGGGTAATTGGAGCACCTAAACTCTTATGTACGCATTGTTTGCTTGAACTGAACCACATTCCAGCCGGGATTTCATGTTGTCAAACTAGAGTGGGGACGGTTATCAAAGAAGAAAAAATATCCCAAAGGTTGGTGACATTTTGACAAGGTTATTGTTAAGAACAAAAAAAAGAAAGAAAACAATGTTCAAAACTTTTATTTGATGTTTGTGATGCGATGGTGCAGTGAAATCGTCCCGGGTTACTTGACTGTAACCCTGTTCCCCGAAAAAGCGGGAACGAGATGCTGCGCTGAAAGCGCTATGGGAACATTCTTTGTTCGACCGGTTGTTGAAGCACGTGTGCCAAACACGCCAAACTTGGCTTAAATAACCTCGGTTAGGTGACGTCACTCGATTACGAACACCTGGAGGTTATAAATAGATGTGACGCGAAACATCCTCAGGTCAAAATTTTGTCTGAAAGGACGCCCAGTCACGCTTACAGTGCGGCATTGAGGCGCAGCATCTCGCTCCCGCTGGGAACAGGGTTACAGTCAAGTAACCCGGACGTTCCCCTATCAAAAGCTACTCGATGCTGCGCTGAAAGCGCTATGGGAACGAGAATACCAACGCCGCCAAGACTGGAAGTGTCTGGACCCCCAATGTTGTGTAGCGTGTGCGCACAAACATGAAAGAGGTCTCAGACATGACTCTGGGATGTCGACTCAAGGACATGCGAGCCCGGAGTAACATGAACATCCAAACTATAGAATCTAACAAATGTGTGCGGAGAGGACCAACCTGCCGCATCACAAACTTGCTGCAAGGGGACACCTCTTGCCAAAGCCATGGAAGATGCAATCCCCTGGTTGAATGGGCCCTTACACCTAGAGGCGAAGCTTGACCACGCGCCTCATAGGCTAGGGCAATAGCATCCTCACCCAATGTGACATAGTCTGTCGAGTGGCAGCCGCCCCGGTTGCGGCTTCCAAAACATACGAAAGCTGCTCCGACTTACGCCACTGGCTAGTGCGGTGGACGTAAATCTGGAGAGCACGTACTGGACAAAGTAAGTGAAGTTTCTCCTGCTCCGGTGTCGTGAACGGCGGAGGGCAGAAGGCCGAGAACGACCGGATTTATGGTCGAGAATGGAACCTTCGGAAGATAACTAGGGTGAGGATGCAAAATAGCTTTGACCAGCCCAGGGCAAAATCTAGGCAGGATGACGAGACTGACAGAGCCTGCAAATCCCCAATTCTCTTCAGAGAAGTAATAGCTGTTAGAAAACCATCTTTAGGGTCAGAAGCCTGACAGGCGCTGACTCTAGTGGTTCGAAAGGGGTGTCCACTAAGCCCTCAAGCACTATAGCTAGGTCCCATGAAGGAACTGTCGCCTAGTGGGCGGCCTCAACCGCTTAGCTCCTCGAATGAAGCGGGCAACTAGAGGGTGTTTCCCACCGAAACCCCATCAATCAGAGCATGGCAAGCCGAGATGGCGGCCACGTAAGTTCTGAGAGTATTAGGACATGTTCCTGAGGACAGTTTCTCTTGCAGAAACTCCAGTACTGAAACAATCTGGCAGTGAGCTGGGTCTGCATGGTGTGTCGACACCAACTTTCGAAAACGCGCCATTTACTGGCATAAGTTCTTCTAGTGGAGGGAGCCCTAGCGCTCAGAATAGTCTCTATTACATCGGCTGGAAGGCCAGCATGTCTCAGTTGGTCCCCCTCAGGGGCCAGACATGAAGGTTCCAGAGCTCGGGCCGGGGATGAAATATTGTCCCCTGTGCCTGAGAGAGAAGGTCCCTCCTCACCGGAATCGCCAACGGCGAGCCGTCGAGGAGAGATATTAGATCTGAGAACCATATTCTGGTCGGCCAACGGGGCGCTATCAGTAAGAGGCGAGACCCTCTTGACGGACCTTGGCCAGGACTCCTGGGAGCAGAGCGACTGGGAAATGCGAAGACGCAGTCTGGGCCACACATGGGCCATCGCGTCCAGACCCAGGGGAGCTGGATGAGTCAGAGAGAAGTAGAGGGACATTGTGCTGTCTCCTGTGAAGCAAAGAGGTCCACCTCTGCTTCAGAAACCTTTCCCAGATTTGACTGACTACTGGGTGGAGTTTCCATTCCCGTGTATCACAGCTTGTCTGGACAGCAAGTCTGCTCCCACATTCATATGTCCGGGGATGTAAATCGCCCTGAGGGACAGGAACTTTTCCTGTGCCCAAAGCAGAACTTGGTGCGCTAGCTCGTTCAAGCGGCGCGACCGCAGTCCACCCTGACGATTTATGTAAGAGACTACCGCCGTGTTGTCCACCCGCACTAGGACATGGTAGCCTCTTAACTGCTGGAGGAAGTATTTCAGGGCCAGAAATACAGCCTTCATTTCGAGGCAATTGATGTGCCATTCGAGAAGATGACCTCCAGATCCCTTGGGCTGGACGGCCATCTAAGACCGCCTCCCAGCCCGTGAGGGATGCGCCTGTCGTTAGCATCTTGCGACGACAGCACGGACCTAGAGTGGGACCCAAAGTCAGAAACCGGGGTCTGAACCACATAGAAAGGGTACGAAGCCCCTGGCGCGTAACCCTTATTTGCCTCTGGGGATTGGCCCTTGGATGAAATCCCCTGGCTCTGAGCCACAACTGAAACGATCTCATGTGCAGGAGACCCAAGGGTATCACCGTGGATGCAGCTGCCATGAGACCTAGAACCCTCTGAAGGTAATGAACAGTAATCTTCTGGCCTAGCTTGATGTTCTTTAGGGCGTTTAGAATGGATTCGACGCGTGCAGGAGACAGATGTGCCCGCATCGTGATCGAATCCCATACGACCCCCAAATACGTTGTCCTCTGAGCAGGAGAGAGAACGCTTTTCTTGGCGTTGAGTCTCAACCCCAGAGATTCGAGATGAGCTAGGACGACATCCCGATGTCGAAGCGCTAGCTCCTGAGACTGAGCCAGAATCAGCCAGTCGCCTATGTAGTTTAAAATGCGGATGCCCTGGAGTCGTAGAGGAGCCAGAGCTGCATCCATGCATTTGGTGTAAGTGCGGGGTGACAAGGCTAGGCCGAACGGAAGAACCCGATACTGGTAGGCTTCGCCCCCGAAAGCGAACCTCAGGAACTTCCTGTGTTGTGGCAATATTTCTATATGAAAATAAGCGCCCTTAGATCGATAGTCACAAACCAATCCTCTGATTGATGTAAGAAACAATCATCTTGATTGTCAGCATTTTGAACTTGTATGTTCTGAGGTAGCGGTTCAACCCGAAGATCTAAAATCGGACGCAACCCCCATCTTTCTTGGGAACAAGAAAATACCGCTGTAATAGCCTGACTGTCTGTCTGGCAGGGGAACACGTTCTATGGCCCCTTTGTCCAGCAGAGTTTGCAACTCCTGTGTCAACAAATGCGCTCGTTCCGGTTTCACGGAAGTGGAGACCACGCCGTTGAAACGCGGAGGACGATACGTAAACTGAACCCTGTAGCCTCTCTACAGTCCTTTCTACCCACGGAGAGATATTTGGCAGTAGCTTCCACGCTGCCAGCTTCTCTGAAAGGGGCACTAGTTTTGACACTTCGCTTTGATGGGGGGATGTTAGATGTCTGGCATCCTGAAATGTGGCAGGAGGAAACCGAACACCTAACATTTCGCTGGAGACCGCTGGTCCCCGAAACGCCAGTGGCGGCGGAGATTGTACAGCGGCCCCCTGAGGGTGCCAGGAAGGAGCCTCTATTCTCTGTTGGAATTGTACGCGCCTCCTGGGGACACACCCACGGTCCTGGGCGCACCAGCCTCAGGACTTCTTCTTGGCGGAGATGATGCTCCGCAGGTCCGGTCTCTTCGAGGCAGATTGAGAAGTGCGGCGAGCCGCTCCCAGTCTCTACGAGGGGCGACGACCGCCACACTCTCCTTCTGGGCTTCGCCTCAGAAGAACCGGACCTGGTCGGGACTGGGTGGCCGACAGTCCCGACTCTTGAGCACGGCGGGAAGAAACCTCACAAACGCTTCCTCATAGCGCCGCCTCCCGAAACCTAGTGGCGGCGGTGTTGACGGCGTCACCAAATAGGCCGGAAGGCGAGGCAGGGGCATCAAGGAGAAAAGCGCGGTCTTTGCCCTTGATGCCCGTGAGGTTGAGCCACAGATGTCTCCGTGGAAACCATTGCAGCCATAGAACGGCCGATGGCACGGGCCGCCTGCTTGGTCGCACGGAGAGACAAATCTGTGGCCCGCGAAGTTCTAAAACGCCTCCTCGTCAATTGACCCGCCAGTGCTCAAGTCTTTCAGCAGGTCAGCCTGATATGCCTGCAAGACCGCCATAGTGTGCAAAGCAGTACCAGCCTGACCCGCTGCCTGAAAGGCTTTCCCCACCAATGAAGATGTTACTCTGCATGGCTTGGTGGGGAGAGTTGCTTTTTCAGTGATGATGATGTCCCAGGAGAGAGATAGCCCGCGAGCGTCTCTTCGATCTGGGGCATCATCATATAGCCCCGTGCCTTTGCATCAACGATAGTCGAGTAGATCGACGTCGATGGCACAAAAACACGGGACGAATATGGCTTGTTCCATGAACGAGTTAACTCGTCATGGAGGTCACCGAAAAAGGGGAGAGACCATCGCTGAGGCCCCTCCCCCCGACCACCCGACAGATATCTGTCGTCTAACTTTGAGCGCTTGGGGGTCTCTTGCTCCTGCGGCCAGTCTAGGTGTAACCGATCGACTGCCCGAGTAACCACCTCGAGTAACTCCTCGTATGCTTTCTCATCACGAGAGGAGCGCTCTGAGGTGGCACTCTCCACCTCCCCAGAAGCAAGAGATGAAGTCTCCTCGGCCCGTTCAGAAGAAGCGCCGAATCGCGCTTGAGAAACGGACGCGAGAGCTTCATGATCTGGCGAGAGCGCGAGAGAAAGGGGCAAGTCCGTCTCACGCGCCTCGGCCAGATCGGCACGCGATCCCCACGAGCTTTTAAAGAAGGCGAGCCGCGCGCGAAGCACTTTGATCGCGTGCTCTTCCCCCAAACACTCAAAGCAGAAAGCATGGAGATCATCGTCAGAGAGCTGCCTCTGACAAGGAGGTAAACATCTCCTCTGCTGATCTGCCATAGTGAGCAGCTATCTTTATATATATAAATAAATATCTATATCTATAACTACTCGCTTCCTGCTTTGCCTTTTTTTTTTTATCGTGCTTTTTTCTCACACACACACGCACACAACAATGCGGTCCTTGAAGACAAAAGACCTGAGGATGTTTCCGCGTCACATCTATTTATAACCTCCAGGTGTTCGTAATCGAGTGACGTCACCTAACCGAGGTTATTTAAGCCAAGTTTGGCGTGTTTGGCACACGTGCTTCAACAACCGGTCGAACAAAGAATGTTCCCATAGCGCTTTCAGCGCAGCATCGAGAGTAGCTTTTGATAGGGGAACTAGGATTTATGTATTTATTTATTTATTTGTTTGTTTGTTTATTGTTTGTTTGTTGCCAACATAGTTATTAAAGGTTTAGTTCACCCAAAAATGAAAATTCTGTCATTAATTACTCACCCTCATGTCGTTCCAAACCCGTAAGACTTCCAATCATCTTCGGAACACGAATTAAGATATTTTTGATGGAATCTGAGAGCTCTCAGACACTCCCATAGACAGCAAGGGTCCTTACACGATCAAGGTCCAGAAACATAGCAAGGAGATCAGTAAAATAATCCATGTGACATCAGGGGTTCAACCGTAATTTTACGAAGCTACGAGAATATGCAAATTGAAAAAGAATTGTGCAAAAGGAAAAAAATAACGACTTTATTCAAATTTGTCTCCTCCGCGTCACCCTAGCGCCATTTTGGAGAATATCCACTGAACGCAAACAGCGTATGCTCTTCTGTGTCAGCTGTGCCACACGGATACGTTTTCCACGTTGAACATACACTTTGATTTGAATGAAAACAACGTATCCGTGTGGCAAATTCCACCAATTTGTAAAAAAAACATAAAAATAGGAGTACACCTACTATTTCAGTTTTTCAGTATTTGGTCCCACTTTATATTAGGTGGCCTTAACTACTATGTACTTACATTTGAATTAATAATTTGGCACAATGCACTCCTTGTATACATACATGTTTTTGCATTGTACTTATATTTTTAAAAATACCTATATGTAATTACATCTGTAATTAATTTCTGTAATTACATTTATAATTACACTGTTGACCCATCCCTTACACCTCAACCCACCCTTAAACCTACCCATACCACCAAACCTGTCCCTAACCTACCCGTATCCCACCTCAATAGCAGCAAAAGTGTTTTGCAGTACAGTATGAACACAATAAGTACATTGTACTTATTTTTTGATGTAAGTACATAGTAGTTAAGGCCACCTAATATAAAGTGTGACCCACTATTTCAATTTTAATTCAATGGGTTATCTGTCATTTCAGTTAATTTACTAAATAAATTTACTACCAATTTCTGAGTTAAAATAATTTTTACTTCTTTTTTTAAGTATCTACTTATGCATTTAGGTTGATTCAGTGATGTTAAACATTATTTTTGTCTTGAATAAAACCAGTTAATTGCTTCCTATTTCTCAGTGTAGACTTGTGCCATATATTGGTTCTGTTTGGTTCTGTTTTTGTTGAGTTTACATTATTAAAGATATTGTTTTGTTTGTTTTCTTTTAGTTATTTTTATTTTTTTGACAGTCAATCAATTTTACATTAAAGGAATATATCAACTAAAACTTCATTAAAAATGAATTAAATAAAAAAATAATAGTAATAATAATAAATCTTTTATGCATTTAACAAAATAGAGGTTAAATATCTGAAATTAATCGACCATAATTTTAGTAGCATTGCATCCATTTAATTTTTATATAAGATTGTCTCAGATCAAACGCAGACAAGGTGAGAAAAAGCAGAGGTAAGAAAGCATCTTGACAATCTCAGCCACATCTCATTTGTAGAGCTTACTGTAAGTGTTGTGACGTGACAGTGAGTTATATAAGTCACAAGTGCAAAATATGTCCCCTTTTTTTTTTCAGACCCCACAGGAACGGACCGTTGTTGTACAGTGAGCCGTTCCTCCGCCGTCTTCATCTGCAGCGGCAGCAACCTCTTACTAGGCTTTTCATTGAAATTCACAGCCTTGTAGCGGCTGATTAATTTTCCATGTTGTTGTGGTGCTTCATGTTGTTGCTTTATTTTAAGATGCAGTGCAACCTGCTCACTGCGGATCTGGCAACACACAAGACAGCTTCCTCCAGTTGGATGGGAGGTGCAGAACTGTCATGGAGCAGGTGTTTAGGGAGTTCAGCTCTATTCCTTTGACTGCAAACAACTGTACCCTGGGACCTTACACATGCCACTTAACATTCACACGGTTCAGGACTCATTAGAGACCCGGCAGCCTGGTTAGGGACTGTGGCATCTGTAGCGTTGTCTAATTTTTATGTCATCAATGTCTCAGATCAAACGCTGCAAGTGTTAGCTCTACTTCACCATTAGGAAAGAAGTAGAGTTTGATTTAAGTGTATCTTAACCCCTCCCCATTTCTTCTGCAATTTTTCTCTTTTTAGACGGTGAGCTTAAAGAGAAACCGGGTAGGAAAAAAAGAAATATATAACTGGGTTGTATGAAGATAAAGAGAAATTGATTGCCGTGGGCAAAGTGAGCTGTGATTGCAGCATGATTTACCTGTTTATATGTCCTGCAATTGTACATTGCCGAGTGCTGGTGATGTTTTTTTTTCTTTCATAAACACGCACACACAGACACACATGCATTTTTTTTTTCGCTGGCTCTCTTGGGGAGATTCGTATAGTAGGAAACAGGACTGTCAGAAGAGCATAAGAGAGACAGACACATGAGGGAGATAGGGAAGACATGCTTGAGAGACTCCATCTCTTTACATACACATACACAATATGGACTCCTGACTTTAAAGATCTGTGCCAGTGGTTTCTGCGATTGCACAGCACTTAGATGCATTTCCGATAGGAATTATGAACTTGAAATACACAACAAAAAACATTCTACAGAAGTTCTAGATACTGAATTCTTTGTGTTTTGCATAGGCTACCAAGAACATGTATAGAGGAGACTGGGGCTACATGTCATGCTTTTACTCCATTTGTGTATAGACACAGATCATGTAGTCTCAAATACAAAAAAAAAAAAAAAAAGTAGAAAAAATATCTAATTTATTAAACAATAGCAGGACATGTTATCACAACAGAGGCTGCCAGCTACTTGTGACAATTCAATTGAAACAGTAAAACAATTATGAAACAAAACAATTAATTAAACAGGAAAAATGTAATGTGACAATTAAAGATAGTATTTATTTATTTATTTTATTTATTTATTTTTTATTGTTGTTTAATTGATTTTTATTCTAATTTAAGAGGGTTTCCAATGTGTTGATTGAGGCCAATATAAAGCAATGCTAGAGAAAACAGATATTTATGTAAATGGTATTACTCTAACCTTATAGTTACCACTGGTTGATGTACCAAAATAACTAAAAACTGAATTGAAATAAAATTAAATAAAATAAAAATGACATATTTAAGAGAAAAAAACACACCTAAATCATGCTAAAATTAATTATTTAAAATTCATCTAAAATGGAAAATATAAGAATAAAAATTCAAATTCAGAATATTACTAAAAATGATAATAGTATCTCAGTGATACTATAATAACTTAAGTAGAGCACAAATACATGTCTTTGAATGATCTTAATAAAAACTAATTCAGAATATTAATAAAAACTATAATAGTTTACAGTGGGGCAAAAAAGTATTTAGTCAGCCACCAATTGTGCAAGTTCTCCCACTTAAAAAGATGAGAGAGGCCTGTAATTTTCATCATAGGTATACCTCAACTATGAGAGACAAAATGAGAAAAAAAATCACATTGTAGGATTTTTAAAGAATTTATTTGCAAATTATGGTGGAAAATAAGTATTTGGTCAATAACAAAATTTAATCTCAATACTTTGTTATATACCCTTTGTTGGCAATGACAGAGGTCAAACGTTTTCTGTAAGTCTTCACACACTGTTGCTGGTATTTTGGCCCATTCCTCCATGCAGATCTCCTCTAGAGCAGTAATGTTTTGGGGCTGTCGCTGGGCAACACGGACTTTCAACTCCTCCAAAGATTTTCGATGGGGTTGAGATCTGAGACTGGCTAGGCCACTCCAGGACCTTGAAATGCTTCCTACGAAGCCACTCCTTCGCTGTTCGGGCGGTGTGTTTGGGATCATTGTCATGCTGAAAGACCCAGCCACGTTTCATCTTCAATGCCCTTGCTGATGGAAGGAGGTTTTCACCAAAATCTCACGATACATGGCCCCATTCATTCTTTTGTACACGGATCAGTCGTCCTGGTCCCTTTGCAGAAAAACAGCCCCAAAGCATGATGTTTCCACCCCATGCTTCACAGTAGGTATGGTGTTCTTTGGATGCAACTCAGCATTCTTTCTCCTCCAAACACGACAAGTTGAGTTTTTACCAAAAGTTCTATTTTGGTTTCATCTGACCATATGACATTCTCCCAATCCTCTTCTGGATCATCCAAATGCTCTCTAGCAAACTTCAGACGGGCCGGACATGTACTGGCTTAAGCAGGGGACACGCCTGGCACTGCAGGATTTGAGGCCTTTGTTACTTTGGTCCCAGCTCTCTGCAGGTCATTCACTAGGTCCCCCGTGTGGTTCTGGGATTTTGCTCACAGTTCTTGTGATCATTTTGACCCCACGGGTGAGATCTTGCGTGGAGCCCCAGATCGAGGGAGATTATCAGTGGTCTTGTATGTCTTCCATTTTCTAATAATTGCTCCCACAGTTGATTTCTTCACACCAAGCTGCTTACCTATTGCAGATTCAGTCTTCCCAGCCTGGTGCAGGTCTACACTTTTGACAGCTCTTTGGTCTTGGCCATGGTGGAGTTTGGAGTTGGACTGTTTGAGGTTGTGGACAGGTCTCTTTTATACTGATAACGAGTTCAAACAGATGCCATTAATACAGGTAACGAGTGGAGGACAGAGGAGCCTCTTAAAGAAGAAGTTACAGGTCTGTGAGAGCCAGAAATCTTGCTTGTTTGTAGGTGACCAAATACTTATTTTACCGAGGAATTTACCAATTAATTCTTTAAAAATCCTACAATGTGATTTTCTGGATTTTTTTCCCCTCATTTTGTCTCTCATAGTTGAGGTATACCTATGATGAAAATTACAGGCCTCTCTCATCTTTTTAAGTGGGAGAACGTGCACAATTGGTGGCTGACTAAATACTTTTTTGCCCCACTGTATGTAATATGACACACAGCTGAGGCAGATGGCAAGAAATGACAGTCCTAAGTGAGTGTGTGTGTTTGTAGCTGTAGTTAATTCAGTCACACTGTAGAATCAAGAAAATGATTTCAAATATTTTTCCTCACTGATGGACCCCTGTAAAACATTTGCAAAATGGTGCACGTAATTACAAATCGTGGTCCAAACGTATCGAGTTCCATGCGACAGTGACAATTTCTCTGCTTTTCAAGTTCATTCGACACTCCATTCCTAAGTCTTGTCAGCCTTTATCTCAGCAAACATCAAAATCCCTATACAAAAAAGGAGAAAATGAGCTATTGATTTTTGCACTAACGCTTTTTCTACTTTCCACTTTCTCCCCACAGCATTATCATTCGGGAGTCTAATTGAAGGTCAGAGTCAGTTTCCTTGTCAAAGTCTGCTTCCTGACAGTCAGCCTGGCTCACAACAAAATGAATTATCTTGGTTTAAGCATTCTCCAACTAAAAATCTCAGGCAGTTTCCACCAAGTGATATTCTCTTACCCTCTCCTCTGCGGGGGTAGTTAACAATACGTCAGACTGGCTGAGAATTCAGCTTTATTAAAAGTAATTTGTGTGCCTGTCAAGAATAATAAAACTGTCAATTTTTACTGAACTCCTGAATGCATACCGTCCTGCTGAATGTCTGAAGAGGCCTCATTGGCAAATAATGTCACATGTCAAGAAGGATTGCTAATGATTTGTCTTAATAGAAAGAGGTGGCTTTGCTCACCCACACATCAGTCAATATAGAAATAAAATTGATTCACATTTGTCAGTTTAACAGGAGAATTCACCCATTTTCTGGCTGTGGCAATCAGTCAGTCTGAGGTCTGTTCTTACATGTGCAAATCCTGCCTCAGGTTTCTGCTAATATAAAAAACAGAGACACTTTGTGACAAAATCCCATCCAATAAGATAAACTGTTTATGAGTATGGTTATTATATAAAGCTAAATCTAAAACCATAAAAAAATATATATTCATTTATTCATTCATTTACTTAATTTTTTATTAAGGCAGCATTTCACATTTTCATTTGGTTGATGATGTACCAAAATAACTAAAACTAAAACTGAAATAAAAATCGATACCAACTATATAAACACATTTTAAAAGAAAAACTAATAAAATGGAAATGACTAATTAATTGAACTAAAATGGAAAATATAAAAATAGTAAAAACAATAATAATATTTCAATGATACTAAAATAACTTAATAAGTAGAGTTGTCCATTAACTGAACATAATGTCGATGACATAATGTCTTTAATTCCAATGCTTTTCTAAGCGAATTTCAGGTATATTTGATTACTTATGATTTATTAATCACCATATCGTGTTATTAATTTGATTACATTTAATCGATTGACAGCCCAGCTTATAAGTCATTTTATAATAACAATGATTTTTATTTTTTATATCACCTCTTTTTTTTCCTCAAGGTTGGCTTTGAATTTATTGGCAGTCTCATAGAGAAGCACACGGTAAGTGATCTATTAGTATAAAAATCATACGCTTTTTTTTATGAACTTGACATATTTGATGTGAGTGTACATTTGACTCAGTGCTGTCAGCCAAGTCATTGCCAAGAAAATACTGTTTAAGTATAAAATGGAGCATAATGCAACTTCTGGCAGCCACACAATGAGGCTTTGCCAAACACCTTATGCAGCAGTGCTATGCTTTTCATTAAAAAAGTACTCTATTGAGAATGGACAGATTGTTCCGTTCCCGAAGAGACTCCTGCAAAAACCAAGGCTGAAGCAATCAGCGGACGCCAGTGCCCACCATGAGATAGTGTCAAACAGGTGAGACAATGTACTGCAGGTGGACTTTCTCAGAGGGAAATCTGGTGATTCAGACAAACAGATGGTTTACAGCTCAGAATACTAAAAAAAATGAAAGGATGAAAGAAATATTAAAGAACATAAAATGTACTGGAACTCAGATTTTCAGCTGCATCTTGCCATTGCCCTTGGAGCCATATGTTAAAAAATTATCTAAGCAGTTTACTTATTTATAATATATACAATGCAACGCAATAATGTATATATTATATACATATATTTCTATGTTATGTTATTGTAATTGTTTAGTATAATATAAACAATGCAAAACAATCATTTATATATTATGTATACTGTAAATATTATGGTATGTTATTGTAATGCCTGAGTATTGCAATGTACTGTAAATAATGTAATAATTTACTCATATACTTATGTAATTTAAAGAACAAGTAATTGGTACATACAATTCATTTAACTACTGGTTTTTGCACACTAGTAGAGAAATTATATACAGATGCTCATTTCCACCACATAAGAAAAAAAAATGCTTTGATGAAGCACAAGATTAAAAAGTTGTAATTATGAGATAAAAGTCTAAATTATCACATAACAAGTCATAATAAAAAAAAGTCTATTTTTCTAACAAATCTAAACTATGACATAAAAACAAACAAGTTCAAAGACTCAAAATTAAGTTGAAATTATGTCATTTACTTTTTATGTCATAATAATGATTTACCAAAGCATGATTGTTTTTCTTATGCAGCAAAAATGGGTTTCAGACACTGGTATAATTCAAGTCATTAGTAATTATGTGGTACACATTCAAGTTGTGATATCTGAAGTCTCACAAATCAAGGTGAAATGTAAACAACACTCGTTTCTACAAAGTCACTGCATATTCTCCTGGCTTATTTATGGTTTACTGAGCAGGTCACTTCCCTGCTTGCTTGAACAGCTGCTGCCAAGCTAACCCTTTCAAAAAACAAGGTTTTGAGGACAACACTTGACCTGCTTGCTGTCAGCTCTCTCATTGCTTATGAAGCTATATGATGACCTCTTAAAATAGCCTTTGCCTGGGTCAAATGAATTATTTATCTAGGCTTTTGCATGCCTGTGACATGTAAATGCTTCATACCCAAGAGCCTCCTCTCAACTTCAGTACCTTGGAGCATTTCTCTGCCCATGACACCGGCCAAAATGTTCACTTGTCTATAGAAAAAAAATCTTATTTCCATTTTTTTAAACCATGCACCATCTTCCATTAATCGAATAGGGTATAAGCAATTTAGTTACATAGCTACATTCTCTATTTTGTCTTATTACTGTAGCTACTTTGCAGGAAAAAGATTCTTAAACCAGGTTTGCTAATCTACAATAAAAATGTGACCCTGGACCACAAAACCAGTCTTAAGTCACTGGGGTATATTTGTAGCAATAGCCAAAAATACATTGTATGGGTCAAAATGATACATTTTTCTTTTATGCCAAAAATCATTAGGATATTAAGTAAAGATCATGTTCCATGAAGATATTTTGTAAATTTCTTACCGTACTGCACATATATCAAAACTTAATTTTTGATTAGTAATATGCATTGCAAAGAACTTAATTTGGACAACTTTAAAGGCGATTTTCTCAATATTTAGATTTTTGCACCCTCAGATTCCATATATTCAAATAGTTTTATCTCGGGCAAATATTGTCCGATCCTAACAAACCATACATCAATGGAAAGCTTATTTATTCAGCTTTCAGATGATGTATAAATCTCAATTTAAAAAAATTTACACTTAAGACTGGTTTTGTGGTCCAGGGTCACATATATTGGCAGTGCCTCCATCGCGCTGTGATTTGCCTATTTTACTGGTCACACGATAACTACAAATCCCACCACTCAAGTTCGCAAGCGTTGCATGTTAATGCGTAAATCATGGATCGGAGTAAATAATACACCTACTCAGAAGAAATATGCATGTGTATGCATGTATGTATATATGTATATATATGTGTATGTGTATAGTAGAAACTTAATTTCCTGTAAAGCTGCTTTGCAACGATTGTATCGTAAAAAGCGCTATACAAATAAACTTGAATTGAATTGAAAACAATGAACTGTGACTGTGAGCGAGTTGGTTTTCAATTAACCCTCTACAGTACAGAATATTATATCAATGAGGAAAAAAATATTTGTGATGTTTTTCCTACTTAAAATTGGACACTATAACAATATCAATAAACATTTTCGTAATTTTTTAATTTTTTAAAAGTTTGTTGCCTCAAGGCAACATTGTACCACAATGGAAAAATTTAAACATTTGATATTTTCATGCAGAAAAAAAGAAATATATTTATTGAAAACACCAATTTCTTTAACCAAACACTTGAACAAACAGAATTATATAGTTTTTAATGTATTGCACATTGTATATTTAATAAAAAGTAACATTTCATATCCAGCTATTGCTCTCAGGCAACATTGTACCATTGTGGATCACTAGTATAACTAAACTTTCATATCTGCTGTCATACCAAAATATTATAATCAGTGTTGTTTCAAAGTAAAAAATTAAAAATCATCATAACCTTATACTAATATGGCACTTTATCCTTACAAGCATGCCCATAAACACACAAGCACATGCATGCAAAATCTCTTACTTCACTATTGACACCTCATTGCTTGTGAAAGCTGAGGAAACAATTCAACTCTACAGAAAAATCTTAATATGTGCAGATATAGTATGAGAATTACTATTCTTGCAAATGCATTACAAAATCATGCAAAACTTCTAATACATTTAGATAATTCTAACTGTTTTCCTTACAAAAATCATGTACTTGTATTCTAACCTAATATGCCTGCATGGCCTTATGCAATTCCATTACGGTACAATGTTGCCTTGAGGCAACATGGAGTTTTTTGTAATTTCCTATGATACATTTGATGAAATATTGTGTAAAGTTTTTGAAAATACTTCTTTACTTTCCAATGAAGGTGACTAAGATTTTTTGCAGGCAATTACATGTATGGAAATAGATGAAAAATGCACTTTTCATTGGACAAAATACGGAGTCATGTGACATGTGGACATGTCCTGAAAGTGGAAACAAAATGGACCTCTGTGGGTCATGTGACCACTTTTTTGTATGTTCATTTATTAGTGCTTGACTTCTACTTCCCTGAGACCTACAACCCATTAATCAATTAAATGAGTGTCTCATTTTATTTTAAAAAAACAAAAATGTGTACCATAGAGGGTACATCTCTGTGCATGAGTCCAACATGACACCTGCAGTGTTTACCGAGCAAACGAGTCAGACTAATGATCCGAAAAAAAGTGACTATTGAACAAAACTAATGTTTATGCGCATTCTTTCAGCTAATATTATTTCGATATATAATAATATATATTTAATATAAAATTACTTGAATACATTTAAAATCCTTACATTTTTATATATTTATATATATCATATTTTATCTAAATAGCTACATAATATTTATCTATGATAAATAGAATTTAATGTAAATGTACAATAGTTTTGGTTGTTGACAGTGTAAGATTTATTTTATTTTATTTTTTTTATACTTAAAAATTGTGTACACATTAAGTGAAAATATTATTATTATACATTTACACACTAAAAATCAGTGAGAACTTTGCCTTCCTGTTTCAAAAAACCACCGCTCAGACAGACTGCTTGTTAGCAAAGCATGCATTATTGATAAACATTATTTTAGGAAAATGTAAGGAATGTAGTGCGTAACTCAGCTTAGTAGCAGAGTACCTGTATCCCCCTTTCTTAAAGTTATCAGAAAGGAGCTGAATTCAGTGTAAGGCCTTTTATCAGTAAATAATTAAGCACAGACTGAGTTCTAGATTGAAATGGGACAGTACAACATTTTTAACTTTCCTTGCACATTTAGGATTCTGTAGCAAACGTTCGCCTCTTTGAACAAGGCACCGGGTATTGTTTCTCGTCCCTTTTCTCTTTTGAAAAACCTTGAAGGTAAAGTGCTTTACTTTTACAGGTTTGGGATTCGACTTTTTTGTTCTTCAAGGACATTCATCCTGCTGCCAAGAACTGTCAAACAGGAGCATCTCAGTATAAAGAGGTGAGAGGACACCAATTAGAAAGCCATCTCTGGCCAGGAGAGCCAGCGGCACAGCTTGCCACAGGAAGTGGGATGCCTGACTTCCTGCGTGGGGTCACAGCTGTTTATAGAGACACTGATATTTCCAACCAATACAGGGGCCGTTTAGCGCTGAAGGAGACAGAGCTCATTTGAATAGCAAAGTAGCCTACCATCTCAATGTCACCAATGAATTTACATTGTCTTAAACATCTGTCGCTAGAACAAGGACTTCAGTGAAATTATACGAGCATGTGGGTGTCCAAACAGTTTATGCAGAGCAAGAGGCAGATTGTTATGAGCAGGGTGTTAAATTTGCTTTGGAGAGGCAGAAATGCAATTTCATCATTATAGATATGAGATATTCATTGTGAATGTCTCTCATATCTATAATGAGATGTTCATTTCGAATACCAAGATGTACGTTAAATATAGTTTGTGGTTTCATGTACGCAAAAGTGCATTATTGTGCACGGGATCCGCATAAATATTAATCAACTTTTGTATACAGTGTTCCCCCCTTACTGTACACTGACGTGCAGTGGTCTAATATAAAAACATAGCTTTTGCTGAAGTTTCTGATACCTGGCAGAAACAGATTCTCTCAAGGTCTTAACACACGACCTGCACCCGCAAAAGTGCTTCTGCAATCATTTAACCAAAATAGAACTTTTATTACATGGAATTGGTTTTGTGATAGAAGTTAAAACACCTTTTCGCTCACCTCGAATCCTCATCTTGGTATCCTATCACGGCTTGGACTGGGATACTCTTACCTAGGGTGAACAACTGGAGGTATGGCAGGGATGACGAGGTGTGATTGGCTCCTGCTATGCGCAGCTGTCCATGTCCATACTTGCCCCAGCGCAATTACACTCCCTGATCCCTGGCCGCTCCGCTGCCATGCAGTCAGACCCATTAATCTCCCTGGCTGAGTGGTGTGCCATGTGTTAACAGGGAGGTCCCTACTCACTCTGCACCTGGCCAGTGCAGTCAGGGCCTTGCCAGTCATTCTGCCTTCTCCTCACGCCTATCCTCTCTCATTGATTACACCTAACAAACCGGCTGTAACAACACGGGCACGTCTTCAAACATCTTCATTTGCTCTCAGCTCGAAGCAATTTACTCACCAAAAGACATTAACATTTTTAAGTCAGCAGGTGTTGTCGAGCTGTGGCCTGGGGGTTGATGTATGTGAGACATTGAGCCCTGGTGCTGATGTGGGAAATGTGGGATTGAGTCTGTCTAATGAAATTTCCTGTTTGTGTCCCTTCCATTTTTTAGCAATAGGGCTAGCTCTAATCTGATTGGTTGAATTTTTGCAGCCTTTGGGCCTCATGTGCCACTGAAGTGGAGTTGTAAATATCGTAAATATGAGTTTTGAGCACATGAATGACTGAGCCGTATTTACACATGGGACATTCAGAGTTTGTTGAGGCAAAAATCATAGTTAGTTAGTGAGAATTGGACCTTTAAAATAAAGTGTGACCAATTATATACACATATATACATATATAAATGTTTACGTTTTAAATACGTTGCAACTTTTATATACAGAACATAACTCCCAACTCATGCAGAATAAGGCATTAATATGTGCTTTATGAATACTAATAAACAGCCAATATGTTAGCAATATGCATGTTAATAGTGAGAATTGGTCCTTAAAATAAAGTGTTACTGTAATATCCTTATATAGAGATCAGTTGATGAAATCAAGTCTGTAGTGAAGGGTGTTGATTGATGAATGCAGTGAATGCAATGAATGCACATGTGGTTTTTTGGGGGGTTCACAATATATTTATTTTGTTTATTCTACATCCATGTTATGTATCCAACTTGAATGCACGATATGTCTTTATAACGAACTGCCAACTCGGAGGTATATGTTTCACAGCTGCAGTTGAAGGCAGCCTAAAGGCACACAAAGTTTTTTTTGTTTTGTTTTTTTAAACAATTTAAAAGCACTTTTGAGTATGAAATAATCACTGGATTTGTTAAGGTAATGGCATAAAATCTGGCGTAAAATATTCAGAGTTTAGTTTGTGGCACCTAGTCTTTGTTTAATAGGATATTCGCAGAAAAAGATGTGTATTTGGTTTTCTAAATTATGTCTGTGAAATAGTCTGTACTTATTCCTTTTGAATGGGCAGAAAATTTGATCACAGAGTCTAATACACATTTGCACATTGCTGTTTTTCTTGTGTTTTCTCTACAACCGTTTGCTAAAACCGCTGTACCATTACTCACATTTTTGTATTATTATTATTTTAATGCCAGTAAATTATTTTTGTAAATCTATTTTAGATAAAGGCATGGAAAGAATTTATGACCAGAATAAGCTGCAATGTGCACCATACCTTTCTTTTGTGATTTAGTGAAAGATCTGACTGTGTGAGACTATTTATTCACAATCTAAATAGAAAAGTTATGAAGGTCAAAAAAATTGCATGAATTACCTTTTATATATTTTTATTTTATGCAGATAGTTAGGGGATGTGGTGGCAAGGCCTAAGTAATTCTGTATTGTTTGAGGACACAGTATATTCTGAAAGGATAATTGCCATGGGTACCTGCAGTAATTTACCGCTTTTGTGTATTTTTTTTGGAGTAAATTAGCAATCAGGCATATCCATTTGAAACTGCAGATACCTATGCACCAGAAAGCAGTCTCTCTTTTTTTTCAGTCATTGCTCGTTGATTGGCTGCTAACTTGTGATTAACACTGATAATACAGAGAATTAATAGAGATCCAAGCTAATGTTAATTTAGGAGCACTGGTTTAATCACGGTCTGAATAACAAGGTCCCAAAGTTATGGTTTAGCAAGCCCTTTTTGTTCACTGAGATTAAGGGAGGGTCAGACAGTGCTCCATTGTTCAACTGGGAATGGAAACTCATTTGCGAAAATGAAGAATGTCTTGCCGGCATAAATCATGTTCCCTAATCCCTTCACTAATGCCACATAATGCAAATTGTCTCTTGCTAACAGATCATACAATGGAGAAGAGGAGTGAGAAAAAAAGTTCACAGTATTCCTACCATTTCTCGTTTAATTAACATGATCAAGACTACACATGTTGATTGAAACAGTAACAAAACAAGTCCCTAAATGCTGGAACAAGATTTGCAAAGCCAAGCTTTAAAAGCCGTATTAAATTTGCCAGACTATTATATTAAACTTGAACAGTTAAATAAAGGTAAAATAAAATATATAAATAATGAACTAACACAGTACTAAAGCACACCATAGATTAACCCGAACACATTTTTAAACGACTCATTAAAATTCATTCAATGTGATCCTTTACACACTTGTTGTCTTTTATTATTCGCTTTCTGTGTTGTTATACCACTGCAATGGTTAATGTCCTCTCCGGTTGCTATTTATTGTGAAATGAAGTCTAAAAGAGTGGATTTATTCTGTTTAAAAAAAGGTATATCCGCTGAAGCGGTATTCGTTTAATGCACACTGGTTTTATTTGTGTCGTAAATGTCTTTTTAATTAGGCAATTTAACAAAAATGAGGTTAGGACTGTCAGGGGGCTCATTAAGTTGAGGAAGGTCTCATAGTCCCTCTTGTGACATGTGTATGGTTGTGATGTCATGCAGGAGGACAGGCTTTCATGAGTCGCGTTTAGTAGTGTACTCACATGGTTTGCAGAGCTTGTAATTACACGTGCTAGTATACACTTCATCCCCAGCTCTCCTGGGCACTGGACAGAAGACAGCTAGACCGATTCTAAGGCCTGCTTTCGCTGGTAAAGCAGGTGTTCTGTCCTGTAGGACTAAGCAAACAAAGTAAAATATAGCCTTTTTAAGGAGAAACACTATATCTGAACATTGCGTTTGCCACAAGATAATGTTTTTTTTTTTTTTAGCTTATTTATTTATTTTTAATATAGTAGTTACATTATAGTGCACTTTTGTTTTTAAAAGAAGTCTCTTATGCTCACCAGTGCTGCATTTATTTGATCAAAAATCAGCAATATTGTAAAATATTATTACAATTTGAAATAACTGTTTTCTATTTGAATGTATTTTTAAATGTAATTTTTTTCCTGTGATGCAAAGCTGAATTTACAGCACCATTGCCCCAGTCTTCAGTGTCACATGATCCTTCAGTAATCATTAATTCTACATTTCTTCAATGTTGCTTCATATTTTTGTGAAAACGGTTCAAATGTCTTTTTAGGATTCTTTGAAGAACAGAAAGTTTGGATGAAACGCATTTATTTCAAACAGAAATATTTTGTAATGTTATAAATATCTTTACTGTCATTTCTGATTCATTTAATGCAACTTTGCTGAATAAAAGTATTAATTAATGAAGAATAAAAAAAAAAAATCTTACTGACCAATAAATGATCATTAAGTCATGGCAACTTATGTTTTTGCACTACTTTAACTTAAAATCAACTTAAAATCACACATTTAAGCTGGTTTAATGTAATTTCATTCAAAATAACTTGAAAAGCCAAGTTCATTACACTTTAAAAGTTAGGGCAGAAACTGAACTTAAGTTTTTTAATTGAAATGAGTGTATGTGCTATTATTATTCAGTAATGTAATAAATGAATGAATAATTCATAAAGTGTTATTGTTTAGTGTTTTCTAAAAATGTGATGGAGAACTAAATACTTGTTGAATACTTTCCATAAAATAAAAAGACTGATAAAATTCAACACTTTGTTAAAAAAACATCAACTATTTGATTTTAAGTGGAACAAACTCATTCTAACATGAAAAATGTCGTAATAGAGCTGTGGC
Organism: Onychostoma macrolepis; assembly: GCF_012432095.1. Taxonomy (NCBI): domain Eukaryota; kingdom Metazoa; phylum Chordata; class Actinopteri; order Cypriniformes; family Cyprinidae; genus Onychostoma; species Onychostoma macrolepis. The sequence continues at coordinate 5,477,827 of NC_081168.1, read as the reverse complement.
TTGTGTTACTGAAAGTTGTTAGAACAAACAAAACCTCTAATAACCAAGTGAGTTTTTCAGTTTTTTTTTTTTGGTGCATGCTGTAGTTTGAGCTAAAACAGCCAGACCATTTGAAGTGGTCTGACATAAAAGCAGACTTAAAAGCACAGAGTTTCTAGTCACCCTGCCATTAGGAGAGCACACCAGCAAGCCGAGAAAAAGGCCATCACCATAAGCTCTTTGGAGAGATTCATTGCTGTGATGAAGTTCACCACATTGAGCACTCATTGACTCAAATCCCTCACGTCTTGTTAAATGGCATTTCTGCTCTGAAGGGACTTGCCCCACACTCACAAGGCAGATGTTGTTGCCGAGAGCGACAAAGTCTTCAGAAGCAATGTGATCCTCCAGGACCAGGCAAAAACAAACACAAAGCAGCATTTCATCTGGGGGGTTTATCTTGTTTGGATCTGCAGTGTACACAGAGAAATGTGTGGCTCATCAAAGGCCCTAAAGTGATATCACATATAAAGGGAATATAGGCAGGCCAGGTGATAGAGGATTAATTCATGGAGATCTTTTTTTGTGCACAGCTGCAAGGATAATTAGAGCGCAGACGCACAAACTCCAGCGGATGCTCTCCTAAAGAGCTGCTGGTGCCACGTGTCGTTTCATAGGGCTTCTCTGTTGTTGTTGGGTCAATGGTTCTAGGGTTTTTTGAGAGCTGCTGTGAATATCAAAAACCATCCACACATAAATGGTTTCTGTGCAGGAAAACCGATTGTTCGTGACCTTATTTTAAATTTTTTGTTGCTTCATGTGCATTTGTTTTTGTGCACATGTTTTTATAATTTCTTAGCATTTTATACAGTATATTAAATCCATAAATGTAAGAACACTAAACTAAAATACAAGTGTATTCAAGTACTGTACATTAGCAAATATTTCTCAGAAATGGGCAGTTTTAAGAACATAGTTTCATGCAATAGCTTTCAAGTGCATTTATACAAAAATGGCCTTTAATTTTGAAACTTACATTCATTTATCAATAGTCTCTTGAAATACCATAACCTTTACATAACAAATTACATGAGGTGAATCCAGTTTTAAATGAAAGTTCTAAACATTGATTTTATTCTGATAACAGAAATAAAAAGACTGAATAGGTGTATAATTGGTCACACAATCCCTATGTGTATTTATCGACAGGAGAAGAATTGCTTTCATGCGACTCATAAGTTTTCTATATTCAAGTCTATGTAAAACATATTTTATTAGAGTGTCTGGTCAACAATGTCGTTTGCACCACGCTCCTCTGCTGCTTGATTCTTTTGTTTTGGTGCGTCAATCTGTTAAATTACTTTATAAACTAATTTATGATCCGCACTCACGAGAACAATCTTCTTTTTCATTTTATTTTACAATCATTAACATTGGGGAATAGACACAAACGTTTCGGCTACCAAGAGTTAGAGTGTCTGGTAACACTTTAGAATAGGGAACACTTATTCACTATTAACTATGACTTTTCCCACAATAAATTCCTAATTTGCTGCTTATTAATAGTTAGTAAGGTAGTTATTAAGTTTAGTTATTGGGTAGGATTAGGGATGTAGAATAAGGTCATGTAGAATAAGACATTAATATGTGCTTAATTAGTACTAATAAATGCCTAATGTTGTAGTAATATGCATGATAATAAGAAACTAGTTAAGAGACCCTAAAATAAAGTGTTAGTGCATGATAAATGATATTATACTCAGAAATTAATGGAGTTTAAAAAAGAAAATTAATTAATCGAGTTTCAAATTGAAAGATTTTTTTTTTTGAAAGAAGTTATTTTATTTATTTTTATTTTGTTTGTAAAAAAAAAAAAAAAAAAAAAGTTAAATTGTCCTATACAATTATTATTATTTTATAATATTTTATAATTATTATTATTTTTAGTCTTGTTACTTTTGAGTTTTCATTGAATATACAGTATTTGATGCTCATTGTCAGGATTCTGGACTGTCTGTGTCATGTTTTGCCCCTGTTTCTGTTCCTGTTTGTCCTTATTTGGTCATGTTCCTGTCCTCGTTTAGTTTGATTATTAGTTCATTCCCTGCACCTGCGTTTAAGTAATTATCCTGTGTTATTTTAGTTCCTATCTGTGTGTTTCTCCCCTGTCAGGTCTACTCATTGTGTTGGTGCGTTTGCTCCTGTTTCCCAGTTGGATTCTTCCCTGTGTTTCGTCAATAAAGATGGCTTGTGATACTCGTGACTCCTGCGTTCTCTCTGCAATGACCAATGGTGACACTCATATGGCATAAAATGAAAAACACTAAACTATAACCATATGTGAAAGAAGTTTAACCCCAAATCAGCGTTGGGGGTAATGCATTACAAGTCATGGAATGTGTGAGTTATGGAATCAGACTACTTTTTTTTTAAAGTAATGCATTACTTTTAAATTTACAATGAAATGTGTTACTTTTTCAAATAAGCAATGCAAGTTACTTTGTTTTCCCATTTATTCACTGACACCTCTCCTGTCCTTGTGTTGAGAGAAATTGTGATTGAGGCGCAGAGGCACTTCCTTCAACCTGAGGCTTATTAATTTCACTTTTAGTATGAAAAGGCCTTTACAGTTGCAGAAATATAACATTTGGGGATTTTTTGTTATTTAAAAAAAAATGAGCAAGCCCAGACCAGGTGACACAAGTAACGCAAAAGTAGCATAATGCATTTCTTTCCATAAAAAGTAACTAGGTCATGCAATTAGTTACTTTAAGGAGTAATGCATTACTTTTAAAAGTATCTGGCCCAAACTATAACAACAGATAATAATCTCTTGCTTTTGTCAAACCTTGCCTGACACTAGTACACTAACTGTAGTGATGATATCTGAGGATTAACTGAGATTTAGATATACATCCATGTTCATGGCCAAATATACTTCATTATAAGAAAACTGTCCTTCAGATGTACCCCTATTTTGTGTGTCCAGAGAAACAAATATGTATGTTTAATAGGCACCAACTGAACTTTGATGTATTTGATAAAAGCAGCAGTTCCCATCACCCTAATGGCACAATTCCTTATGATCCTTTATGCAAAGGCTTGCCGGGATCAAAGTAACTGAGTTTTGCCTGAGGCTATAAAAGATGTATTTAAAAGGAGTATGCCTTGAACGATATATTATCAGGTTGAAAATCACCCAATTTATTCGATTGATTAGGGAGACCATTCAAAGAATGTCCATTATTTACATGTACTACGACAGATACTGAATAACCAGTTGTGCTCATTTAAATGAGGAAAACAGCCACACCATTATTGCAATGGATAGTTTGTCAAAGTTAAGCACACATTTAGCTGTTTGTTCACAAATATTACCAAATCTGTTTGTAAGTAGTTGACAAAAACATGGTCCATGCCAAAAACACTTTATCAAAGATATATATTGCTTTAAATAAGCTCTTGATTTGTATTCCTAATAAATAACTGCATTGTCTGAGGCTGTGAAGCCGGACAGTGTCTAATCATTATTTGTCATCATTTACAGTACATCTAGAAACCCTAAGAGGTCGACCATGGTTGTCAGACAGACAGATCTGTCAGACAAATCAAAGTTTCATATTTCTATAAACAGTCTATAATTTGCCAGCATGCTTACGATTAAACAACAAAATTGAATTCTAAGCTAGTCAGCAACGAGAATGGCAGGCAATAAAGTAATTTGGTGTCTGCTACGGCCAGCACAATATTTCAGAAATGGAACCTCTGTCTTTGACAAATGCCAAGGATGAAAGTTTCAAAGTAAAACATCAGACGGTAAATTACTCTATCAGGGGATCATTAGGCCAGACGAGAGCTGCTTTTAAAGCACTTTAACAGAAGCATACACAAAAGTTAGCAATAAAGTTTTATTTTAAGTTGTAGTCTAAATTTTAACTTCTATTTTAGCAGTTTCATAGTGCTGTATGTTTTAGAGATATTGGCCTATATCAGCCGGATTTATCCAGCTGTATTGCACACATTGCTTTGGCCTACAAATGTTTTAGGACATGAACTCTTTGGGAGGTATGTGGCCTCCTGGAGTGCTACAAAATGCTTCATTTTCAAAAGTTTAATGCATAGTCTTAATTTTGTTTAAACTAAAAACTCTATCCATTCTCTGGTCTGCAAAATGGGATTTTGAGTGACAGGTCAACAGGTCAATATCACATTATTAGCTTCAACATGTGTTAACATTAATACATTAACCTTGATATTTAAGCCTTTAAACAGTATTAACAATATTCAAGAAACAGCAAAAAAACTAACAAAAAAAATCTCTCTTCTGTAAGCATTTAACTGCATCCTGCTAAAGATAGATAGATAGATAGATAGATAGAGAGAGAGAGAGAGAGAGAGATAGATAGATAGATGATAGATAGATAGATAGATAGATAGATAGATAGATAGATAGATAGATAGATAGATAGATAGATAGATAGATAGATAGATAGATAGATAGATAGATAGATAGATAGATAGATAGAGAGAGAGAGAGAGAGAGAGAGAGATAGATAGATAGATAGATAGATAGATAGATAGATAGATAGAGAGAGAGATAGATAGATAGAGATAGATAGATAGATAGATAGATGATAGATAGATAGATAGATAGATAGATAGATAGATAGATAGATAGATAGATATGTATATATATATATATATATATCATTTTGGTGATGTTTTACATAACACAGCTGAGATAAAAGTCAGAATCTGCTTTGTGATTTAGCCTTTCCTGTGGTTCTCGTTTTCTGTTATAAAACACAGAAGTAGAAAACATTAACATTAAAGCTTTATTGCTTCTCTTTGTTGTCCGTGACAGACAGGATTATACACTTTCTGTCCTTCGTGGAGTTATTTTAGGTGCACTTGAGGAGGTGACATATAAATTTAGGGGAAAAGTGTAGTACTCGGTTTAGGAAGAGAATGTAGCAGAGACACAAAAGAGTGATCAATTTTTCTTTTCTCAGGACTGCACTTAGATTATACTCCTCACACAGTGTGTAACGGGACTCTGCTGAGCAGCACAATAGCTTTTGGTTTGTGAGACACAGTCTTGTTTTAGCCTGCATTTTTTATGGTTCTGAATGTGTGTAAAACGACTTTGGATTCACATAATGACAATTGAAATCTAGCAAGTTCAGCTTTAATAGTTTGAAAGACTTCTGGCATGCTTAATCTATTTTGCTATGTGTAAAAAGGTAGCACAGGGTTGTGTATTAAACCTTGGTCAACCTTGATAGTCACAATAAATGAAAATATCACCGGAGAGGAACAATTCATGTACTATAAAACAAAATGAGATCATAAAGGGTATGCAACGAAGCATCACTGTAGTAGATTAAATGAAAATCAGGCAACCAGTAAGGGTTTAAAACTATACTCTGTCATATAATAATGGCAATGTGTTAATGCTAACATGCATTTTTTTAATTCCACAACTTTCAGAAAACAAATGAGACATCAAGGCATTAAGACAAACATCTCACCAAGACTGATAAGAAATGCAAATAATAATAAATGATAAATAAAACCTTTTTCATAAACCAATATAAGATCAGTTCAGGCTTTCTAATAATTTCAGTAATTTAAAGGTCTTCATACATTTAAATTTATGAAAATAATTGAATAAATAAATCTAAATAGGTGGTTATGCAGTTTATAGATGGAGAATTATTGAAAATCTGAAATAGCACAAAGTTAGGTTTAGGTGTAGGGTTGGTGTAGGGAAATAGCACATACAGTTTGTACAGTATAAAAACCATTACGCCTATGGGATGTCCCCACTTTTCACAAAAACAAACGTGTGTGTGTGTGTGTGTGTGTGTGTGTGTACTGGTTTTTGTGGTTTACGGGGACAAAATTTGTATAATGACATGGGTATGACAGAGGTATTACAATTTGAAGGTGGTTTATGAGGACACTGCCTATGTCCCCGTAATTCAAAAGGCTTAAAAAACATACTAAATGGTGTTTTTTTTTTATCTAAAAATGCAGACAGTTTCCTGTAAGGGGTAGGTTTAGGTGTAGGGTTGGTGTAGGGCAATAGCACATACAGTTTGTACAGTATAAAAACCATTACTCCTATGGGATGTCCCCACTTTTCACAAAAACAAACATGTGTGTGTGTGTGTGTGTGTGTGTGAACTCCTATGGGTACATTACTAGAGTCATGCAATCATACATACAGATACAGGTGCATGCTTTCATTCTGAGGTGCAGACAGAATGGTGTGATATAAAAAAAAAAAAACTGTCCTTGGTAAAATGCTTTGAAAACCTGCATATCTAATGGACTTGAAAGAACCATTTTCACAGTTAAAATATGGCCTAACTGTTTGGCTTTATAATGTGGAAAATCTTGATCTTATGGAATTAAATGCAGATATTATGAGACGTTCAGTTCAACCCTGTGAAACTTTATTGCATAGTTCAGCAGCGGTGGATTCGTATATTCGCAGCAGAAAATCTCCACACTTCTTATTCCTTTAAAGCAAAATGTGGGCAAATATGATGTGGCATTCAGAATTGGTCCATTGCACAGGTCAAAGTTCAAAAGACATTGCCTGTGCTTCTTTTCTCTTTTTCTGTATGGCTACACGAACAAATTCTGCAGCCTACAATGGCATGCAATTCATTGGCATTGATGCACAAATTATGAGACATATTGACATTACATTTATATCAGACTGACTTTTCAAGCAATTAAACCTCACATTGCTGTATGTATTCATCTATTGAAAAACAGGTCATTACTTAAAGAAGCCAAGGCCTGAGAACATTAGAAAGAAAGTCAGCTTAGTCTTGGAAATTCTTTGCAAGGCTATAAGATTATTCAAGCATGGCAATCAATTTTCAAAACCAGACATGTTCCTGTCCCTGTGTTCCTTTCCTGAAAGGTATCTTGAGTTGTTAGTTGCCATGGCAACTTTTACACTGACCATACCCTATTGCAGTAGTTTTCAGTCCGGGCCTTCATGGGGACCCACAGCACTGCACATTTCGTGTTTCTTTCTTATTTAACACACCTGATTCAGATGATCAGCTCATTTAGAGAGAACTCTACTGAACTGAACGTGTCAGATAGGATAAACATACAATATGTGCAGCACTTTGTGCTTGTCCGAGTCTTCAAGAGCAAGCTTAATCTGTTCATTACAGAATACCGCTTGGTACAAGGTCATTTTAAAACACCTAAAAGACTAAATAAAAATGTTCTGCAACTTCTCAGGTACATTTAACAGTTTAAAACTGTTTTTTTTTTTTCCTTATTACTTTAACTCTTAAATGGTTAAAGGAATAGTTTACCCAAAAATGAAAATTTGTCACTTGGATTACTTGTGAAAAATTGTGATGTTTTTATCAGCTGTTCGGACTCTCGTTCTGATGGCCTCAATAGTTTTTTTGCACATGAAGTCACGTCACTGTGTGCTGTGGTGCAAAATGCAGATGGAGGGCAGGACTTGATTTCCACATATGAAGCACTATTAAGTGCCTATGTTTTGCGTCATTTATGGTTGCTCAAATCGATCAAACCGAGAAACCACAAGGAGCTTTTATCGTGTACCAAAAGTTGGTGTTCATAAGGGGGAAAATGAAAGTAATTGACTGAAAAACAGGAAAAAGTGGCTTGTAAACCTGTGTCTGCAGTCGGGAGAAGCCAATTTGGATAATGCTTGTGTGTGCAGTGACCACTTTGTCAAAAGTTAATAAAACAACCACTAACAAAAAATATGCCTCCATACTTTTATATGCTTTCATTTATTTTCTAGAGTAGAATAATGTCTATGCCTGGTTGCATAAAGCACCTCAAGTGTATTTTTCCTTATTACATATTTCCTTATTACAAACTTCATTTGAGTGTTATGGAGCGAGCAGGTTCAATCCAAGTCTTCGATCTGCCACTTTATATGACAAACATTTTAATTTAGGCATTTATTCACAGTCGTTTATTGATCAAATTACATACATAACACATCTTAAATGGTCAACGGTGGCATTGAACTTGCACACATGTTTGAGCTTCCAAAAAAGCCATATGAATATGAATCTGAATAACTTATGAATCATATGGATTACATTGAGGTTTTTCAATGAATGGACAGAAATGATGAGACAATATTAAAAATATATTATCTTGTATATTTTTTAAAGATTAATGAAAGTCTTATGCGTTTGGAACGACATGAGGGTGAGTAAATGATGACAGAATTTTCAATTTTGTGTGAACTATCTTCTCGTCTGGTTCTTCTCTTTCATATTTAGTTTTCTTTTTTTGTTTTCCTTATCCATGTTATGTTGTTTTTTGTGAAAACTTGCCAATGTTTGTATTAACAAATAATCTGTCCATGGCAACAATAGAATTTTGTAATGGCAAATGCTGTTGTGAAACATTTATCAGTGTCCCTTACCTAGAAGAACCGTTTAAGGGATTATATGCAACACCCTTAAGTTATTCCCATTCTTGTAATAGTATCTAAACCAGTACAAAAATACTTTTCACTCCTTTTCACTTCCTGCCCTACATTTGAATTTTGCACTTTATGAGAATCGCGTGATTGCAAACAAGCTATTCACTAAACAAGTGATGTAATGCTAAATTTCTCCAGATCTGTTGAGATGAAGAAACAAACTCACCTACATTTCGGATGGCATGAGGGTGATTAAATTCTCAAATGTTGATTTTTGTTCCTTTAACACGCAGCATAATTGAATAAAACAAACAAACAAATAAAAAACGATAAAGTCACGATACTGACATTAAAGGTGTAACATTTATGATCTGATCTAAGTTTTAATTTAGAATTCATCCATTCTGCTTTTCACTTCCTGCCCTCCATCTGAATTTTGCATGTCATGAGAATCACATGATTGCAAACAAGCTATTCACTGCAGAGGATTAATAAATCTCATAAAATCTAATTGATGACAGCATAAAGAAAGAAATATTCCATTTATGTCAAGCAGGTAATTTCCTGATGCTTATGAATGATTGACATGAGCCCAACAAACTACTGTAATGCCTTATCAATTCAACAATGTATAGTTACAGAAAAAATAAGTCAATGTCCTTGCTCTTTCTTGCCTTGAGGCCGCTGAATGAGTGAGGTGACAGAACTTGCAATCACTAACCGTATTACTTGTACTCATTTGTTGGAGCTCTTCACTCTGATTGCTGAGTGACTCATCATTTTGAAGGAAATTGGCTGCTTGAGCAATTTTTTATTTCCAAGGAACAATGTTACCTCCATTTACAGAGAGGGACAAGAGACTTCAACAAAATGTATTTCATATGAAACTTATCGTGTCTTACATGTTTTAAAAATGAGGGTTCTGGCAAAGATTGCTTTTTAAACTCAGTGTATTTTTTACTTGTTCTCTATTAGTAACGTCTTTTAATGCTCCAGAATGACTGAGCTTATACTCGTATCAAAATAAGGCCCTCAGAGGGGAAGTGTACACATGGCAAAAGCATTATAGGATTAGTTCACCCAAAAATGAAAATTCTGTCCGTGTTTACTCACCCTAATTTCTTTCCAAACCCATTCCAAATCATTTTCCCTCTGCTGCAGCTCTCAGATTCACATTTACGAACATGCATATTTTTATATGGTGCAGTTAATTGCATTGAATCAGTGAACAATGTAATAATGAATCATTTCAATTAATAATGTAGATAAAATAGATAAAAGAAGACTTTGAATGTAGCATGGAAGTCATATGGACAAATTTAATAATTCTTGTTTTCCTTTTACTAATCTTTTTTTGTTTCATGAAACGAAGAGAATAAAATTGGCAATGGCATGATGGCACTGAAAGAACTAAGTGATGACAGAATTTTCTTTTTGGGAAAACTATTCTTTTAATTGTGTTGTTATTAATTTTGTACATGCAATAGGCTTCAGTGTTCTTTAAAATATCTTCTTTTGTCATCCCAAAAATGAAAGAAAATCATACAGGTTTGGAACAACAAGAGGGTAAATAAATGATGACAGAACTTTTATTTTTGATTGATCTATCCCTTTAAAGCAACATAATGATAAAAAAAACGCTGTTTAAATAATATTTATTAACAACAATAATCACAATGGCACACTATTTCCTTAAGTAAAATACTTCATTAACCTGACTGTCGGCTAGTTACTGTTGACAAGCAATATGACGCATTATAGAAGGCAGCTAATGTGCATGTGCGTATATCTGCTTTTTTACTTTCTTCAGACATAGATTTTAAAGCAGAAATATATATTTTATAATAATACAATAAACATGATGGATGAAGAAAGTTTAGGTTTATGATTAGATGACACATACATTGCATCTTATCTCTATCAGAACAACAACTTACTGTTAACAAAAGCAACACGGTGCTGTTGTTCAGGACCGAACACATCCATTCAGCTTGTCACTAACCTGCAAAGATGCTATTTATTATACTCCATTTTTGTTCCCCCGTTAAAATCCGTTCTGAAAATCAATGTGGTTAAACTGGCAAGACTCCAGCCACCAACGTAGACCTGCTGGAGAGAGCTGTAATAATTGACACAGCATTGACAAATAAAGCTAATGAAAAAAGCTATGTGGTATGTGAGTGAACCTCCCCCTTTTGCTTTAAAGCGAATAGATGGTGCTTAGCAAGAGTTTTAGAGATGATCTTATTTAATCACGTTTCATCTTGTTGAAAATATACTGCGAGGAGATACTTGAATGTTTCGTTAAACTCTCTTGAATAATTTGTTGAGATAAATCAGTGCTTCTGATAACATATTTGTTCTATTTTTCATCCATTCTAAATGTTTGCAATTTTAAGATGTTTGCCAGTGAGTCTTCAGTATCATGTTTGAAATGTCCTTCAGCGTGCACTGAGAGTAAAGTGGATCTTGGAGTGCTGGGCCTGGCAGGATATTCAGATGTCCTTTTAAAATCCAGCTCTTGATGTAAGGGTTTTGGGGTAGAAGACGACTGCCATTATTTCTTTGATATCGTTATGTTTTTGTATTTGCATAATCAGATAAATCTTTTACCAGTGTAATAGAGATCCAATATTGAAACGGATGTTTTCTTCGTCTAGTCCGTTGTGAAAGAGATACTTCTGTGAATGTTTTTGCACGATCATACAGTAAGCAGATGTGTGCTAACTGGCTTTGACACCTATGTAGTTGTTATTGATTGTACCGTGGAACTTAATGAAAGCCGAATTATTCTACAACAAAAGGCGGTATTAAAGTGATAAAAATATGCACCGTTTCTGACAGGTTAACAAGCATCAAGAATTTAGCTGCCACTTTTTGACAGATGCCTTGAAAACACCCCCACCCCCCTTGAACTCTGAATTGATAAACAGAAGTGTTTCAAGTAAGGCAGTGAAGGGTGTGAAGAATGTATTGACATGGGAACCTGCAGTGCTACAGCGTGACATTATGTGATAAATAGAGGGTGTGGTGTATTTGAGTTCAATTAGCATGTGCTGTTTTGACACATCTGACACTTTCATGATACATATGTCCTTTTGTTTCCTTATCGAATGGCTCTTCGTGCTTTTCATCAGGTTCTTCGGGCTGAACATTACCATTCTGCTCCCTCGTATGCTTTGGTCACCATTAATTAAGATGGCTCGGCGTTGGCTTATTGACCTCTGTGGCACAGGGGATTTTGATGGGTTGTGAGGAGCTCATGGAGTCTGGCCCAAAGCCTATTTTTTTCCCCCATTCGGTCATCCACAGTGTTTGATGCATGGCAATTTAAATCCCCTCTTCTAATTAAATGTGATCTGCACTTGAGCTAAATGACATTTTTACAGAAGGCTATCTGGTACCTTCAAGACAAGGTGACATTCCACTTTCCATTATACAGGATTATAACAAGTAGCCGGACTCTCACAAAGTACGGCTTGAGCACTGGCTCTCCCTGCAAAAATCAGTTATGGTGATGTGCAGGCAGCTTTGAGGAATCAAAGGGATTTGGGACTTAATTCACAGCTTAGCCATTACATCCCAGGTGTCAGCACAATGCAAAGTTCAGCACTAAATCATTAATAAAATAATGTCATCAGTTGTTTCCTGCAGAGTTTGTTAAATGCAAGGAATTTCAGTGAATTCTTTCTGTATGTGTACTGTATACGCTGGATACTGTTTATACACAGTTGTACAACAGTTAGTTCCAGTCCTTGAATCTGATTCTTCAAGTTGCGTTCCAGGAGTTCTGCGAAGCACTGAGACTTTTTGTTTGCTTTAGTCAGACTGTCAATATGTGTATTAGTGATGAGGATTTTTCAGTAAATCTTTTTGCTGTTTACATTGTTATACCAACAGGTGTCAACAAATGACTGGCTCTACAAGTGAGTTATTTTAATCAGTTATTCAACCCATTTGTTCAGTCGCACTGGTAAATTTAGAAACGATGAGTCATTGAATCATTCACTCAAGCAATTCTTTCAGAAATTGAACAAGCCTTTATGATGAGTCATTTGAATCATTCACTCAACCGATTCATTCAACAATTCTGATTAATTCAGGGATGATGATAGAGTCATTAGCCATGTTTCCATACAAAGATTCGAATTAAACTTATGCGCAAAACTGGAATATCGCATACAGTGGTGTGAAAAAGTTTTTTCCCGCTTCCTGTTTTTTTTTTCTTTCTTTCTTTTTTTGCATATTTGTCACACTTGATTGATTAAGATCATCAAACAAATTTTAATATTACATAAAGATAACTAAATACAAAATGCAGTTTTGAAATAATGATTTCATTTATTAAGGGAAAAAAGCTGTCCAAACCTGCCTGGCACTACATGAAAAAGTAATTGCCCCCTAAATTTAATAACTGGTTGTGCCACCCTTTGCAGCAACAACTGCAATCAAGCGTTTGCGATAACTGGCAATGAGTCTTTCACATCCTTGTGGAGGAATTTTGGCCCACTCTTCTTTGCAGAATTGTTTTAATTCAGCCACATTGGAGGGTTTTCGAGCAAGTCCACATCTGGATGGCTCAAGAAAAACAAAATTAAGGTTTTGGAGTGGCCAAAACCTTAATTTTGTTTTTCTTGAGCCATCCAGAGGTGGACTTGCTGGTGTGTTTGGGATCATTGTCCTGCTGCATAATCCAAGTGCTCTTGAGCTTGAGGTCACAAACTGATGGCCGGACATTCTCCTTCAGGATTTTCTGATAGAGTGCAGAATTCATGGTTCCATAAATTATAGCAAATCATCCAGGTCCTGAAGCTGCAAAGCAGCCCCAGACCATCACACTACCACCACCATGTTTGACTGTTGGTAAAATGAAATGCTGTGTTGGTTTTACGCCAGATGTAACGGGACACACACCTTCCAAAAAGTTCAACTTTTGTCTCATCAGTCCACAGAATATTTGCGCAAAAGTCTTGGGGATAATCAAGATATTTTTTGGCAAATGTGAGACGAGCCTTTGTGTTCTTTTTGGTCAGCAATGGCTTTTGCCTTGGAAATCTCCCATGGATGCCGTTTTTGCCCAGTCTTTTTCTTATTGTTGAATCATGAACACTGACCTTAATTGAGGTAAGTGAGGCCTGCAGTTCTTTAGATGTTGTTCTTGGTTCTTTTATGACCTCCTGGATGAGTTGTTGTTGTGCTCTTGGAGTAATTGTAGTAGGCTGGCAGCTCCTGGGAAGGTTCACCACCACTGTTCCAAGTTTTCTCCATTTGTGGATAATGGCTCTGACCATGGTTCGCTGGAGTCCCAAAGCCTTAGAAATGGCTTTATAACCCTTTCCAGACTGATAGGCTACATGTCAACTATTTTTTTCTGATCTGTTCTTGTATTTCTTTAGATTGCGGTATGATGTGTTGCTCTTTAAGCATGCTTCACTTTGTCAGACAGGTTCTATTTAAGTGATTTCTTGATTCAACAGGTCTGGCAGTAATCTGGGTGTGGCTAGTGAAATTTAACTAAAAGAATGTGTTTAATCACAGTTCGGTAAATTCGGTAAATGTGTTTCCATCGTAGTTTATGCGCATTTTTTCTTATCGGATAAAAAGTTTATCCTACTCAAATGTGAGCATAATTTTTTATTTATGCACATCTTGGCGTTTCCATCTAGCGTTTTTATGCAATATTCCAAAATGCACATAAAAATAGGTGGATGGAAACATAGCTATTGAATCCTTCGCACAAATTCTTTCAGAAATGAAACAAGTCTTTATGATAAGTCATTTGAATCATTCATTCAACTGATTTGTTAATTAAGGAATAAAATGGTTGACTGTCTTTATGAAGGTGTCAATTAATTCTTTACTTAACCAATTTGGTTGCAGCATTTCTGCTGTAAATTTCTTTTGAACTGTTTTCACTGGTTGAGCAAAATGAGACAAAGTAACTGTGGTCGTTGTGTCTAAAATTTAAGTTAATATAAAAGTTTTGTTTGTTGAACTGTTGTATAAAAGCACACTATTGTGCTGCCATCTTGTAAGGCTAATAACTTCTCAGAAGTGGTCCAAGCTAATTTTGGTAGTTATAATGTAATATTTTCTAATTAGTAATGGCAGTTTTTGAGTTTCACACTAAACTGTTGTGCCTTACTTGTTGGACTGTTGTTTAAAAGAGGTATCACTGTGTTACTTTGCAACACACAAAGCTGGATGCTCATGCTTTTAATGGAAATAATTTGTTGGCATAGAAAAAAAATAAAAATACAACCTATACCTGGCCTTTTTTGTGAAACATAAGTGTGATGTTTAGCACTAACACTATGCATTAAGCAGTTCAAATGTGTTCAACATTCAATATGTGCAGTGTTGAGGAAAATGGTTGAGATCCACTGGCATAAAGAGAGCAGTCATTAGTTATAAAGTTATAGAAGAGATTTAAATTTCACTTCATGATGGAAACATCCATCTAGAAAGCAGATCATGTTCATATGACAATGTCCCTTAGGTGGATTAATACTACTACCATAAAACTCAGCTAATACCACTCACTCACCCCTGAGCAGTTATGTAGAGGATTTTCAGTACATTCAGCACATTGAATGAAAAATACATTTTGCGCATGACTCATGGAGTATTGTTCACTTCTCTTCTTGAGAGATCCATTTTTATCTTTCAAGTGGGGTGGCCCTAATGACCATGTATATATAGGAAGACCGGAACTATTATGGCAGTCAATGGATTTTCTCTGTTGAAACATTCAGATGAGAAAATATTCACTGAATTTCCACAGGAAATGCTCTGTTACTGAGAGCGATTGTTAAGTCCAGGATTTATTGTCCAAAACATGGAATCTTCAAGTTAAAATGAAAGGGAAAAAATAATGATTACAGAATGATTTTTCCAATCAAACGTATTGTTAGGCTAAGTTTGTCTTCAAAGGGCAATGCAGTATCTGCTAGGCTGTATTATATTCACATGCTCAGTGACATATAAACAGTGCAAACAGCTGTTGTAAGCAAAGAACCCATGTTACAATACAAGGCAATCTTGAGCCTGTACTTTTTTACATGGCCATGTTTCACAAAACAGTGATTTACAAATCTTTCTTTTCTTTTTCTTTTTTTTTGGCATGTGCAAAAATAAACCCATCGTATTCTATAGTTCATCATCTATGGTAAGAAAATATAGCATATTTTTAAGCTTATATAGCATATTTACACAAGGCTTGCATGCATCCTAATTGGCATATGATATAAAGAGTGTTGCAGGAGTCTTATGTGTAATATTTTCTCACATACTGTGTGACCTCTGAAAAGCCTCAGCAAGAATTATTGCTTAACATGATGGCACATTCCCAGTCACTGCAGATTTAAGGTTGGCAATACCATTAGCACATTTGCAAGCCTTTGGAACAGAGAAAAGCAGCAGTGTGCCGCCAGTGCAGTCAGCAGGGAAGATCAATGAAGGACAAGCGCGTTTAGTGGCTGGGACTGAGAGCCACATTCCCTCTTGCATTGCTTGTAACATGAAATCAACTCTGTAAGCTCCTGAAATTTTTCCATATATGACACAGACGGGGTTGTATTCACTCCAGAGGTGTAATTCTTTGGGCGATGAGCAGCGGGTGTCCACATATTCATGATTTGATGGGAGGGTCCCCCACGGTTCAAGCTAAGTGTCGGGAGTTGATCAGAAATCAGGTTTTAAGTTGTTGATACTCCAAGACAGAATAATTCTCTCATCAGACATCATTTTTTAACCTAACATGACTGGGCTTAATATGGCTGGTATGTGCGGATCCAATTTCGGTGGCTTTGCTGGAATCCAATTTCCAGCGGCATCTCGCTTTGTGATAGCCGAGCTAGTTGAAGGTGTGATAAATTCTGCTTGATAAGAACAACTAATGACGGACTGGTAGAGGGAAGAAGATGATTATGTTTTACATACTAACCTTGGCTGCCAGGGCCTGTCCTTTAATGACAGCATAATTCAGCGTTCACCTTGGGAAGCTGCCATGGATTTTAGTTTATGAGGTCACCTGCATAACCTCAATCATTCAAGTACAAGCTCTGTCTTTGCATCAGTAGCTCTCTCATTCCTGTTTTTAAGGAAAGGCTTGTGCCACTGATGCCCCGCTGACTTCATTTCCCCTTTTCTCTTTATTCTAAACCCTCTTTCTCTACATTCTACTTCTGAGAATTTAAAAGTTCCTGGCTTGCAAAACCAGTGGTGTTAGTGTATTGAACAGATTTAGCGGCTTGTCATTTATTTAGTTTATTTGATTTGACTTTATTGGATTTGCTGGCTTCTGTCCTTAAATGACTCATTATTTCAAAGTTTAGAGTTCAGAGTTAATTATATATATTAATGTAGCATTTATATTAATGAATTTGTCAGAATTATATATAGGGCTCCATTTATTTAGACCGTAAACACAGTAAAAGCAGTAATACTAAGAAATATTATTAAACAAAAAGGTAAAAATTAAAATTAAGTATAATGTTATAACATTCTACGCTGAAAAAGAATGTCATATAAACAGTTTTCACTCAAAAATTGCTAGTAAATTTCACAAAGAGTTACAAAGAATCAGCAAGTAACTGCTGAATTATTGAATTAAATGTACATTTTGAAGTAAAAAGAGTGAAATAGTATTTTCAGGGAAAATGTAGCTACTCTAATAACTTTTTTACAGTGTTGTATGCTGATTTGGTGCTCATGAAATATTTATCAATGTTTAAAAATGTTGTTCTGCTTAATATTTTTTATGGAAGCCGTTTTTTTTTCATGAATAGAAAGTTCAGAAGAACAGCATTTATTTTAAATAAAAATCTTTTGTCGCATTACAAATGTCTTTACTCTCACTTTTGATCAATATAATGCATCTTTACTGAATAAAATAATGAATTTCTTTCAAATATAAGTTTAAAATATTAATTGCTTTCAAATATAATAAATATCAGAAATTTAATTATATCCAATGAAAACATGAGTAGTCAAATCTCCTTAAGTTCACACAGGTGCCCCAGCACTACACAATTGTTCTATTATTGTTCATTATTATAATTTTTTTTGAAAAGTTTTAAATGAAAATCAGTGTTTATGTATATGTACGCATGTGGGTGTGTGGGGATGTATAATGTATATGATGTATGCTTTTAATAACAGTATTTTGATTAAAGCTCGTTGTAAACCTTCTGTAGAAGGAACCTGAAGTTTTTGAGCTCCACCAGCCTCGTAGTTCATTGATATGTGAAGTAACTTCCACTGCCACCTCATATTTTGCGAGCTCTTTTTGTATAGGACAAAGTGTCCTGTGGGATTTGCATTATTAAAGCACTTTGATGTGCTTTACTTGTTTTCATTCCGGAGAATGTATTATCCCGTGGTGTGCGAAGGGGTAAAGTAGCACAGATATGTTAAAAGGCACCGGCAGCCCTCAACCAAAGCATAGGGAGAGGACGCTTTACTCTTCAGACATCACAGAGGTGCCATCTGTAAAACAGTACATGAGACGATGCGAGCGGCAGAGGAAGTATTGCAGATAACCTCCACAACCCCTTTATTTTGCTTTATGCCAGATCACTTCATGATAGTGCCTAGCTTGCATATTCCCTCAGGGAAAGGATTTTCTGTCTGTGGCACTTGTCAACATTGACATCCATACACAGATCACAAAGGGGCTTTAGTTCTAATGCCGCAAGTGTGCAAGGCACAGTGACATTGCTGCGTATGCATTTTTTTTTTTTTTTTTTTTATGTAGCAATTTCTTGCCCTTGTCTCCATTCCCTTTAGAATCTCGAACTTCAGACACTCGACTGATTTACTGCTGCATTTTTAATAAATCAGAACTAACAACTTTGTTAAATCAAATTCACATCCCTTTTACCTTCTTTGTTTTCCATCCACTAAGTCAAAAGACATTTTACAGCAACTAATGCATTTTTTGAGTAGCTATTTCTCAGACTGTTTGTTCCTTTTTGTTAAGGACCACTTTAATGCTAATGTGAAATAGCTCTCTGAGAAATCACTGCAAGGTCTGACATGCTTTGCCAGTTCAGCTCTCTTACCCGGGCCTGTCACTGTTCCCGATGCTGTAGACAGCAGAAGAGCTTTGTGAGACATTGGAAAAGCTTGGTGTGTGAGAACGTCATGCTTGTCCTAGACCAGCTGTCCATGGCGAGATCTTAAAAGATTCAGGCAGGAATGAGCCATTTAGATATTTTCTGAGTGAAAGATGTTGGTATGTTTATTTATCTGTTTATTTTGAGGGGGTTTGCATGTAGTTATTGAATAGTTAGAAATTCAACACATCAGTCTGCAAGATATATTAGAGATATTGCAGTTAAATGGACAAAAATTACACATTGCACAACCATTTATGTAAGCTATGCGTGCTATTTATATATGCGTATGAATGCATCTTTCATCATTTTGAGGAACCTGTCAAGTGGTCTAACAAACGATTTTGAAATGCCTCAGATTAAATTAAGAAAATTAGTGGAGACGCTGTAGACGGTATGGAAAAATTGCTGCTCTCTAGACATGCATACGGACTGCAGGAGGCACACTATTCATTTTTCCTGTGTCACTACATTGCCATCTAGTGATGGTCACTCGTTTACCTTTTTGCCCGGAAAGATCAAAAATGATCTGAGATTGAGAAAATACTGCTGGCAAAATATTCCCTGTGAAAGTTGCTACTCAGCATATGATGCAGTGCATTTAAAAGTAGTATGGTGGAGACTTTTTATCAATATAATTCAAATAGGAATGTGGTGTAGTGTGAAAAGCATCATCTGCAGAGATTGAACTATTCTCAGAAATGCAGCCTGTTGAATTTTGCATTACGCTCAATGTAATAAACACCACATATAAACTTGTTTTATTTGCTGAAGTTACACAGTAACTTGGATTGTAATGTATTTTTAATCTGTGAAGTGTATTACTTGAGTAGGTTGAAAAACTGCATTAATCTTAAAAAGTGATTATTGATGTAACAATAATGCAAAGTCGACGTAATAATGTATTATGAATGATGCACTGCATGAGAAATGAATTTGTCAGCTAGGACCACATATTTGAATGTCTGATGCCAAATCGAATTAAAGAAATATTGGTTGAAGTTAGATTTCCTGGGCATTTAAATGCTGAAAACAAGTTCTAAAGGCCTAATGTGAATACCAAAAGGGCCCCAGTGTACAAGAGTCTTTTGTAATATCTTCAGAGTTGTGGATGTGTTTGTAAGACTTGCCTAGCTTAACTTAAGAAACAACCTTAGGGATTTTCATGTCCAATCAATAGTCTAGTCATCAATTGGAACTGGCTCATCCCTGCTCGCTTGTGCTTGATCAACAGTTTACATGCACAAGGGACAAGGCTTTTGCTTAAATTCCACCCCCAGCACATTGAAAAGTAGGAAAAATAGTCCAGTCCTTAGTGGGCTCCTCTTGTCAGTGGGCCCAGAACAATATTCCCCCATCCATCCTCTTGATGCAGACCCATGACCTGGGATGCGCTATCTGCGACAAAGTTTTTCTGATGGAAACCAGCATAGCAGCATCAAGACATATTAATTTCTGAACCTGTTTAAAAAAAAAAAAAAAAAAAAAAAAATGACAGTATGTTTTGATCTGAAGCAACAATAAAATCGAGTCAAGAGTCATACTTTTGTGAGTTTTTTCTTTTATTGACTTATTTGCAGTCTCTTCATATGATTTTAATTGCAATGCCACAGAAGCAAGAAATCTTAGGTGAGGAATCAGATCAAGCAATTAGATGTTGCTATGGTTGCAAGACACAAGTTAACATGCACAAGACCAAGTTAGTCACAAGATCCAAAAAAAGGGGGGGGGGGGGGGTGGATCTAGCTTTCTGGAAGACACAGCTCTCGGAATAATAACAATCATCACAATGTCACAATGTATGGTGTCATTACATTGTCGAATGTAACAAGAAATCAAAAGCCTGATAATATCATGCATTGTTACTGTGAATTATGATTCATGCACAGTTAGATGCAATCTAATCCTTATAGAAGCAGCATCATGTCCATTGAAACTGAAGGAGCATGTGCGCCCTAAGAATTTTCATCCAAATGGATTTTAAATGCATGTTTGTCTAGAGCACTGTGTCAGAAATCACCCATTCACATGTCTAAATTAGGTCAGCCCAATCCAGTCTCATTTTCTACAGATCATTGCTTTCAAAAAACTGAACATTTTGTCATCATCCACCCTTGCTGATTTTACTTGATACTTGACACAGAATAAAGCTGTTCATTTCTATATAATGAAAAGGCATGTGATCACTGTCTGTCATGGGAGTTGCAGTTTTCTTTTTTTATTATTATATAATATTTGATTAATGTATTTTTAGAAATACATTTAATTATATTATTGTATTTTTATATAGGTTATACTTTATTTAAAAAAAAATCTTAATAATTCTACATTAGACCAGAATTTGAACCCAGGTCACCTTACTTGCTAATCAAACACTGTGCCACTAGACTAACATATCTTATGTGTTTAATGAACTAATAAGCTGTGCAGTTTATTTATTTTTAATTAGTCGTGTCTTATCTTGCCTAGGTAAGCAATTAAGCCAGGACTGCCATTGGTTTGCTCTCAAAAAAATAAATAAATAAAATACTTGATGTACCTTATAATTTGTCTTTTTGTGTGTGTGTGTGTGTGTGTGTGTGTGTGTGTGTGTGTGTTTGTGAACATTTCATGATGTTGGTAATGAAAATCCACACTCTACAGTCCAAGAAAATATTTTTCTTTCTTTATTTCTTCTTTTCATACTCCAGCTGGTTGCACAGGCTAAGCAACCTAATTGGATAACTTTATAAGCTGAAGTTCACCTGGTAATGTAAGAAGTATAACAGTGCTGCGACAAATGTTCTTGCACCTTTGGCTACATATGAGATGAGAAAAGACATATGTGTTAAGAGACATTAGAGATGTGTTTTATCTGAAATAACCACCATCTCTGCACTCAAATTTCTTGCACTCATTAATTTATTATAAAGTAATATGTAATAATATGATTTGATTTACATTCTTGTTGTAGGTACAAATGTCTCTAAGTACATTAATTATTCACAAATGCATTTAAATTGATAAAACAAAGGCTTAAAACATCATAATGTTTGCCTTTGCTTAGAGGAATATTCTGGGTTCAATACAACCAATCCAGCAACACACACACAAAAACTTAATTAATTAATAAAAAAATAATAATACAGGATCTTACATTCAAAGTAAATGGGGACAATTTTGGAGGATTTAAAAGCAGAAATGTGAAGTGTATAATTTTATAAAAGTGCTTGCATGAATGCTTCTCTTAAAAATTGTGTTATTTGGGCTCTGAAAACATTATTTTCACAGTTTTAGGGCTTATTTTGTTGCATTGTCATGCTAACAGAAGTTAAAATATTTAATAAACTTTAAGCAAAAATATTAGCAAGCAATTTTTTCCACACTAAAATTGTTATAATGTTAACGATTTTAGGAGTTCAGGAAAATACTATTTCAGTAGTTCTACTTCAAAATTTCATGTGTGTTACTTGCCATTTTCTGTAACTATATTAGTGAAGTTTATTGGCAATTTCTAAGTAAAAATTATTTCTAAGGAACGGTGTCTAGGTTTGACAGAGATTGGCTCCATTCACTTCCATTGTGAGTGCCTCACTGTAACCCAGATGTTTGCTTTTCTTTTTAAAGAAAAGAAGGGACAAGTGGAAATTGATTTGTGTGATAATCAACATTAAGCCACAAATTCTGTCGACTGGGTTTGACTTGTACCGAACCCAGAATATTCCTTGAATACGTTCATGAAAATTTGTGCTAATAAGCGTGCCCTCTTCAATAGCGCAGTCCTCCGTCTGTGTGTAGAAGGAGCACAGGCTACATCAGTACCACAACACAGATCTGCTCTATTGATGTAGCAGCCAGTAAAAGTGAAAGAGGGGAAATGGGGACCTGTCATTAGGACTTAACATAAAAGTAGCAAAACTGAAATAATTCAGTTTCGCTTTTATGAAGGAAATAAAGTTGTGCGAGTGTGTTTGACAGAGGAGAATAACACAGGCGGCAGCTAAAGCATCGAGAAGGGTAAACTTCAGAAATAGAATGCTAGTAAGACTACTGTAGCATGTAAATGAATTGATAATGGATCTTTAGTAGCACGCTTGCACAGCCTGTGTTATCTTTTAAGAAAACAAAAAGGTAATCATATTTTTATTAATCTCAGCGGGATATTTGCATAGATTGCAGCTCGCCTTTCCCGCCGGAATTCCATGTTCCAGCACGGAGGCACATAGGCTTGCCATTTAAATGCTAACCTAATGGGTGAAGATAAATGACCTCTACATTTTGAACTTGGCCACACCGCCTACGGCAAGAGGGGAAAGTTGTTGTTTGTCTCCAACAACAGCAACAACAACTGCGTGTCCTTGTTTTTCTCCATGGCAAGCGGTTCAATTTATGGTCGGACTCAGACTTTGGTGCGGTTGTTAAATCATCCTTATAAATTAAACAGCAGGTGCTAATTGAGGAAGGGAAAAACGCACCCATAATTATTAGCATCCAGCAGAGACACATGTCGGAGGACAGGCATCGGACGCTCTGCTGCCTTGACAAATAAATGCAAGTCAAAAGTAACTGCTGCCGTGTATGTCAGCAAATACAGCCTGAATTTGAAAGGCATAGCATTTTCTTGATCACTTTTCCTCAAATAAGTGGATTTGCTGTCTACCTTAGTATTAGCAATAGAGTAATGCAAGTGAGCAAGGCAGATATGAAGCGACACATCAAGTTATATATTTCCAAAGCAGAAGCTGGCCATTTTTGTTGATGAACTTGATTGCACATTGTAGGATTGGCTGTACCTTTACCGCTCAGATGTCTCGATCTATTGTACCGTGTCGCCAGTATAAACTGATTTAACGAACATCTGGTTTTCAAAGTGTGCCTAATGATGTCACATTCATCTTACTCTAAATGGCTTAAGTGCATGTAATTATATTTTTAATTAACCATGAATCTGTTTCTGTCAGTTGCAGCAATTTGTCATTTTCTTATGAAATATACAGTGCGATGTGAGATGGGATGCATTCAGTCAAATTAAATAACATATTTATTTCCTCAGATCGGTTTAGATTTTCTTTTAGGCATGACAGTGAAAAATGTAATAGGTCCTCATCTGTTTTAGGTTTCATAGTAGGTGGCAATTTGATTACCTCAAGACTAAATTGCCTTTTCCTTCCAATCTTGTTTAAAATGTAAAACCAACTGTGTTACATTGAAATAAAACATTAAAATTAACATCAAATTTTAATGCATCAGTTGACACTTTTGTCATTTCTCCAAAGTGGAAGCATATGTTTTGACGTAAATGATGAGTTGCACGCATCAGTCAGACAGTCGTTCTGTCTCCTTGCTGCTCCTTTGATAGTCTTTTTTTTTTTTTTTGTCCGATGGATCGCTAATTCCTCATTAAAAATGATGAGCTTCTTCATCACCTTGCTTTTCAAAAGGTTACTCCTTAGCCCAGAGGAGCAGAAGGGAGTCCTTCGCCTCCACTTGACAGATTTCTCCCAGGTTTGCTCATATTGATCAGGGACTTCAGGTTGCCTTTCCTCCATTTGAACCCAATGTGGCGTCTGCAGTGCGGCATACTAAAATGATGTATAATCAATGATTCATAGCACCAACCTGGCTTGTGCAAAGCCATCAAAATTATACAGTACCATAGGCACTGACTTCATGCTGAAAAGACCTGAAACCATCGACAAAAGGTGGATAAAATGCGATTCTTAGTCCATGTTAAGGTATGGTTAAAGAAGAACAAAAAGGCATACACACATAATTCTATTCATAATCTATTCTACAGATAAACTTTTCTCAAGGTTTTCAATCTGAAGTCAAATTCTCTGATGATGAATGTTTTATATACAGATAAAATGTCTTTATTGTGAGAGTTTTGACACACGGCAGAGCTACAAACATCTGTATCGAAAATAGAAATGTCCTTGAGGATGAAAAATCAGTTCATCTTATTTCAGCTACTTGTGTGGGAGAGCCGTAATTGAAAAACTTAAGTTGTTGAACTAGTTTGCAACACAGAGAGAGAGAGAGTCAGATTTAGTCTCGTAAATTGAATCAGGTCAACTGTATCATCACGAATACAATTTGGGCCATTATATCTCTATTCTTTGCCATTGGACAGAGGGGTAAAAGAGCTCTATAATGGTTAGAAAATGATGTAGAAAGCAAGGGCCATGAAGATGTTACGCATGACTCCAGACATGAGTGGAAATAGTGAAGTACAAACAGATATAATTCCTTCTCTACCTCTTTAATCATTTTGCCTCATTTTAACAAAGAATCCATTAATAATGTCATGGATATTTAGAGTGTGCTTTGATAAATGAGATCCTGCCCCCTCTGTCTTGTGGGATTCCCATCCTCCTCTGAAACCCTGAATTAATACAATATCGCCGCCTGCTCTCAAAAGGACTTCACACATACTAGTATTAATTACAAGTGGGAAATGACTTTGTTCATCAATCAAATAATTTTCCTCAACTTGTCAAAAGCAATGCTGTCTCACTACGCATGAAGCCCACTCTGCTTTGTTAACAGCGCCATTGTTTTGACAGAGAATGAATGGAAAGCAGCTGCCTCTTGTTCGTCTGGTCGTCATGAGCTGCTCAGCCACCCTGCTGAGGCAAAGTTCACTTAAAAACCCCAAACAGAGCGGAAACAAATTATCACATCAAGGTAGATTAATAGCACGTGCTACGGAATAATCATTGCTGCTTTGAACGCGAGAGACGTCTGTGACAAATGCTTGAAGATCTTACAGATCAGCCTTCCCTGTACTCACTGAGCGAGCTCTGTGTAAAGGGCAACTCAGATTGCAAATCGTACTGTTCTGTTTCTTGGATGTGCTGATTTAAGGGATGAATTCACAAAGAAGATGCGTCATTTTTGTGGCGGTATTTTAGCGCAAAACTTCACTGCCATAAGGGCCAGTCACACTACATTTTTTGTTCCATTAACTTTTATCAATATACAATCGTTCATGCAAATTTCGCAGCATTTAAAAGCTGGAACTGCCTGAGCAACCAATAGATTAGTGTGGCCTCATAGCTGAATTAAAAGAACGCAAACTTTAAATCTGCGGGATTGTAGCATTGCAGTAATGTGAAGTAGATTACATTTTACATGTTAAATGCATATATGTAGAATTATTTTGAAAAAAAGCTTATTGCAACCATTGTCTGTAGAAATTTTGCATGGACAAAATTTAGTTTTATTTGCAAACCATTTGCAATATAGCACAAGATTATTTTGCTGAATTGCAGACATTGCGAGAGAAATGAATGTAGCAGTTCCTTTAAGGCCGAGCAAAAGCGTCTGCCAGCTGGTGGGTGGGACATATTGGCCTATTGGCCTATCCGCTTTTTGTTTTCAGCTAATCACTTTGCACCAACCCAGACAACATGATTAATATTCTTCTTGCCTGGCATTAGCATGCCAGACACTAGCTGTGTCCCAATTGAGGGGTTGCATCCTTCGAAGGCTGCATTCCTAAAGCGACTACGTCACAGTGGTGTGACGAAGGCTGTTTCATTTTGAAGGCTTCATTAAATGCAGCACTGATTGTTTCCCGTGCTATGAAGGATATAGTGAATGGATCCTTTGTGGCTCAGACTATCCCAAGACGACGATACATATGACGATATGTTAAAAAACTTTAAGAACACTTTCGATTGGTTCAAATATTGACTTTTATCGTATTAAGATACAATTTTATAGATGGATTGTACTTGTACTCCCCCTGAATTGGGACACAGCTATTATTTGTGGCCGAAAGTGCACACGGCGGAGCGGTTTTGCTACGAGTAGAAGCTAACTTCTGACTTGTAAGAGTTTAGCATGGTAATGTACATGACAGTGTTAATGTGTCTGGTCTTGGCGGAATAGATCTACTATGCTACTATAGAGTATATGAAATAACCCCTGTATATAACATACATGAAATCACCCCGCAGCAGATACATACAGGTGGAGCTGGGGAAGGTGGAGGGTTTCTGAAGCATGCTGCAACTGCTACAGCAAGCACTAGCCATGTATTTAAATATTTAGCAGCAAGGGACCGCTTGCTTATGGCCCCGCAATACGTTTACACACCCCTGAGTATGTTCATGTATGAATGTATGTAATATGAATGTAATATGAATGGAATCAGGCCTTAATACATCCATCATGTTGTTATGTTACCTACAGTGTCAGCCGCTTTGCTGCCATTTACAGATGGCCTCATGGGAATCAGATGTGCACTTCAGAATCTCAACAGAAGTAATAGGTCATCCTTTTTTTTTTCGCCTACTGTTTTTTGAACGCTATGCATTTAGACATACTGCTCATTTCACATAAAGGCTACTGCTTTTTATCTACTATATACTGTAGGGAAGTGTCTCAATGCACAGCCAGCACCATAATTCTTGTTGTGTTTAATAAAATGATTAATTTTCATTCATACACTGTTGCAACAATGTATTAATTCTAATTATTTAAGCTCTACTTTTGAAAAATGCTTGATTGCAGGCACAAAATTTTGGGCATTGTTTATGGAGTTACGTGATTTGCATAATTGTTTTAGTGAATCGGGTTAAAACAATACAGAGAGTGTGTAAATAAACAATGTTATCAGCAGTCCTACTTCGTTCTTAGTGAAAAGTCTACAACTGGAAGTTTCAGTAATCAGTCTCATTATATGTATTTGCATTTGTACCAAGATCACAGAGCTTTGTGGCTTGACTGTATATCTTAACTGTAATGTAGCGAATTGTATTTTGACTTTTTTTTATATTTCTCTGTATGCAATAAAATGGAATGCTTCAGCCACACCGCTTTGATCACTCAACATGCTGCTTCAGTGACTACAGAGGAGTTCTGCTTGTCGTCAGTAAAATTTTGTGTCAACAAAACTTCAGTTAACAAGAATTTCTGATGAAGGCTCTTAAAAGTAGAGATGAGCTTTACACAGTGCTGTGAAATTCACCTTAACAGTTTGCTTTTACTTTTCCTAACAATCAGAAATATTCACAAAACAAGTAACATTCTTATCTCAGTATTGTTAATGCTAAACCTTGTTTTTCTTCCCAGAGGATGTTTAACATTATAAATGCTTCTAAACTAGATTATAGCTACTGCATGATACATGGAACCATTTTCGAGACGTTGTTTAAGAAATATGTCTTGCTCTCCTCAACCTTGCACTCACTGAAACACAGTGAATAAGATGTAAGCTCTTGTGGATATATGTTTGATGAAATTGACACACATTATCGATTTTCCCTTCTGAGAAAATACACAATGTACAGTCTAACATGTCAGCTGGAGAAGTAAAGAGATTTAACTTTCAGCAAGCGCTGCTCTCACAGCCAGAACATAGTTGGCACAATGTTTCTTAGGATGCAACCACTGTCTATTTATTTCGCCTGGAGCAAAGACTGATATTGCTGCATTTGCATATACATGCATTTGTAAAGATCCAATCAGACATCAAGGTGCAAACACAATTCCAGAATTCAAAGCTTAGACAGGGCTCTGTGAAACAAATGCACATAGCCTGGGGTGCTGGGGAAGCAGATAAAGCGGCTAACTGTATCTAGCTGATAGGACTGAGTGAACATTATTCTTTAAAAAAAATACAAAATAAATAAAATGGTTGGCATTTTTAGGTAAAAAAATTATAGATGTTTTTTCAACATGTTTGGACACGTTTGCCCCTGTGGACTTTTTGAAAATGAATTAATTCTCACTAGTTCAATGAGTGGACATACATGCATCACAGAAGCATTCAGTCATTTTATGAAATATTTCCATTGCATTTCAAATTATATATTGCATTTATTATCATTCTGTGGCGAAAATGACATTTTAAACATTTGAATTAAAATGTCTGACACCTTTCTCTTGCTTTTATGTATCTTAAATACATTCAATTAAATTAAATTGCATTATTGCATAAAATTATACTATTTTGACTTTTTTTTCACACTTTTCTTTCATATAGTTTATGTGTCTCAATTATGCTCTTCACTGACACTGATCTACATCTGATCAGTGAATGATGATGGAAATTATGGGACCATTGTAATTTGTGTAAACAAAACAATAATAATAGAAATAATAATTATAAATAAATTTAATTCAAATGTTAAAATGATTTATTATTATTATTTTACAATTTTAGATGATCTTATGTGTCTAAATGTAATATGTGATATTTTATTATAGATTTTCATACTGTATGGTTACTGGTGTGAGACAAGGGTAAAACAAACAAACAAAACTACACATAAAAGTCTTTTGAAAAGTAGCAACAATTATTTTATTTTATTTTTTCAGAATGAACTTTTCATAATGCATGTGTTTTAAATGTGACCTTAACAACACAATAAAAGCTGAAATTACATTTAATTAAAAACATCCCCCTGAAACATAAAGGCACCAGAATTTCATAAAACATATTTTCATCAAATGCAAATTCATAATTACAGCCACCACTTCATGTTGACAGATGTTTTAAGTTTTATTTGAATAGCAGCTTTGTTTTATTTTTTGTGAATTTCTTTGTTATTGTACTGATGCAAAGTGACGTTTATTCTTTTAAAATTGTAATGGAAATGAACCGCATTGCTGAAATCTACAGTAAATCATTCAGTACAAAATAAAACTACCTGGTCTCATGGCATTTACGTACCTGGGTGCACTTTTTAACGTGACATGAAATACGTACCAATAAGTACATATCACTGCAGTTTCAAAAATAAATGAACACTTTCACACAAATTTACAGAGTTGCGATTAATATGTTGCGGAAAATCGTGCTACACGCACTTTCATGAGATCGGGTTAGACTACAACAATTCATTTGTAGCCTATTTTACAAATGATAATACAACGAATTCATGACAATGTTTCACATTCAAGCTACCCATAAAAGTGAAAAGTTCTTTAAAATCATCTGGAATGCAATAAAGTAATTTTTAAAGCTGTTTTGCTGCATGGATTAAAAATAGGCTAATAAATAATTCTCATATCAGACAAAATTGCGTTGCAGAAAATCCTTTAATTTTTAAGGAAATTCTAAGGAATTCAGAGCAGAGAAGCATAAAAATCAGAAAAAAAAATATAATCGGGCCTGTTTTAGGGTTTATTATTTTTATATTTTAGACTGTGATGAAAAATGACTCGCCATCTCCTCATTGGACTTGCCTTTAGAGAGAAATGCATCTTTACGGATTACATAATGAAAGAGTTTTTGTTTTCGATTTGAATTATTTCGTTTTAAAGTAGTAACTTAAAGCTTTCTATAGATATATTTATCATATTTGTGACTCAATTCGTTGAGTTTCGTTCATCATTGTGAAGCGCTCCTATTCAAGACGAGACGGCAAGCACATCCTCTGTTTTCCTATTTATTTTAATAAAAGCACAACGTTTTGTTGACATTGTGAATGCACACAAATAACAGTAGACCTTTTACAGTTCCGAATGATGTATTACTCTTTCCTTTTATGAGCAAAAATTACGGCATATTTAAGTTGTTTCCACTATCAAAAAGAAAATGCAAGTGACCGCTCTGGCGCCTCCTTGTCCTGCAAAGTGCGCTTCAGCTTCCACTCTTCAAACAAACGATTGGATTTGCACCTAGCGCACATTTATATAGTTCAAACATTTCAACATTGTGATATGCTTGAACTGTTTATATCTATAGATTGTAATTGTCTGCCGCTGGCCGCTTGGTCGTTACTTACAAAAAATAAAATAAAATAAATAAAAAAAATAAATAAAAAAAAAACCTTACATTTAACGAACAAAAAGTGCTCCAAACGTTTTTATAAATTAGCTTCATAAAAAACGAAACGAAACCCTCCAAACGAAACGAAACCCCTGCCTACCCTCGGAAGAAATCCTGCAGGAGCCCCTGGCATCAGCTATTACCTTTTATATCAGTTTTGCATTTGTTAATACTATCGGGTAGGTTAAGGGCTGGATTTGGTGTAGGGCATATTTCCAACACGATAGAGCATTAACCTTTAGCGACAGTCCCCGGATATTTGAATTCTGAACCGCCGCAATACGTATCTGAAGCAACGTAATAAAAAAAACAGCAATACGTACCAATATCTACGTAATAAAAACGTGCCAGGGTTCACATATTGAACCTGTGTTTTAGCTCCACTCACTGGACATTTCTATTTGAAACTGCGGCGAAACGTGCAGCAAGGTACGTAAAACGGTGTCGCACAAAAAGTG
The DNA here is from genome assembly GCF_012432095.1 of Onychostoma macrolepis. NCBI lineage: Eukaryota > Metazoa > Chordata > Actinopteri > Cypriniformes > Cyprinidae > Onychostoma > Onychostoma macrolepis. The sequence goes on along the minus strand of NC_081168.1, from coordinate 5,447,056 downwards.
CGCAGAGGTACATATTTTTATGAGACCAGGTTGCAATAAAACTTTGTGCATAAAAATCTGCAAGGTCAAACTGAACCGTATTCTCATACAACACATTGTGCATGGAATACTTGAAATGATCATATTATTCCATCCACATCAATATGTCACATTCATAATATTTTACATCCCAGAAATGTCATTTCTGCTTGCAGTAATGTGGCAACTTATTACTCCCAAATAACAGACCAATGCAAGGCTCAAATATCCAGCTCAAGACATTCACATCCCACACCCGTGCCTTCAAAAGGATTTTATGGTAAAATCTCTCATACTAGTTAGACTGCGGTGATTTAAAAAGTTGAAAGAGAGCAGAAGTCAGGAGCTCTGGAATATATTAAACACAGTATGAGAAGATAGCAGAAATATTCATCATTCGGAGACTTCAGAATGCATTACCAAAGAACAATTTCAACAAGCTCTTAGTACCTCTCATTAGACGGTGTATCAAACCAGAACAAAACTCACTTCTCCTAACTACGTGGAGGAAGTGGATTGGAAAATTAAATGGAAGAGACAGCACAGCCTTTGCCATGGTATTGTCGCCAAGCCTCGTTCATGCTCAAAAGTCCCTCAGCTGCTAAATTACATGCTCTTTAATGTCACATCATTGGCTGTCTTTGAATGCCTAAGCATATCAGAAAACACATAAAAATAATTGCTGGAAGACCCATTGTCTCGAGTTCACGCGAAGATGCCCTTACTTGTGAAGATTTCAAAGTTTGCACGCTGGCGTGAGTTGGTAAAGCGAAGAGCGTCTTCTTGACCAGCTTCTTTTTAAACCTGGAGTTTCACTGAGCATCAGTGGTAAGTTTGTCTGCAGACTTTCTTTTAGTGTAGCGGTGACAGTTGCTCAACTCAACTCATGGTGAATATCTTATGAGTAATATTTAATTGGGCTGGCATTGCGGTGTCAACTGCCCCTCCTCTTTGCTTTCTTATGCATTGGAAGCAGTCCTCAAATGAGTCTAGTCTCTCATCTCCGTCTGCTATAGGGAATCAGATAAAAGCCTCTTCAGAGAAACCTGTTCCTTTGCATAAGCACTACAGCCAAATCAAACAGTCCTTTCCTTCACTGTGCTCTGACAGCAGTATGACAAAGGTACACCTTTGGTTCTTTCCAATGGGACAATAGTCGTATCGTGCACATCAAGGGAAGTTTTAAACATTTCAAGAGCCCTGAGTTGTTCTTTGCATGCAAATGTTCTCTTTGCCTCTGTGCATGTGTGGCTTGAAAGACAGAAGGCTCACGTTCCCCAGAGAACAGTGGTTTGAGAGCACAGTTTTGCCCGTCTTTTGCATGCTAGCTTCATCCATATGCATTGTGTGATATTTTAAAAATGTATTAAAAATCAAACATGTCCTTCCATTTAGTTTTTAGTTTGTTTTATTTAAATGCTTGTGCTTTTTGTGTAACTTAACTTAATAGTTCACACAAAGACAGAAATCTTCTGAAAATGTACTCGCCCTCAGGCCTTCCAAGATGTAGATTAGTTTGTTTCTTCATCGGAACAGATTTGGAGAACTGTAGCATTACATCACTTCCTCACAAATGGATCCTCTGCAGTGAATGGGTGCCGTCAGAATGAGAGTCAAAACAGCTGATAAAAACATCACAATAATCCATAAGTAACCCACACCACTTCGGTCCATCAGTTAATGTATTGTGAAGTGAAAATGTCCATGTTTGTATTTAAAAAAATTAATCATCATTAAGATATTTTCAATTTAAAACACGCAAGTTTTCACTTCACAAGACATTAATTAATGGACTAGAGTGTATAGAACTATTCTTTAAATGCACTGCACATAATATGTGTGCGGAATAGACAAGCTTATGTTTTAATAAGTTGAATGCAAAATCCCCCATGCACCTTCAATGCATCTGCTGTATCTGATCAATTAGTGTATTATTGGGCCCTTCTTATTATGGCAACACTAAACCACTTCCACTGCAGCATTTTTGGCTCAATTCTAGGATTCTGAAATCTTTATTCCCTAACAATTGGTCTGGAGACGAAAGTCAACTATAACACAGAACAGACAAAATAACCATCCAATTCACTCAACAGCCTTTGCAATCACATATTGAAATGGAAATTACACCCTCTTGGAAGTGCCTAGCTGATTCATGAATTACTTTTGCATTGATTGTGTGTTTTGCATGCATCCAATAACTTGCATTTTGCACAGTTGCTGATAACATGGAGTGTTGTAATCTACAGCCAATTGTGTATTTTCACTGCTTGAAAGTGACACAAATCATTTTTGATCCATTCTGCAAGATTTATTTATTTATTTATTTTGCCACTGCAAAATAATACACCCATTTTTTTACTGAGGAAATCTGTGCAAAATTATAGTGCCGCCGTTCAAGACAGAGCACGATGTTAAGGAACAAATCAAGCAGATCGCGAGTCCCGCAGCTTGGAGAAGGTAACAAATATGTCATGACATGCCAAAAATAAGCAATTCAATTAACAGAGTTGTAAAACAGAGCAAATTATTAAAGTGAAAATGCCTATTTACAGAAGCAACACTAAACCTCCCAACGTTGTGCAGAATTAGCCTGATTGTCTCTCTTTTAGCTAGTAAAATGAATGATTTTAAATGCACGTCAGAAAAGTTGACATCTCGACACAGGTCAGCCAGGGAGTTCTTGCTTTTTCTGTCATTTAACCAACCTACAGATGACCTTCCAAATCAGGCCTGATAGCGGACACCATTGACTTGGCCTCATCCGTGTCCCGTTTGAAGCTCTCTTATGTACTCTGTGTGACACAACTATTTCTAGCTGATAGTGCATCTCGCCCCAAGTCTTTGTGATCTTAGATATCGTGTTTGACTTTGCCAGCTGATCAATATTCTATGAATTTTTGAAGCTCATTTAGTCTTGGGGAGAGAGAGCAGACAAACGTGTTGGGGCATTTACTGGGCCTAAATAAATAAATAATTAGGACATTTCACAGTACAAAAAATGTTCTCTTTCTCTTGTGCTTTAAAACACAGTGTATAGTATGCATAAAAATATCTCGATTGATTGTACAAAGTTGTTAGCCATCATGTTGATTTTCACACTTCATAACGAAGCAGTTGTTTGGAGGGAAAAAAGGCAGAATGTTATTTGCTGCACCATATTCGACAGATACATCCTCTATTCCTTTTGATCAAATGACCATTATACTGCAAGCTTTCACTGTCTCCTGCTGTCATTTCATTTAGCAATACTGGAATTGTAAGACCCTCATACTGTGCTTTCTGCCAAGAGATTATTAGGCACTTCAGAGTAGGAGATGACTTCCGCTGTTTACAAAGATGTTCTAAAGAAATATGAAGGTGAGTAAACTCTAATCCTCCCTGGCACTGCTTTGTAATTTGTGATATAACGGTACTTTAGCTAGACTAATGGTAGCAGCAACACAAAGATAATATAAATTTAACAGAAATTGATGTCTGAAAGCTTTGCATGTAGAAGCAGGTTTGATCCAGTAAAGCATATTTTCAGTTTAAAACTTGCCACTCATAGATGTACATCTGGTGAAGACCTTTCAACTTCAAGTCTTCTAGAGATATGCAATGAATCAACTGAAATATTAATATGCTGCACATAAATTGTGTGCAGAATAGTCACACCTAAGTTTTTGTTATTATTTGTTTATTTTTATTTTATTTACAGTTTTTGATGTAATTTGATCTGAAAATGTGGTACAATTTACATAACAAAAAAGTTTTCCTTTTGTTTGTCTGAAATGTTGAAAAATATTGAATATTATTGTGCCAACATAATGTTTTATTTATTTATTTATTTTACTTCAGTGATTCAAATGATTTTATAAAGATTCTAAAAGTGTCTGAAAATTCCCATGTGATTATAGGCATAATACTAATAATGGCCAAATAACAACAAAATTCACTTCACCAAAACTCTGAAATCTTACTGTTGGGTTTTTTCAGCATTTTGTTTCTGCAAGTTACATTGTTACGCCAGTCATTGAGTCTTTTAAAACATTAATTCAGGAATAAAATGAATAATTTATTCATTCAATTCGTTCAAAACAAATTAGTTTGAGAACAAAACAAATTACTCTTCATGGGCGAGGCACTAAATCATTAATTTAATAGATTTGTTTAAAAATATGGCAAATAGTAAGTATGTTTATGAGTGAGTCATTAACAACCGATTCGTTCAAAACACTGATTCATTCAGCGGTGCCATAAAGGTGTGTTTCTCTCGCAGATGCAACAATTGCTTTGCTTTGACTTTGTTTGGCGGAGTAAGTGGCAATATTGTGTCTAAAATGCAAGTTGCTCAAAATTCTTAGCTTTTTGTTTGTCGAATTGTTGGATAAAAGCAAACTCGCAACTGTGCCGTTCTGAATTTGAGCACGGCTGTGATTCTGCACGAGGCTGATGGTAATACCACTGGTGTGATATTTGACATTGCTTAATTATCAAGCATAGAGTTACATATTCTTGCAAAATGTATAATATATCACGGCTGAAACTTTGTATGTTTATGGGAAGTACTTTTGTTACAAGAATTTCCCTTGAGAGAATGCAACCGGACCTGATCATAAGTTTAGCCACCTGTCCAAGAGATTAATTCGAGATGGTTTGTAGTGGGCTTAATGATTAGAGGTACACTCTGCTGCAAGAAAAATAATCACATCAGCTAGTGTCATTAGCACTCCTTTCCCCAGAGGTTAGAGCGTGTGGCACTGTGTACAACTGAAATTAATTCCCGGACCTAATCAGAACCACATTCCAAGACATGGGTTTGATTTTCTTTTCTTAAGGCTGTTATGGAATTTATAGATTAGATACAATGCGGCTTCCGAAATTATTAGTTACAGCCATGTAATTATATTCTGTAGTAGTATTCCTGTCTTGAGCATGCAGTAAGGGACGCTCACATGGTTTACACCTCACATACCTCAGTGTTTATTTATCTCCTTCCTGCAAAAAGTTTTAATATGCTTGTTTATTATGCTGCTGTTTTAATCACACTGCCATTATACAAAAAAAAAAAAAAAAACATTAGGGAGGCTATAAACACGAGGTAAATTGGACTTGACACTGCATTTCAAATTGTAAATCAGCCATAGGCAAGAATTCACTTTTTTAAATCATGCTGAAAGCACACTAATGTCAAACCAATTGTCATTTCAAATGAGATTATAGTATCAGTTAATAAGAAATCCGTTTTTTTGCTTTCAAAATGAAAACATGCTTATCTTCATCTAGCACCATCAGAGGAAGTCGTTAGACTTGATGTTTTCTCAAGTCTTAATTCTACAGAATCCACTAGTATTATAATGCACAAACAAATCACTGATTTAAATAATAAATAACAGTTATATTTAACTTCAAACACAGCCTGCACAGACCTTCAGCTCAGTGAGGATGACAGCAGTGCAAGATAAGCTATGCTGTTAAAGCGTTTAAGGGCAATTATTTGTAAATTGTGGCAATTGATTTTTTTTTTAACGGTCCTGAAAATGCATTTTGTTAGCACTGCGTTATCATTATAACTGTTTTGTCCTCAGCTCATTGTGACTGCATTGTGTGCATGGGCAGAATTTTCACTCGGCCAGCAGGCTCCAGCTGTCACAAACAAGGATTTGACTTGTTTTAAAGGCTATAAGGGAATGACAGGCCACTGTAAAATATGCTTTCAGACATTACCCTATGTTGGTGCCAGTTCTTCAGCTGTGCCACCACTTGCCACAATTTATATGAATCATTCCCACACTCCCCTTGCTGCTTGTGACATACAGTATTTATTGTAAATCTATTCAACACAAGTATGACTTTCAAATATGGCTATGCTGCACGCTACTGAAGAATGAATGCAATACGTTATACTGACCATAAACATAACTTTACAAGCCAGTGCCTGTCATAAAAGATGTAGGGTGTGTGATTATGAATTTTGCATGTATATCATGCTGGATGACAATACAGCAAAAAATGTATAAATCTTTTAGATTTATTCAGAAAATGAAAGGAGCATTATTCAGAATGCCATACTACATTTCTGTCTTAAGAAATCAATGATTACAAATTTATTAGGTTTATTTCAGATTGGTGAACCATGCACTGAGCTGTTTCTGTTACAAAAGGAGAAAATGCAAAAGCTGCGTAGTGCTATTGTGACCATATCCTAAATATTGATGTTTGTTTACATTATATTTATTTGCTTTTTAAATTCAGTTAAAAGAAAAAAAAAAATGATTTGAAAAGGCCATCCAAAATGTAGATGAGTTTGTTCACCTGAAGAGATTTGGAGAAATTTAGCATTACATCACTTGCTCATCAGCAGTGAATAGGTGCCGTCAGAGTGAGTCCAAACAGCTGATGAAAACATCACAATAATCTGTTCAGATCACAATGATCTGCTTCTTACAAACACAGCTTTTCATTTCACAAGACATTAATTGATGGATTGTAGTGGTATGGATTACTTGTGGATTATTGTGATGTTTTTATCAGCTGTTTGGACTCTCATTCTGACGGCACCCATTCACTGCAAAGGATCCATTGGTGAGCAAGTGATGGAATACTAAATTTCTCAGATGTAGAAACAGAATCATCTACTAACCAAACTCATCTTCGTGTTGGATGACCTGAGGGTGGGTAAATTTTAGACTTTCGAGGGGGTGGAACATTTCTGGTAAATTTCCAAAAATATTGGAAATTTTCTGGGATTTTATTGGAAACTTTAAGAAAATTTGGGGAATTTTCAGAAACTTTTGGAAAGCTTCCAAAAATGTTCATGCCCTTTTGCAACCCTAGTAAATTTTCAGCAAATTCTCATTTTTGAGTGAACTATTCCTTTAAAGACTATTGCCGAACTTTTTTATTTTAAGAAATTAAATCAATACTGTTCGAATAACAGTTCTGTGACAATGTTGCATCAACTGTAGTTAAGTAAACTACATAAGGGAATATAAAAGCTGTCTATAAAAATATATAAACGCATTTCGACAAACAGTATAGCTGTAGAGAAACTAAATCTAAGATGGAAAAGAAAGGTGCATGAGAAAATAGTAAAAATTCAGCACCTTTTCTTGTCTTAACCCTGAGCAAATACAGTGCGTCATCAACCGCTAAGGAACAAGAATCTCTTTGTTAGTTTGATCAGGATTTGAGTAAACTCTGAAACAGTGCTTATTGCTCAGTTATCCACTTTTGCTATAATGAAAAGCATGTCCTGAATCTGTCATGGGAGATTAGGTGAATGTGATTACTGTTGTCCTTTTGCCAGTGTTGATTTATACCCAGCGGCAGTACAGTCAAACCATCCGCATGTGTTTTACCTCTCTTTATACCAGGGAAGATTAAATAGATTGAATTGATGATAAGGACTTAAAATAAAGAAGTTTTATCAGAATTGTGCTCAACATAGAAAGAAAATTGATATTTTACTCCCAGTGCCATGCAAATGTATTTACCCCCTTACCGGTTAAGAGTGATTGTTCTATTATTAGTGCTTGTGGCTATATTTGCAACAGTTTTTGAGGGTGTTAATACTTCACTTATGAAAGTGTCATCTCTTTGCATTGCTTTGCCAGGAAATTTTATGCCAGAAGAAGTTGGAAATGGCTCAGGTATGCTCGGCCATCCTTTGTTTGCTGCCCATTATAACATCCATGCTGGAGAAAGGTCAAGCCACGTGTCTGACATCCAGCTGAAGATGTGCGTCATTGCTGTGTGGTCACACACACTTCACACACCACAGAATGTGAGACATTTTATTGTGACATATTAAAGAAGGCCTTAATGCCTGTATTTTATTTTATTTTTTTCTTGCTTTTTGGAAAGCAAGCCATCACCTTCGTTTTGTCGTACGCACAGTTCAATGCTGCCAGTATGATGAGGATTGTTTGATGAACTTTTTGTTACTTCACTGTGCTTACATAAACAAATATTGTCGTGTTTAGTACTTTGGAAACTGCCTACAGTTCTGTGTTGGATTCAATTAACTGAGCAGTCTTTATCTTTACCCGGTCCTATGTTGGCAATAGCTGTGAATGTTACAAGCGTGGGTGCTTCGAGAACAGCTACTACCTAACTGAGAGTGTGAAGAAGCCATTTTCTCTTGGCTCTAATTAGGATATGACAGATTGTAATGCAGTCCAGGTTCAACAGAGTTTCTTTGTGATATTTTAAGTATTGTTGTTATTAAAGGGATAGTTCAGAAATAAGTATTCTCATCGTTTACTCACCCTCATGTTTTTTCAACTTTTATGGAAATTGTAGAACAAATGAGATGTTTTCAGAACATTCACATGGCTCGTTTTCATACAATGAAAGTAAATGGTGACCAGAGGCAGTTAAGCTCCTGAAATGACAAAAAGCACCATAACAGCAATATTGTCTATATTTAAAATTGCTGCCAAAAAATAAGCCAAATCAACGTTTCGTCACAACTTCATTTCATTACATTCAATCTGCTTAAATTTGTGTGGGACTCCATTTGGAGAGTAAATGTTAAAAATGTGTTATTTTACGTGTTTTCATGTCTTGCTCTTGTTTAATGGTCAGTTCTGTTGAAGGTTTGTTTTGAGAGTTTCTGTTATGTTGTGTTTTTTGGTCAGGTTGCCGCTTGCTTTGAAGTTTTTTTGATCAAATTTTTATGGATTTGATATCAGCTTTTACAGCTTTTGAATCTGTGAATAATTAAGCCAAATCTGTCTGTCAAAGAACAAATCATAGTCCAAATAGGACAACATGAAAAAAGAAAACATGAAACCTGATTTTCTCAAGCATGATCCAAATCACTATTGTAGGTGGTTTGAAATTAAAAACTTTGGTCACACTTTATATTAGGTGGCCTTAACTACTATGTACTTACATCAAAAATAAGTACAATGTACTTATTGTGTTCATATTGTATTGCAAAACACTTTTACTGCTATTGAGGTGGGATATGGGTAAGGTTAGGGACAGGTTTGGTGGTTTGGGTAGGTTTATGGGTGGGTTTAGGTGAAAGGGATGGGTCAACAGTGTAATTATAAATGTAATTACAGAAATTAATTACAATATAGGTATTTTAAAATATATAAGTACAATGTAAAAACATGTATGTATACAAGGAGTGCATTGTGCCAAATTATTAATTTAAATGTAAGTACATATTAGTTAAGGCCACCTAATATAAAGTGGGACCAAAAGTTTTTTTTTTATGTTATTTGTATGTGTCTTATAGCCACAAGATCAATTTTGATTTTTGGTCAATGTGTCATGTATTCAGCATTCATCATACAGGAATCTACCTGATTTTTTTCTCCAAACACATAACTTTACATAGGCTACAGTTCACTGCAGTTTCCAGTTGGGATGAACATTTAGGCAGAAAAATGTCAACAACTTTTATTTCTTTTTCACACAAATTATGATTAGAGGGCCATGATATTGATTAATTAAGATGTCCATGCAGTTCCTTGCAGAATATTATGACCTCGAAAGGTTTTTACTATAGTGCATGATTTGTAAACTAATACGTGTTGGCTTTTCTGATGCACAGTAATAAACCTGCTCGGTAGCTCACCTAGTACAACACTTCATTTGCGATGCAGAGCACCCCATAAAACACAAGTCGTAATAAGAGCTCAAAGTAGCAAGCTAAAATGTCATGGTTGCCTCAGTGAACACATTTTTATCTGAGGTTTACTTTTAATTTTTAATCTTTTCATTATTTTTAAACACAATGGATCTTGGTTTGAATCTTTAGGGTCTTCATGAAAAGTCTATAACATACTTTGGTTAAAATTTCTCAGTGGTACTGTAGTGTAAAACAACACCCATTTTACCATGTCAAAAACAGCTATGCTCACAGCGACCTGTTTCCGTGCATGTGCCTTTAAATGATAATGAGCTACTGCTCACCCCGCCTTCTCTTCAGTGGGTTGAGCAGTTCTCTGAGACTGTTAACTTTAGCCACATTTGTCGTGGAACTTGCTAACTAGCACATTATTAGGAAAGGCGATTTGCAAAGATTTAGAATTTTTTTTTAAATATACTAACTTCTTCTAGAGGTGAAGCTGGATCACAAATAATTATTGCGAACATAGACACATTTAAGTAGATTGGGGTTACATTTCCTTCAAAACAAAAGTAATCCACTGCATCTTCAGCGGCTCAGATGTCAGGAGTAAATGATGACTGCTATGTTTATTCTTACATTCTACAACAAAACACCTAAATTGCTTATAAGACATTCTTGTCTACACCTGCTCCGGCTTGAAACAATGGCAGACTGTTGACAGCTCACTCAAGGCAGGTCTATGATAAAATGGCAGTGTTCGTCAACAGTCATGGAAGGGGCCTGGGACAATTTATGTCACTTTGCCAAGAATCTGTGAATGGCTTGCTCTGAGAAAGTGCTTATGATTTGTGGGGATTTAAAAAAAATTTTTATGAAAAAGCACTGGGTGGATTTTTATGATTATAGGGTGGTTGTGTGCACACACTGCCAACACACATTTATGTTCAAACACCATATGTTTTTTTCACCAAGTGAATTTTGCATCTGATGTCCCCTTTAAGCTCCAGATATTTCATGCTCCGATATGTACAACAACCAGTAAAATAAAACATTGCCAAATTCACATTCATTCATTTTGGATAAAACTTAATGCACTTTTAGCATCACTGGAGATTTATTTTTGAAGGTGTCTCGAAATGTGTAAAAAAAAAAAAAAATGTGTAATATCATTTTGCAGAAATGTCACAAAAGGCACGGTTTTCCAACAAGCCTGGGTTGCATGTATAACAAGAACAACTACTGTGACTACTAACATGAGGCTGAGTACATGATGGAATTTTTATTTTGGGCAAACTATCCCTTTAAGAAATACTTGAGACACTGGAGGAAGCTGATTCACACTTTCCTTTTGGCAATTTCAGTTGATTCAAATTTAAGGTCAAGTTTAAAGATTCCCTTTTGAGAAACCACTGTAAAGCCAAGTAGATGTGTTTTATGAATACATGGCTGAAACTCTAAAGCAGCATTTTCTTTAGCAATCCAATGTTGCAAAGGGCTAAGGTCAAAGGCTTTACAGAAGCATTAGAATTTCAAAATTTATTGAGGGAGTGGCCTTGCCATCAGCCATGTTTGTTGATTGAAGGGAGGTAAGAGAACTGGCTTAATTTGTTTCATCTGAAGAATTATTGGGCTCTAATATAATGGTGTGATTCATCTTTCTCACCATCTGGTCCAAGAGAAGTGCTCCAGTGGTGCTGATTGCCTTCCCTGGTGCTGTGTGGAGGTAATAGGCTGTTCAAAGCCAGTCCCACTGTGGACAGCTGAGCAGAGGTGGGGCAGCAGCATCTGGGCTTGAGGTTGTCACCAGCTGCCTGTCACGCAAACTCCCTTAACTAGCAAGCGAAACCCACTCTATCCAACATTATGCGCTTATGCTGAAGCGGAACAATCGTTATGTCTTTGGAGGAGTGACGAACGAGTTGATGACCCCCAAGGTCGTTGGATGCTTCTTTTGATAAATGGCGCTTCAGTTTCTTGTGATTACTGAACACTAATTTACCCTAGACCCGAGTGATTTTGTACCATTTAGAAAAATAACAAATGGACCATCGTCCAGTCAGAGCAATCATACTAATAATCTGTGTAAGAAAACGGTTCAAAGACATGTGATCAAACCGTTCATCTCCCGCTGACAGCGTTATCAAAAAGCAGTCAATAGTCAAAGGAATAACAAGCTCGACTCAAAGGGCATTGTGTTTCATACTCTCACCCAGCGGGCCCTTAGTGCGCCGTCCTTGTCACGAGAATCTTGATGTCTAATTTTAGACCCCCGAATAATTACAGAGTCCAGTTGACATTTTGCAGCTGATGTGTGGTCTTGGCTAACGCACCTTTTTGACACAGCCCGTCTCCCCTCACAATTATATGAAGTGCGGTTCACGGAGGTCTGCGTTTCATACAAACAAAATAACTGTAGGCAGATTTTTGTTCTTTAAACTCGTGATGCATGGAGCACATTACCTAGCAATCTCGATTCAAAGTCCCAATTAAAAGCGAAGGGGGCTTGCTCTTCATTACCCGAACTCCAGGCGATTTTCGGGTCATTAAGCTCTACCTGTATCTGTGGAAATATTTTAGAGGTGGACATCTGGAGGTTACGAGATCAAGTATAAAATGAAATGCCTCGCCGTCCTCTCTTTGCCTTTTGTCCGGAGAGGCCAAAGATAATGAAATGTAATGCCACGTGATAAGGATCTTGGCAGCGTTTTCTGCACACCATCATCGTTTGATAAAGCAGTAAACGGTTTACGGATAATGTTAATTATTTAGCCTGGGTGTTGAAAGGCAACAGTGCTGTAAATCCCCACCTTGCTCATATCATACTGTACGTTATTTTTCAGAAAGCTCTCCGTTTCCTCGCAACACGTGTAGATGCAGCTATATAAAGTCTTTACATTTTAATGCCGTGATAGTACAGCATCATTCCTCAAAGCCCTCTAGAGCTCTAGTCTCTATTCACCGCTGTGTGTAAAAGCCTTTTTATCTAAAGACCTCCTCTGCGGTGTCCATGGCATAAGGTAGCACATCTTTTATCACACAGAGGGAATAATACCCCCGAATAACCTTTGTTAAGCTCGATAATATGAGCTCTGTGCATGATATGATTCACTCGTCAAAGAAGAAATGCTCTAAAATGGCACCGAAAAAGATTGGTACGACAAACACAAGAAGATATGTGGGAGGAGTCGTATATTTAACTATATTTAACAGATTGTGTGGGAGGAGCCTGACGTTTGAAACGTTAATTGCGCTCTGTAAATGTGCAAAGTTTCGTGGCAGACTGCAGTTCTGTCTATTACAGTCTTCAGATCTTTCATAGCTTCAAGGATTGTATAAATGTATTTCTTTAATTCATTTTTGTTTGAATAATTTAGACGTTCATCTATGTTAAACGTCCCTACCACCGGTAGATCCAGATGCTGTTAAAGTTCGCCTCGGGCCGACTTCAAGGAGTTTTCGTCGATCAATATTTTTTAAGCAGAGGTACGAGCTAAATTTTTATTAATTATTAACGCTGCACTTTTGAGAACTACTGAAGCAGAATTAAAAGCAAATTGTGAAATTAATAAATATGAACTTTATAGCCAGACTTGATCCTTACCAGCAGCTTTTAATCCTGTGAGGTGATTTTGATCTAAAACTACATGCGCTAAAAAAAGAAGAAAGCCTTTTCAACACAGAACTGTTTTATGATTTATGGGAAGCCCACGTAGTTCAAGCATGCAATATTCATGTTTAATTCTGTCCTTCACTTTTTCAAAGCAAATTTTATTCTTGCCTCAATATTGATTGGAGAAGAATGCAGGGGAGAAATTTACAACTGATTTCATTTTAGATCTTTATGCCTGACAATTTAGTTATCTAGATACTCTGGAGATTCAAGTGGTCACATTCTGCGATAAACTTGTATCCTACGATGGCCAGCTAAAGCGGTGTTTTGTTTCTCTAATGGAATCGGAATAACTTAGCAAATATTGGCAGCCTGAAGTGAAAAGGACGCATGGAAAAGAACAACCAAACGCTTTTTCTTCCTGCTCTCACAGCAGGTGGAATACCAACATAAAAGCATGGGGTTCTTCAGGCTTGGGCTGCCTGAGAGACTCGCGCGCTATAAAAAGCAGCAAGATGAGTCAATGTTGCCATCTTGTGGAAGGCAAATTTCCAGTGATGGCCAGCTCCCTCACGCAAAGACCAGCTCTCCTTAGAGTCAAAAGAAAACAGATACATCTTGATATGTGATGAATGATGTGGATTCAAATGACAGCCTGCTCCCAATTAGCACACCAAGTATATACAATATAGCTATTTGTATGGCTATAAACATGCATTACTTAGAAAGATGTGATTTAAAGAGGCTTATAGTGCACACAGTTTAAAAGTACTTGTAAGGCGTAACAGCCTTGACAACTCGAGTTAAAACAACAAAAACAAAAACTTTCATTGCCATTGGTTTGCCTTATGGAGCTGCTGTAATGATCACACTCAGTGCAGTTGTGAGTGTTTTTAAACCCTCTCTTGTTTCTGTGACCATCGTCAAACACTATTTAGAGTCTCGCTGGAGATTTGGGCGCTTGTTGCATTCAAGATGATCCACAGTAATCAGCTCCTTTGAGTCCATCCTTCTGAGCCGCAGCACATCTCGCTGTGTCTTTATGTTACATCATTCTCCACATGGCACATTATTAAGCTTATGGGAGCATGCTGGAAGAAAGCCTTGCCCTCCGATTTGTTGTTGCAGGGAGCCTCAGCTGTTACGAGCGCAGATGGATCGTTTGCCGACCAACCCAGCGCAAGCCATTGAAAGTAATTTATGCACGCTTCTGGAGGACATTCTTGGCATTGACGTGACTCACATTGCTGCGATGCCTTTGAATGTGATATTAATGACATGAGTTGGCTGTGTCAACAGGGATGATTTTCAACCAAAACGGAAGAACGACATCGGCCTGTCTGTGGATTCCTGCTTTGCACCTACCGGAACGTAGTCATCTGAAATTCCGACCAGGTGTCGTGTCACGCTGATGCCTGGTTATGCGGTGGTGTTTTTGTGTGCGCTGCGGCAGATTATCAGAGCTTAACATGCCACACTGGAGATTTAGCTTTTATGTAGCCCATCCTCCAAGTGGCAATGCATGATCCAGGTGCATTTTTCCCTTGAAAACACTGTGAAGGGCATGTTTTGGGAGAGTGTTAGAGCTTGAAACACAATGAAAGTGGCTTTTCTGACACAGAGGCTGCTGGTTGCTCTTGCTCAACTCCCTGTGACAGGACTGTGACTGAAAAGCTCAAAGGCATTGGCAAGAAATCCCTCACTGGCAGACACAGCGTGCTTTTCAATTTATCCCTCTTCACGGCATCATACCTATTAACTCTCGCTGAGTTTAATTGCATCTTCTAATGCTTTCTCTTTTATTTTGAGCAGTTTTTCAGTTCATTATATAGCATGCAGTCCAGCAACTTATAGGGGCCCTTGAGTAAAACTTTCCTATTATACTGATAAGTGCAAATCTCTTTAATTTCCCCTAAATTAAATGGACTTCAGAACAACTTAAGGGCCATTACTGTTATGCAGTACCTTTAGAGCTCTGCAACTTTACTAAAATGAACATGCCACCATTGTAGCAGACTTTCAGAACATGCTATGGTCAAGCTCAGGGACTTCAGTTTTATCAGCTATAACTTAATTGTTTATACATTGTAGGTCTGCACAATGTATCAAAATAAAATTTATATCACAATGTGGCTTAGTGCAGTTGTCAAATCTTGCAGGCTGCGATTTAAATAAATATAAGCTTTACCGGTTTACACACATGTAGTTCATGAATGTTTTAGTGTTTCAGCGTCTGAGAACAGTTGCTTATGTTTTAAGTCAATATAAATGCTTCAGAAAGAAATCGGATGTGTATCAAAGCATTGGATCTGTGCATTTGGACTTGAAAGTGGCAGTAGCCTATACTGCACCCACTCCTGTCAATTTATACAGTGAAGTCTATGCAGTGTTATTTTACATTTGATTATTCAGTCTATGTTTCTGAAAGCTATTGTTAGATCGACCTGAAAAACTTAAGCCACTGTTTATTTCAATAGTGTCTTTGGTGTGTTGCATTTATTTGTACTATTACTTGCAATTGGTTTATTTGTTCTTATTTTTTTACTGTTCACTTGTCATGTCTTGTAATGTTTCCACTTAATATTAGTTATGACAGTAGTTTTTTCTGTGACATCGAAATTGGAATATGGAAAAGGAAATATTTGTATTTTATTTTATTCATTTACTTATTGTGAAAGTAAAAAAAATTATAATAATTTTGGAAAAATGATTTAACATTTTCTGTGTAGTTGCACTTCCCACTAATTTTAGAATGATCTATTATTTCCAAAGCTATTTGAGTCATCTGGTGATTTTTTTTTTTTTCTTCTTCAAATTGCAATATATCGCAGAAATACAAAATATCGCACTGCCATTTTGCAGACGTAATGCATTGCCAAAAAAATGAACAGGTTGGAAATAAAGGGCTAAAATCTTTGGTAATGTCAGTTAGGAAAAGTACATCTGTTTATGTTAGTTCAGGTCCAGTTAAATAATAATAATAATAATAATAATAACAGATACAGTGTCGTGGAATCCAGGGATACGAGGAGATGTGGAGATGAGGAATAGCAGACTTTATTACGACAATAAACTAACATTACAACTCTACAGACATTCACCGACATACATATGACAATCGTATGACAACCATTGACAATAACAATTGACAACTAAGACCGAACACAGAGGAGAGGGAACACAGGACTTAAGAATACTTGGGGAAACGAGATAATTAATAACACAGTGCTGGGGACTAATTAACTAATGACAAAAACTAGCACACGGACAGGAACTCCAAATAAGGTCACAAGAGGAGGGGAAACACAAGACGTAGAGACACAGTCTGACACTACCCCCCCCCCCTCCCAATAGGCGCATCCCGCGCCGTACAACATCCAACGGGGAGGGGGGGGGCGATCTGGAGGCCTCAAGGGGCAGGGTATCAGGATGGACGGCCTCCAGGGCGGATCAGGGGACTCAGGAGGCCATGGCAGGTCAGGGGACTCAGGAGGCCAAGGCGGGTCTGCCGCCGAGACCTTGGCCTCGGCCCTCGCCTCGGCCTCTCTGGCAGGAACCTTACTACCCCCCCACCCAAAATTTTCTTCGGGAAATTTAAGGTGGATCTGGGCAGGCGCTCAGGCAGTGCAGAGATTGGGAGGCGCCTTCGTGGCGCAGGCACAGGGGGGCGCTCTGGAAATGCGGACTCTTGGGGGCGCTCTGGAAGCGCGGAGCTGGACAGAGACGTAGGAGGGCACTTGCGAGGGGCAGGAACTGGCGGGCACTTGTTTTTAATATCTGCTTTAAAGAAAAGAAAAAAAATGGAAACTCTCGTATTATTTCTTAATGAATTGTCTTTTTCTTTTCTTTTTTATATTAGAGCTTAGTGAAGCACCCGAGGACAAAAATTTTACCATCCACTCAAACTAAATTACAGAAATTGTTTAAAATTCACCCCTATGTCCACATAATTGTGATAAAGCGATAAAAGAAAACTGACTAATTTCATTAAAAGACCCATGATTGACTGTCTAGACATGAACTGCCGTGTGGGGCTCTCTGAAGTCAAACCACAGGACTATAATAACAAAGAAGGTCAAAGGCAAGTGCCATTGAGTCCGTAATAATCATTTCTTCATCAAGCTTTTTATACCAGAAATCTTTCACACCGTCTACATTCACCTTTTTCAGGAGCCTGACTGAATATAATTTTGCAGTGATTTGTTGCCCTTGTTGAAGGTTCTGCAGACTTTCTGTGCATTCAAAGAGTTTGTCTCAGTCTAAGTCAAAGGGCTGCGAGAAAATTCTATTTTGTGTGGGGCAAAAGATTAATGTGTGTACATGTTTGTGTTTTGCCAAGGGGCGATGAATGGGTTAAGGTCGATGGAGACTCAAGCAGTGAGATGTTGTATGAAGGTCATGTCTGAACCATGGTGGAGAGTTTACTTTCAAGGACGTGCATGTGTGCTGCTGTTAGAACATTCAGTCAAGAAAACAGTCTGCTTTCTGAATACAGAGTCAGGACATACAAAATGAAAGACTTGCTGTCTATGTTCATAAGCTACATTTTTTTACTCCACACTCTTTCAGTCCTGTTTCTATATAGACACTTAACTGATTACTATTTTACGTTACAGAACCCTGAGACCCCACAAAAAAAAAAAAATCTTATTTTGTTTTCCATTATAAATATTTAAAAATGCTCAAATCAAGATACATTTACATGAAATTGTGAAAAGCATTTTTTTCTTTTCTTTTTTGAATGCTTAAAACAAAAACAAAAAAAGTCTGTCAGTGGGGTTCCATTAAGTTTTTTATTTTTTAAACTTAACATCTTAACATGCTTCTCAAGTATATGTATTTTGATTAAAGATTTTTTAGATGTATGTATGTATGTATGTATATATGTGTATATATAGATATATATCACACAAAAAAAGTATTACATTTTTGAGCATTTTAGCATTTTCTTCTTTCTTTATATAGTCAGTTCACATTGAATTAGGAAAGCCAGGAAGTTTCAACCTGATTTTTCAATATTAGTTTTTGAAAATGTCTGTGGGATCATTTTAATTAAAAAAAAAAAAAATGTTTTTATACAATTTAATTTCCAATTTGTATTTATAATATTCAGTATTATATTCAATATGTGTGTAGTGTGTAAAATTTTATTTTTGAATTTTTTTAAGGCTTTTTTAAGTCATGTTGCTTCTCAAACATTCTTGATTTAGGAATGCTTAAATGTGTGTAACGGAAAACAAAACAAATCACAAAATAAGTGTATGCAATGCAGTAATGATATAGTAATTTTAACTTGCCTCTAATTTTCCCATCAGTTTCTTGTAATATACCTGTATTCCTCTTAACAAGGAGACATATTCATAGAAGCTCTAACTCAGATTGTTATATGTTGTGTTGTGTTTTTGAAAATGTCTGTGGGGTCATTTTTATTTTTAAAATGTGTTTATACTATTCAATTTAAATAGTAGTAGCTTATTTATATTATTTAGTACTATTCACTCTCAGAAATAAAGGTACAAAAGCTGTCACTGGGGCGGTACCTTTTCAAAAGGTACATCTTTGTACCTAAAGGGTCCATTTTGGTACCTTAAAGGTACATATTAGTATTTAAAGTGTACATATTTGAACCTAATAGGTACAAAAGTGTACCTTTTGAAAAGGTACCGCCCCAGTGACAGCTTTTGTACCTTTATTTCTGAGAGTGTATTCAATGTCTATTTTTAAGCGGATCACTTCTTAGCTGAATTTCTTGTTTTACATTGTGGAGTACCTTTAGTTTAGATAGTGAAAACCCACTGAATGAACTGCCTCAACAAAAGTCACTGAACTTCACCATTTCCAGCTTTAAAAATCCACACAATGACTTGGTTCTCCAAACGATGTAAAGCTTGTTAAACACATTAAAAAAGTCGTGTTGGGAAAGACGCTCCGAGTCTGAGTTTAAAGAGAATCTGCCTTCTCAAATTTTCAAGCTGAAGGCTACACTACAGTATGTCAACTTATGCAAAGCACCATAGCGCTCCTGTGAAATGCACGGTAAGATCAAATTAATCTTTTGAAGTTGTTAACAGCGATAGGCTGAAATCCAGACTCAGGTGCAGTATGTGCTGCCTTGGGCAGGCCTGCTGGCAGTGCGTATGAGCTTTGGGCTTACACGGTGTGAAGCAGTTTCCCACAGTGATACCCAGTTACAAAGCGATCCAAAAGTGATTAAATTAACTCGGTGTGCTGCAGTACTTATGTCCCTTGGCTGGCAGCTATAGACTACGACCCAAAGGTTAAGCACTGCCACCTCTGCCCTGCTTTCTGTGATTATCCTCTGAATATTTTGGGCCATTGGCTAATGTGAATAACTGTAAGTGACCTGGTTTGCATCTGAATGTGCAAGTGTACTGTGCTTATGAGCTTGGGTGTGATTCTACCGGAGCAGATTGTACCGAAGAGCCAGTGGGACTAAAAGTGGTGTGGTCCTATGGTTTGATATGATTCGTGAGTAAATTATGTTAAATAAGAGTGATAATGATCTTTCTGTTTACTGAGCTGTCTTGGTGCCTTGTTTAACACAGTGCCCTTTTATTGAGGCATTTCCACACTTAGTGGAAAATAACTCCAGAATAACAGAATATCTCTGGGAATTGACAAAGAACTAGACTAACCCAGCCTGAGGTCTTTTAGAACAGTTAAGCATTGCGGGTAACCGTTTATTCAGCAAAGTAATGGCCTGGAACTTTAATTGTCATGGGTAGTTCATCTTCACCAACAAAAGCAGCTAACAATGAGGTCTCGGTAGAATGCCTACTTTTTGCCTAAACTGGTGGTGATTAAGCTCTCTCTACTTTTTGCAGCTGTGCAGGGCAAAAGAACCGCTCAAGGGCTTTCACGTGTTGATCTATCAACAGATTCAATCATTTTTATGAGATTTAATTAGTATTTACTTCTGGCTTTGTTTGACCTTCAGTTTCTGGCTTTGTTTAACCTTCAGTGTCCTTAACAAAAACCTTTTTAAAAGTTCAGTTCGATTCTTTCATTATTTACTCACCATTGTGTTGTTCCAAATTACTGAACGTGAACTGAGAATTATTTTGGAGAATGTACGGTTTTGTCTTATTTGCCATGCACTTACAATGAATGGAGACTTTCAAGCTTCAAAAAGGTTTCAAAGACACTGTAAAATCATCAAGAAAGTAATACATATGATTCATAGTCTGCATTTAAAGTCATGCAATAACACCGTGTGAAGAGCAGACTGCATTAAAGTTGTTTTTCACAGAAAGTATTGACATCCATAGCTCTCCTTGGGAGTTTTTAGAAGTAGTGATGTCTGATTCATGACCAAATCTGGTATACAAATCCCAATCTAAATTATTCTCAGTTTAAAATCATTGACTCACTGGAGGAGAAGATTACCAGTGAATAACAATCAGGTCTGCAACAAACTATTATTTTGATAATCGATTAGTCTAATGTATTCTAATGATCATTACAACCATTAATCGACCAATTGCCGATTATTTAACCAATTAATCAGCAGGATGCTTTCTTGACTGCTGGTTTCTCACCATTTTGTTGTGTGTTTATTTCATTATTGAGAGGAAAGCATGCAGCACATACACAGCAGTGTCTGGTTCAGCTGTGTTACAACTCCGACTCTCTTAACTCCCTTCTTCTTGCATCTGCACTCTCAGAAATAAAGGTACAAAAGCTGTCACTGTGGCGGTACCTTTACAAAAGGTACATGTTTGTACCTAAAGGGTCCATTTTGGTACCTTAAAGGTACATATTAGTACTTAAAGTGTACATATTTGAACCTAATAGGTACAAAAGTGTACCGCCCCAGTGACAGCTTTTGTACCTTTATTTCTGAGAGTGTGGGAGGGCAGAATTACAGTCTTGTGCTACAGCACCAGACTGGTCAAACCGCGTTATTGCAGGCCCATACATTGGGGCATATGAGATCGAACGAATATTGGATGACAATTTTTGAATTGTCATCATTGCCGATAATGTCGACTAATCGTTTCAGCTCTAATAACAATTGAACCTTGTAAATATTATCAAATAAGAGTTTTGCAATATAGCCCATGAGCTTTATGGACCACTTTTGTGGTGATTTTTCATCCTTCTTGAAAACTTGAATCTCCAGTCCTTATTCGTTTCAATAGCATGAAAAAATGACTACTACATTCTTCATAATATCTCCTTTTGTGTTGCACTGACATACAGTAAAGAACATCATAGTAGTAAATGATGGCAGAATTTTCATTTTTGGGTGAACTGTTCCATTAAGAGTAAGTTATTGTAAAACTCTTTTTCAAGCTATTTATATTTTGTTTTCTCTGAAAATGTGAGATATATTGTATTTGCACTCAGCTTGTCACTGTTCCTAAAACTGGAGTCAGACAGCAGATGAATTTAGAAGGGTGTTTAATTAATAATCATGACACAGCCTGGGGAGCAGTTCTGATGTAACTGCAGCCTATTATTTACTAGCGTTACGAAAGTTGTTAGAATTGTTTAGGGTGTTAAACTTGGCCTTATGTTTGATAGACATTTGTCTTATGTATTTCACATCTTCACTCTGTTTTCTCTTTACTTTAACTCTTGAGAGGACATTAAAAGACGATCAGTATTTCAGTTCGAGTGATTTTGTCAAGACAAGGTTGATGTGTTTTTTTCTTTGTGCACTCCTCGCTGAAGTGTGATTAGTTCTGTGTTCCCTGGTTCTTCCCTGGTTCAGATGTTACAGATGATTAGAAATGCCTCGCAAAACAAAGTCCACTGCGATTTATACACGAGGTTTCCAGCAGGTAATTTTGATATGCTTGTCATTCACACCTCTGTTAAAAGTTCACTTACGAGCTTGTCTGGGAAATTGGCATTCATATTTGTGGAGGTTCAGCCCTCTTGTGTTTGTAATAGTGACTCAGTGTATGTAGTCGCTGAA
This sequence comes from Onychostoma macrolepis, assembly GCF_012432095.1. NCBI lineage: Eukaryota > Metazoa > Chordata > Actinopteri > Cypriniformes > Cyprinidae > Onychostoma > Onychostoma macrolepis. The sequence continues at coordinate 5,424,913 of NC_081168.1, read as the reverse complement.
TTACAGAATGTCTCCCTTGGAAGTTGAAGCCCATTAAAATGATAGATTGCACTGTGTCGTAGTTTATGCTTAGGGACAGTTTACACCCACAAAGCAGTCTAATTGCATTCATTCCGGTGAAAAATCCACAAACGTTGAATCTGGGCTCTCAGGCGAGTTGGCAGCAGTCTACCTGACATCAGAAGACTGCCTTTGAGGGAGAAGAACGAAAATGTAAATTCTGACAATGAAAAGACAGGGTCTATATCATCTGAAGTCGGTGGACAGGCCTACCATGCATAATTTCAAAGACGGCACAAAGCTGGTACAAGAAAGCGATGGATGGGTTCATTTCTTCTTCTCTAAAGCTTGTTGATCTGCACATTCCTCCCCGTCACATCTTGTTAAAATGAATGACAATCAGTGCATCATTTCAGCCTCTGAGACAAAGTCTCTACCTCCCATTTCAAGCTCCAAACATCTGACGAACATCAGGTTCCCTCTTATGCTGCGTGTCATTTTCTGGCACTGCAGAATATACCTTTGAGAACATATGAATAGCAATTAAGACATTTTCAAATGAGGTGACTTTGGCACAGCAGCTCTTCTTTCTCTGCCTCTTCCCTCTCTTGCCATATCACTTCTGACATTTTTGACAGCAATTACTATCTGGGTATTTTTTCATAGGCCTACACGGTATATACAGTCATATTCACTGTATTGTTGCTTTATTTGTATTTTCTGTTCGCTTTAAATTTCCAGCATATAAATAACCCTCAAGTTATTTTTGTTGTCGAAGAGTTGTATTATTTGTTGTAGGGACAAAATGTAATATTTTTTGTCATACAATCACTGCATACTGAACAAATTAATTTCCTCAGCACAACTATTAGTATTAGTGTTGTATGTGTGTTATATATTATATATGTCTATGTGTGTGTGTGTGTGTGTGTGTATATACATGCATACATACACACATGCATAATATATATGTGACCCTGGACCGCAAAACCTTAAGTCGCTGGGGTATATTTGTAGCAATAGCTAAAAATACATTGTGGGGGTCAAAAATATCAATTTTTCTTTTATGCCAAAAATCATTAGGACATTAAGTAGAGATCATGTTCCATGAAGAAATCTTTTCGTACTGTAAAAAAAAAAATTTTTTTATTACTATTTTATATTTGATAATACATTTTATTAACTTCATTTGGACAACTTTAAAGGCGATTTTCTCAATATTTAGATTGTTTTGCACCCTCAGATTCCAGATTTTCAAATAGTTGTATCTCCGATCCTAATAAATTTACCCTTATGACTGGTTTTGTGCTCCAGGGTCACATATTGGTCTCATATATTTTGGTCTTTTCTGGAGTTTGACTAAACTGTCCTTGTATATCAAAAGCTGCATAATGCTATTCCAAATTTTTTGTGTTCGGCTACTTGAAGAAAAGAAGCAGCAGACAGGTTTTGAACGACATGATGATGAGTAAACGATTACAGAATTTTCTTTTTTGGGTGAACTGTTGGAATTCAAAGCATCTTAGTGGTGGTCCTTCAATTCATTGTGATTCATTCACCGACTTTAAAATAGCTGGGGAATGTCTGAATGACAGTAAATGTCTAGTGTCTTTGTTTTTTGTTTTTTCCAATTGTTGATGCCAAAAAAGTATAACTGTAAGATGTAGTGTGATTTGTCATTATGAGTAGCAGGATTTTTTTTTTTTTTTTTTTTTAACATATATAATTTCTTTATATTTCATCAGCCTGGCCTAATAATTATGCAGCATTATTATCTCAATTACTTGCCCTTGACCTAGTTGATGCAAGTTGACATTTATTGTTCATAGCAGGGATAGAGAACTGGCCTTTTGAATTTTTTTTTTTTTTTTTTTTACTTAAAGTAATAGGACTAAAAGTGCAACAGCACCATCTGCTGTAAATACACAAATTATGCATACACATCAAAATGTAAAGCCATGTTCTTCAGAGCCGGGTTCAGTCTGTCTCACTGTAAGTCATTGCAAGGTCTGCCGCAACTTTTACTGGATGGAATCCAGGCTGTCGTGTTTATATTGAATTCTTATTTGAGCTCTGCAATCAGTATGCAAAGTAATTTGATGGTCCGGGTGATATCGACAGGAGCGTAGATTACTTTTATGTAATGTCCAATAAAATCACACTAGCAGTTTTATTGCAAGATGAAACGAATGTATGCTGAACATTTTGTGACAGATCATTAAAAAGTTTTGTGAAGCTAAAGCTAATTATTCTAATTATAAATTCTATTAAAACAGACGAAACCTGAAATGCTGCGAGTGGATATAGGCTATATAGTTCCTTCATTCAGAGGTCTTGGCATTGATTTGTCAGTTCCAGCGTGGATGAAGCAGACACAGCTTTCCATGAGGCCATGAACCGGAGGTCAGGTAATTTCAGAAGGCTCTTCAGATATTGCCATTTCCAACATCTGGTGGGACTGAAACAACACCTGCAGTCTTTTTTGCCCTTTTGCACTCCCTCTCCACCCATCTTCTGATGTGCTGCGGCAATTGCGTTGCATTAATAATCAATTTTTATTCCCTTTGAAATGTTCAGTCTTTGTTTTGCTCTTGCTCTGTTGAAGAACAAAGACTATAATTGCAATCTATCCATTTTATCAGATACAATCTGGCTTTGGACATCGCTCTGTCCTTTCGCATCACTTTCATCTTGTGACATTTCAGACTATCAACAAATAACACATTAATTTTTTAAAGGTTACACTGCAACAATTCAGGGTCTTTTTTTCTAGACTTGAACCTCCTAGGTCTCTGGGTCTGTTTGATTGAAGTGCCATTGCCTCTTTTCATTTCATATTGATTCAGTTATGTCCTTCATGTAGAATAATGATTCTACCCATGTAGCCTACTGGATTTATTGACCGCTGTAGTAATCTTGCTGTTATTGTTAGATTTTGATTTCTAATCCATAATGTTTAGCATAAACAAATTAGCCACGTTGGTAACATGTTGATTTTATTGCAGATGACTAGTGATACTAAGTGACTCGAGTCAATGGTCGTATTTTTATTTTCAAATGGAATTAGTTATTAGTTTCTTAGAGGTTGTAAGACATCCACAGCTGAGGCAATATGCATCCAATGCTGTACAAGAGACAACCACTGGAGGCCACTGGAGTATTAAAAAAAAAAAATAAAGGGCTTGAAACAGCATACGCAGGACACGCGGTGCTCCATCAGACAGAATGCGCCACAGAAATACTCAGAAAAAGAATAGCTTTTTATTTCTAAGTTTCTTCAGCATGCCATATATAAAACAATGAAAAATTCAATGAAAGCATTTCTGTATTACAAATGTATCACACTAGTAAACTTATTCTTGATTTCAGCGTGTTACATTCCAGTTAAGTCAAACAGGTAATGGGGGCTCATCAATGAAACATGTTTATGGCAGTCAAAAAACAAATGAATATCAGTACATCACAAAGAAAGAATTCAGATAACAGTTTTAATGACAGACTTTGACATCATGATTAAAGACCCTGTGAAATTACCTCATCTTATGCTAGCTTACTTGTAAACACAAACAAAAAATATATATATTTTAGTAGATATACACTAGAGCTGCACAATTAATTGTTAAAATACTGTGATCTCGTTTCTAACACTCAGAGAGAGCAGTTATATGTAAAAGTATGAAACAGCTTCACAAAGTCTTTTAAACCACACAGTATCTTTTTTTTTTTTTCGTTACAAACATTCTAATTATCACATAAGAACTAGGATAAAAGTTTATTTTTTGGATATAAACACTGATGCCTAGCGTTCAAAATAGAGTTAATCATCTTTTGAAAATAACTTGACATTTTAAATAAATATTGTATTATTACATCATTATACCAGTAGGTGGCGACAAGTGACTGTTAAAAATGTATTCAGCCTTGATTCATTCATTCAAGAGATTCGTTCAAAAATATTGATTCATTTAATAATGGAACAAGTGAATATTTTGAGTGAGACACTGAATCAGTCATTCAAACTGGAAAAAAACTTTAGTTTTTTTTTAAATAGACTGCAGTAATCAACATTTTGTTAACACTACTAACAAGTTACGTGTCATTTTGTTGTAGCTGTCTATTCAGAATCACGGGAGAATCGTGAACTCTGTTTTTAAACAAAACAATCATGGAGCTCTATTATAGACTTAAGATTTAAATTTGCATGGCTGTGACACAGCTATAGCCTATTGATATGAAAAAAAGGGATGAGCCCTTTGATACATCCCACCCCAGATTCTGGTTCATCAGGTGATTTCACAGGGTCTTTAAAATATTTAATAATGGCATTCAAACATAGAAGTAGCATGCCAGTACATTATGAGAATAAATTACACAGGACCAGGGACTATATACATAAAGGTGAAATATCAATATGATATAATAGTATATTTTCTACTGTAAACCTTATTACCATTTTAATGATGACTTACCGATACGTGCTAATTACTTTGGTAGTTTTTATTTGTTTTTATTTTTTTCTACTTCAGAGACAGTTTCTTAAAGTAATTTCGTGCTGAACCTAGTCTCAGACCAAAAAAATCTATTCAGATGAGAACTGCATGAGTCTGTGTCCACAAACATTTTGGGTAAACCAGTGTTTTGTTGCAAGCGTACAGCTGGAAGTATTCACAGTGGTCTTTTAAAATTGTTTATCTAAGATCAAAATACATTTTCCACAAAATTTCACAAGTAAACAAGTATGCTGCTGTCTTTAAAATTACATTTGATTTTCATATAGTTAAAAGATATAATAAATGTCAAAAATGTGATGAGGTTAACGATGTAAATATTCACATGAAAAATTCTAACTCAAATTCTGTCTGTATGCATTTTCAAAAGTATTCTTTTAATATAAAATGTTTCATACAGCATAATTAAGTAAAATCTTATAAGCATTATTTTTTTTTCCCTTTTATTCCAGTCTGTAATAGTGCTGAATATCTGAGCGAAAACAGAATGAATGGCACACGGCTGTCTAAATCTGTTGAGATGAATCCAGTGTTGACGATAGCTTTGTGTACTACGTGAAAAGAGCATTCCAAGAGTTGACATCGCAGGCCTCTCCTTGAGGTCACAGTTCAGGGACTCTGAGCCTTCAAGGCAGTTTCACGACCACCACACATGCCCCCGCCCTCCCAATGTTTAGAGGGACCTCCTAGAATAACAAGAGACAGAGGTTAATGACCAGTGTCCAACCGCAGCAAATTCCCTCCTCCGCAGTGCTCTCAGTCACACTCGGTCTACTAACAGCCCATTGCAGGTAATCTTATGAAAGAGAGAGCAAGACAGAGCCATGGGAAGCTGAGACAGGAGGCAAACTAGACTTTAATATAGCGTTTGTAACTCAGGCTGGCTAAGGAAAGAGAGGTTAACCTCATGGTGTTCGATGCCATTGTGACACAGTGGAAAACAGAAGAATGGCAGGAAATGCTTGCACTTCCTGTTCACAGTACATCATCCAAGCATTCAAGGAATATTTACAAAGTCGACTGTTTTGACATATTTAATGTTATAGAACATATCTAGGTGTTGTTGTTTTTTTATTTTTTGCAGACAACGTGGTTGGTAAGATATAGTTGGCCAAAAATGTGGATAGCTGTAAAATTCTTGTAGTATTTCAGATTCAGTACAAGTTAAGTTTAACCAAAAGGTCTTGTGGCATAATGTTGATTAGCTTGAATGGTAATTTTGAATTGTCTCTTCTTTCTTTAAAAAAGCCAAATATCTGGGTTAATTGAACTAGCGGTGCAATGCAAATGAATGGGCCACTCACGGTTTCAAAATTATAGCCACAAGATGTAAACACTATGTAGTTTACATAATTTTATTTTGAGGGAAAAACTCACAAACCTTTTCTGTGTAAAGTTATATGGAATTAACTTTTGTTGCTATGACAATGTAAAAACAAAAACCCTAAATTGCTCAAAAAAAAAAAATTAATTCTTCTAGTAACGCTTGTGTATTATTTGAGTTGTATTGTAAGGGTTTTTTATTAATTTATAAGCTTCACACTTTTAAATCTTCCAAAAACTGGTCCATTTAGCTGTATTGTAACCTCATTTCCTAGAAATAGATCTTTAAAGCAGTGGTTTTAAACCAGGACCCACTAGGGGCATCAATATTACTTCAAATCAGTGTGTGAATTGAGGGGAGGCAGGGGGATGTCCTGGACCCCCATTAACATTCCTGAATGAAATTTCATGTTTAGAACAAATCGGTTGAGCGCATGATTCAATTACCCATTCATAAAGTCATTAGTCACTTGCTTTATTTCCTTAATGAATCAGACCTTTTGAATGAATCAAATGTTTCAATGACTCACTCATTAAGGTGACTCATTGAGTCATTGAGTCACCACCTACTAGTGGTTTTAGTTTCATATTTTTAAAAGATATTTCCTAAATGTTATATTTCACCATTAATCTCATTGTGTTATTTATGCAATTTTAATTGCAGTGTAAATACATATTCGCCATCTTATTTTTGAGCCACTTGAAATTATTTTCAAAATTATTTCTTAAAATTATTTAAAGTAAGACCAAACCCAGTTTCTTATTTTAATTCACCCCATGGATATATTTCTTTTTTTTTTTTCTTTGAAGATCCAGGGTTTTCAGTGTTTTTATAAATATATGTGGAAGCCAAATTTTAAAAGTGTGATTTCTAGAATGGAATAAGAGAAGTTAATTATTAAATCAAAACTCCATGGGCATTTCAATAATGAATATACATCTTTCAAATCATGACAAGCTCTAAAATATTTAATCAGGTAGGAATTGTCCGTAGAAACATTTTTAAAAGTTTTGAATCCTTATCCAGGTTAAATCACAAACAACTGGAAAAACCACGGGGCGTTTGAACATTGTTGTCGTCAGTGGGGCCCTTGAAGTCAAAAATGTTGAAGCACTACTTTAAAGGCAGCCTGATTTGTAGATGAACTCACCTCAGTCCATTCATTGTTCTGTGCATCATAGGACTCGACACTGTTTAAGTAGGTCTGACCATCATATCCTCCGACCGCATATAACCTGTCTCCCAGCAGACACACCCCCACTGCATCCCGGGGGACACTCAGAGAGGACACTGTGGTCCATGTGTCTGTTTTGGGGTCATACCTGTGAATGCAGTACAGAACGTATGAGAGACAGAACAACTCTGCGCTAGCACTTTCAATACAAGCCGCTGGATAAAATGAGAGATAATTGCATAGAGAGGTTAAACAGCAGCCGGTCTGTAATCTAGACGATGGAAGCCTTTGAAAGCATAAGGACTATGATTATCATCCCTAACAATGAAATCTATTGTGCTTTGAGCATGCAGAGTAATAACAGAGCAATAAGTTGAAGGTTCTGATGGCCGTTGTTCGTTAATTTGGATGTCTTTTTGTTCTTAAGGTATATTTCAATTATTATTCATTTAGTCTTTTCCCTCAAGTACTTACAGCTAGTAGGTCACCTTTTACTGGGAGAATTTGTTTTTGATAGATAGATAGATAGATAGATAGATAGATAGATAGATAGATAGATAGATAGATAGACTAATTATATAATAAAAATACAGTAATATACAGGTATATTGCTTATAACGCTTATTTTGAATTAAATTTTGCAAGGTTTACACCACATTTAAATGTTTCTTGAGCATATGATTAATCAGCATATTAGAATGATTTCTGAAGGATCATGTGACACTTAAAACTGGAGTAATGATGCTGAAAATTCAGCTTTAAGTCACAGGAATAAATTACTTTTTTTTTTTTTTAAACATTTAAATTGTATTTTTGATCAATTAAATGCAGCCTTGGTAAGTTTTAAATTTTAATTATTATTACAAACTTTTAGGCTATATTTCAGATCATCACCAACAGGGGGCATCTCACACCAGATTACTGAAATACTGTGGCTAACAATGATTTCACAATGGAGTAAAGTGTGTCCAAATTTGCAAATAAACATACAAATGACAGTATTTGGCACCCACAACTATGTGCCAAGACTCACAGCCTGCTTTTGCAGGATGTTGTTGTCATTATGATTAGGTGTTGGATTTCTTTCTTCCCAGATGCTGTGCCGTGGCAGCTTACCTCTCCACACAGTCAGAGAGACGTGAACAATGGTTTGAAGCTGGTGCATCATGTCCTCCGACTGCATACAAGAAACTGTTATATGTGGCCACGCCCACTCCTCCTCTCCTCTTTGACATGGGTGCACACATACTCCATTTATTGGTGTGAGGATCAAAACATTCCATCGATCGCAGACACGAGCTTCCATCACGACCGCCAACAGCGAACAACCTATTAATACATAAAGGTTTCACCTATTATTATAACTTAATTTACTTCCATACTGTGGTGTAAAACAGGATGTTAAAAAAAAAAAAATTATTTTATACACTGGTGTAATTTTTATCATGAAAGTTGGCATACTTTGTTGGACCAATCTTCAAATATTTTTTAAAGCCTGGTTTTAGCTAAAGAAGCTATTTTGGTAATTTTTTATTTTGGTAATTTGAAATACGTTACGGAAATGTATAGTAAAACAATAATTTTGAGATAAACAAAGCATACAGGACTTGTACTTGTATATATACACAAGTACATTATTATTTAGGCAGGAATATTTTGGCTGGGGTCATTGCCAGGATGGCTGCTGTGCTGAGAGAACTAGCTTTGGCCAGTCCTGAATGAGTTTATATTCAATTATAGAGCATTTACTTCCCTCCTGCATCACCACATGCACAAGTGTCAGAAATGAACTTTTTTATTGTTAAGAGGCATTATTTATAAAGTGGCATGAAATCAAAATGTACCTTATTCATTCTCTTAATTTGTGGTACTGGTCTTACTCTGAACAAATTATCTGGGCATTTTACTTTGGGATCTTTAAGCAAAATGTTGTAACTTGCTCTTGTGATATGCTTACTTGACATCTATGACACATGCAAGGCCACACTGCAGTTAAGCAAATTGCATTGAGATCCTGTATCACTCACATTTCACAAGTCAGTCAACAATTTATAAATAAAATACCAGTTCTAGTTTTCTTTCTTGTTCGTTTTTCTGTTTCACTCAAATATTTTTCACAATATGGCAGCAAAATTGGTAACGATTTCCATTTATAAAAATATATAAAATATATTCTAAAAAAAAAAAAAAACAGTAACATTAATATTTTCCAATTTCATTTAGACAGTTTTTTTCTTTTTATTGATTATTTTTGTATTATTTGAGTTTAAAACTACTCATTGTCTTAACTGAAAAGAGAATTATATAGCTAAAATTAATTATTTGGGGGAAAAAATCTGGGTTTGCGGACTCCTGGGGGTCCAAGAAATAATGCAGAAATATATATGTCTTAAATGTCTTAAAAATATTCAAAATGTCTTTCTAAAGATTATGGTCAAAAGAAATAACTTCTATTATCTGATTGATTTTATAAGGCATGAAAACACTATTAATATGGCCAAAAAATTTGCATGATAAACTTTTTCATATGATACAATGTTGATAATTTTCACAATAAAGTGCAAGCTTTATCGTGTAGTGCAGGCTGCAATATTAATGTCTCATTTTTTCTCTTAAAAATGCACATTTGACTGTAGCTTTGAGTTGACAGTAGTAGCTTGAATTATGTAAATTTATGTTCATTATCAAAAACAGTAACATTTGTAAAAAAAAATGTAAAAAGTTTTTTTTTTTTTTTTATTAACCATTGGTTTTCCATAGTAGCATACATTTAGATCATGATAACCAGTTAAAACCACACATGCAGCACCTCAATGCCATGGTAAAAATGTAACTACAGTATATGGTTTCTATAGTATTTGTACATAAAACAGTAGTCTAAATGCATTTGTAAATGCAATGTATTTAAATGCACAAACACTATAGCTTAATCGTAAAAATACTGGAATTATATTCCATTACTCCTTTAATATGTCTATATTAATAATATTACAAAATTCGATATGAATATCCCACATTTCTGCCACAATACCATGGTGTAGTTATTGTTACTACAGTAAATTCTACAGCTTTCTGAAACATTTATCAAGCTGTTGTTATTTTATCAATGAAAATGATCTCGCTATAATTATTGTTATCAATTTATCGCCCAGGCATAAACGAAAGTAAATCTCTCTCTGTTGGACAATACACTGATGTGAAGACACTTGGACATGGCCAAGGGAAAAAAAAAAAAAGGTAGTTAATTGAGAATCTAGGTTTAGCATAAAACAATAATGTTCAATCAATAGAAGAGATTTTACAGTGTTACCAAGAATTTTTATATTATGGTGTCCTCAGATTTTGCTGAGAGTCTTGACAAGGGGTCTCTGGGTCAGAAGAGGCTGACAAACCCTGTCCTACAGAACTTCGAAAAGACACCTATGATATGTCCTGGTGAACAGACTGATCAATTAATCACTTGGAGAAGTAGGCCACTGGGCTCTAGAGGTAGCTTGAAGGGTTTGTTTTTGACCTGGTTACAGAAATGCTCCACGAGTCATCAGTCAATGTTCGGCTAGATTCAAACCCAGCCTCTGTTTTCTTGGACAGAGCTAACAGCAGCTCGCCTGTCACTCAAGTGACTTTAATGTAAAAGACACCAGAGGGTCTTTGGTCTCAGAGCCTATTAACTCCCGTCTGGCTGTACAGGGTTACGCTGTATATTGGATCCAGTACTTAATTCAGACCTCATCATGAGGAGAATCCATGGAGGAAAGCGATCAGCCACAGCACACTGGACATACTGCTATTGATTAAAAAATTAAAAAATTAAAAATAAAAAGTATTTTTACATTTTGCTTCTCTTTTTCAATAGAAAATAAAGCATTTTTTTCATAAAAATTTATAGTTGAAAAAAAATTTTTAAATTAAAAATCCCCATACTACAATATAACAGTGGTAATATAGCACAGTATCCCCTTTCTACGGTGGCCGGGAAGTGCAAAACAACATTACAAAGTGTGAAACACTTTTACGAAGCTCGAGACAAATTTACATTTTGGAAAACATTTTTAACTATCATAAAACACAATTACATGGGAAAAACACTTTTACCAAGGACGAAACAAATTTACATTTTAGAAAACAAATTAACAAGACGCAAAACACTTTTACCAGTCCCGAAACAAATTTACAATGACAGATTCTTCACGGAAAGGGAATGTACCACACACCGGAAGTGACGCGGTGAAAGGTGGTGTTGTCGGTGAGCGCGGTAAATTCGTGTTGTGGTTGTGGAGTAAATGCCGTAAATAAAGTTTATGGTGACCGAACATGGACTGCGGCCGAGGGATGTTTTGCCAGTTTTGTAGTGATGTAAAAATGAAGCTTTGCGAAGCACCAAGGCTTCCCCTCAACTGTATTGTAAAAAGGTTCATTACTCGAAGCTTTTCAAAACGATGCACACTAACGACATCTTGTGGTCAAAAGGTGGAAATAGCTGCCTTTGCGTCCCGGACGACCCAGCCATTTTTGGATTGTTTCAGATAATAAATCAGTTTGTGCTATGAAAATAAAACAAAGAAAGTATTAACGCTATATAAATTAATCTTTTACATGTCAGTCATTGTTTTACACAATATATGCATAAATGATCAAAATAAAAGAAGATTATCAGAATGGTCAGCTGAAGTGATTGTGAAGCGGGAACTAATACAAAATGAACATGCACAAAACTACAGATGCATATATTTATTCGTATATTGATTCATTCTTATCAAAGAAGTGAGTGACACTTCAAACTGCGCAAGTGGTTCACGTTATTTGAAACAGAATACGAAGCAGTCACGTGGTTCTGTGTGAAAACGAAGCTTCGGACGTCACAGATCACGTGGTTTTGGCAAAATGAATCAAGCTCCGGTACAGTGCTTCACTGCCAGATGCTTTGTTTTTTTGATACAGGCTTCGAAGCCTCGGTGTCGAATGTCACATCACTACCGTTTTGTGGCAAACACATGAGCAGCTTAACACTGTCCGGCTGTCGAGACGTCCCTGTGTTTCCGTCTGGTTCGCGTCGTTTAGAAACTCCAAACACCGACCACACGTACAGCAAAACCACCTTAAGCTGCTCATGTGTTTGCCACAAAACGGGCAAAACATCCGTCGGCCGCAGTCCATGTTCGGTCACCATAAACTTTATTTACGGCATTTACTCCACAACCACAACACGAATTTACCGCGCTCACCAACAACACCACCTTTCACCGCGTCACTTCCGGTGTGTGGTACATTCCCTTTCCGTGAAGAATCTGTCATTGTAAATTTGTTTCGGGAATGGTAAAAGTGTTTTGCGTCTTGTTAATTTGTTTTCTAAAATGTAAATTTGTTTCGTCCTTGGTAAAAGTGTTTTTCCCATGTAATTGTGTTTTATGATAGTTAAAAATGTTTTCCAAAATGTAAATTTGTCTCGAGCTTCGTAAAAGTGTTTCACACTTTGTAATGTTGTTTTGCACTTCCCGGCCACCGTACCTTTCCAATCTTAAGTCCCCCTGCAATCACTAATAATATCCCTTAAAACTTATTTCTGATGATCGAAATTATATGCAAATGATTTTTCCTGTGAAAAAAAAAAAAACGTCATGCCTTAAGCCGGGCTTACACTGTGCGATTTCTTAAAAGTCCTTTAGGATTGTACTTGTCAGACTAGGAACATGATGATTATGTCACACTGTGAGATCTCAGTTGTCCTTAATGTCAGACTGTACGACAGTCAAGACGAGTTAAAAACGGGTGCGCGCAAGAAAACTTGTCCGGAGTTTTACATTATCACCCCTACACGTCCAGTGACCGCGAGCTGAATTGCACGCGGGAACGAAATGTTGACTGTCATGAAAAGTATACGAACGGCGGCAGAAGAGTTTCAAAACGAAATCTAAAAGCGCCTGTTTTAAAAATATTTTGGATTTTGGAAAAGCCTGTTGACCTGCCATTTATTTGGTTCCACAGTATTTGCTGACTTTTATTTTATTTAAACTGTGATTTTTTTTCCCCTCCATTATTTTACATCAAGGTGTATGCAGTCAGTGCCTTCAAACTTTCTCAATGTTTTGCTAATTCTACGTTTTATAATTATTTGTTACTCAGTCTTTACTGATTTTCAGTTTTGTATACCTATTTAAAATTTGTAAGTTATTTGTCATTTTATATTAGGCATATAGCATGGTGTATTTTTATTCGTTTTGTTAATAAAAGTTTTGATGCCGAATTTCCTGCTAATTTAAAAGTGAAAGTAAAATGCGCACGGTGCTTTTACAAGCTATATAAGCAAAGGAAAATGGGAAAACTCAAACAAACTAAAAACAAACAACTTCTCAATGCCGAATTGCCGAAAATGTGAAAGTGAAAGTAAAATGTGCAAGGAGCTTTTACAATTCATTTAAAACTGAATGAAAAGAGGGAAAACTCAAATGACCACGGTGATACCGGTGTTGTCACATGTCCATTAGCCGGTGGGAAAATTTCCTTACAGTCACAACCCCCTATGCATTTCTCTATAAAAGGCACGCCCATAATGTGGAAATGGCGAGTCAGGCATATAATGGCATTCGGCAACTTCATCTTTCCAGCCGACACTGACTGAGAAAGCACTTATTAATAAATAATTAAAATGTCGTCTTTTTCCCGATGCATTCATAATCATTACTTTAGCCGGTGCTTTGCGGCAAGCTTTATGCGTGCGCTTGAGCGCGGAATAGGCTATAATACGCCTAAATGCCTATATTAAAGGATGGTTTAGGTTATTATACAAATCAATTTAATATAAATGTGCGACTAGTTGACTAGAAAAATCTTTATGGGGCAGGCCTACTTGGCACAATTGCACCGATCCATTTTTAAAATAAAATCATGTCACATTGTAGCCTATTGCATTGCAATAGTTATGCATGAGTCAAATGTTTTTATTTAATTAAATTTTTTATGGGGGTGCTATGGGGGTGCTTTGGTTTTTCTTGGGGGTGCTGGAGCACCTGCTAGCCCCTCCCTCGCGCCGCCCATGATTATAGGAATCTTTTAGGATTTACAAAATTTGTCCCAGACGACCAAATCGTTGCCAAAATCGCACAGTGTGAGCCGGGCTTTAGAATGGCTTTAATATAACTCATTTTGTAGACACGAAATATGCAAATTAGTGCCCACCTCCACTCAATCACACCAGCTCAGACCTGCTCTCACACTTTCACTCAGTTAACTGTAGTAGTAAACGCTACACAGCAGGCATTTTTGTGTATTACAACACGCAATCAGTTTTTTAAATGGTTCAAGTCAATAAAGAACATCTAGAGTCCCCGGCGCCTTTGAATTCAGCAATATATGTTTGCAATATATGTTTGCACCAGAAACTGACTCCGAAGAAGAAGACAGGGTCGTCTACAAGCTGATGTATCAGAATGGTAATGTAGATATTGCACTCTATAACATCAGGCACATAACTATAAGTGATATCATTAGCGTTTGGTTTGACTATGTTATCAAACATGAAATGATAGAGATATGAAAAGCCCTATCCCGCAAGTTGATGGGATTGTTTACATGTGTGTGATGGTAGTAAACGGGCTGTTTCAAAATGCATTATTGAGACTCTTTGGTTCACTGCAGTTTTAAGTAGAAAATGCTCAGCAGTGGTGTTAACTGATGAATTTGAACATGGTTTGTCTTTAATCATATTAAAAACATCAAACACAACACTGAAAACTTAATTTCCACCACAGGTCTTTAGTTTTGATAGATTTTCAGTTATACTGTAAGGAACAGCATTTTTTTCTCCACTCAATTATGATAGAGTGAAGGCAGGGACTAATTTGCATATTCATAGTTCTACGTGTACTAAATGAGGTAAGGCTGTAAAGCAATTTTTCAGCAGTTGACTGACAAATTGCTTTGTTCCTCTTTGGTATATTGAATACAAATTTGAATAAAAGCTAAATACATGTAAATGTTTTAAAATGATATCGTAGCTCAACAATGCTACAAAAATATAAGACAAAATGAATTCCTTACTTTCCATTGAGAGCAGTGACTCCGACGGTGCTGCGCGGTGTGGACATACTGGCCACGTAATTCCACTGCCTCGCCTGGGGGTCCCACCTTTCTACTGTGTTCAAATAGCTCCATCCGTCATGGCCTCCTACTGCATACATGGGCCCCTCCAGCACAGCAATTCCTTTACAAACAAATAAATAAATAAATAAAACAAAAAGTAAGACTGGCCTCAGCCTTTAGCGGTGCACGCCATACATCAGACAAACACACAATTCAATAGCGAGTGTCTGTCTTTGTCTCCGTGATGTAGCGAAATCGGCAAATGTCAAAATTTTAAATGGTAATAAGATGGAATTAATTTCAAGAGCTTTTCCTTCTTAAGCAGATATCGGTAGCTAAAGACATTCTTCTGGTGCGACCCTAAGGACAGCAGCCCTAAGACGCTGTGGTAAGCATTAAGTATTCATGGTGCATCTCGCTGCTCCCTTTACAGCAAGGGTCTCTCGTGTTTCTGTTATAAATCTCTGGCTGTCGCTTTTGGGGTCCTGACATATAAATCGTCTTTTGACCGACATTTTGGTTATGATATTGCAGTGCACTTTATAGGCCTCAATGAGCAACCTTTGAGTGTCAGTTTTATGGGATTATTGTACAGTGCATTTTCTCTGCGAGTTTAAATTACCTGCCATATTTTTTATACACGTTTTTATGTGCAGCCCAGATTGCCTTTGTTAATTTATACACAGTTGCTTTGATGTTTGACCATCCGGTTACTTTTATTGTTATTTCTTGAGGCACTGGTGTTGGAGCCACACAATTTCTATTATGCCCCAGCTGGTTTGCCTTTTTTATGGCGTGTTTATAGAAATAGATGCACAAAAATAAGTTTTCCCTTTGTTTTGTAACAAATAAAATTAAATTTTCAACTGAATTTAAATTAGTGTATTTGGTGCCTAGATTATTAACTGGAACAAGTGAAACTCCTTGTCATGAAAGGCAACACAGTTACTACTACAACACTATTGCTACTCATTTTCTTTTTACAGAAAAGAAAGAATCTGTACTAAACATGCTAAACAGCACCACATGTTGGCTGCACCTCCTGGTAAAAATTTTGCAAATGCAATGAGAATGTGGACTAAAAGTGTATAATAACAAGTTTCCTTTCTCTGTTGAACAAAAACATGATATTTTGCAGAATTCTGGTAACCAAACAGTTGACGGTAGTCTTTATCTGCTTGTTTCCGGGTCCAAGCCTCTACTCATTTCTCTTGAGAAAACTATCTCAACAGCTGTTTATAAGCCCTGTTTATTTATATTACACATTAATAGCTAAACATTTAAAAACTCTACGGCAGGGGTCACCACACTCGGTCCTGGAGGGCCGGTGCTCCAACCTGCCTCAATTCACCTGCATTGAAGTTTCAAGTATACCAAGCAAGACCTTGATTAGCTGGTTCAGGTGTGTTTGATTAGGGTTGGAGCTAAACTCTGCAGGACACCGGCCCTCCAGGAACAAGTTTGTTGACCCCTGCCCTACGGTGTATACTAAGTCTCCGTGCTCACAATGTTCCAGACAAAATATTTTAA
Source organism: Onychostoma macrolepis (assembly GCF_012432095.1). Lineage (NCBI taxonomy): Eukaryota > Metazoa > Chordata > Actinopteri > Cypriniformes > Cyprinidae > Onychostoma > Onychostoma macrolepis. Next base: position 5,408,298 of record NC_081168.1, on the reverse strand, counting down.
TGATTTATAAAAGATGAATCATTTTCTTTCCATCTGGGATTTCAGTATGGAGATAAATGTTAGGATTCAAATTTTTGGTAGTATTACATCACATTGTGAGTGTATATTAGCACCATTTGTTGCTTTGTTGTGGCATCTGATAGAGGTTTTGGACCTGAAAGTGGCAATGCTTGACGTCAGACTTCACAATGGTAATGGTAATGGACTTTGATGGTAATAGCTACCATCAACTGATTAGTTACCAGCATTCTGCAAAATCTTTTGTGTTCAACAGCTGAAATAAATTCAAACAGGTTTAGAACAACTTCAGGGTGAATAAATGCCAGAATCTCTTTAAGCTTGTTTTGTGTTTTAGTTAGGGCTTGGATAATTAAGCCAATTAGAAACAATTAACTATTTTGAAATATTTTTTCATTGAAGGACACAAAATTTTGTAGCATTTCAAAACAGCGTGACATCTAGTAGTTGTGGCCTAATGGTTAGGGAGTCGGGCTTGTAACCTGAAGGTTGCTGGTTCGATTCTCGCGCCGGCAGGAATTGAAGGTGGGGATTGTGAATGAACAGCACTCTCTCCACCTTCGACACCATGACTAAGGTGCCCTTGAGCAAGGCACCGAACCCCTAATTGCTCCCTGGGTGCTGGAGCAATAGCTGCCCACTGCTCCGGGTGTGTGTTCACTGTGTGTGCGCATTTGTTCACTACTCACTGCTGTGTGTGTGCACTTGGATGGGTTAAATGCAGAGCGCTAATTTCGAGTATGGGTCACCATACTTGACAATACGTCGCTAACTTAATCTGCAGAAATCATGTGCCTTGGCCAGTTTAATATGCCCTCTAAACTCTGATTCAAGACAAAAAAAGACAATTTTGAACTTTCAAATTCTTATGCGGCAGTATTTTAAAAGCATCCAGTCACTAAACCAGACTTAGGGTGGTAGCGTTTTAACCATATCATAACTATATTTCATAGGCATTTGGGTTTCATTTAAAATTGTTATGATTTTGAAAGAAAAAAATATGTTTTAGAGTAAGCAAAACCACACAGGGACTCACATGATTTTCTGGCAAACATGCTCTGCTGTCAGAGATCACATGCTTTTGGTAAAAACTACTCAAGCTACAATAGTGACTTAATTTAAAAAGTGTTTTTTGTTTTTGACAAGCTTTGGAGCTTTGATGTGAAATGTAACATCGCTATCAAGTTATGTTATTCGTCTTCCTCCTTTACAAATCGCTTCCTCATGCTCGTTTTGTCTTTTAAAACTGGACCAGAGTGAACAAAAAAAAAAAACATTATTGTCAACGTTATCAGCTTTAAAGTTAGGCACAAAATAACATATAATCTCCCTAATGCAAAAAACAAAAAACTTTATACGTTAATTAAGTTTCAGACTGTGACTGACTGCTTTTGATAAACTGAGACAGTTGACACGACATGTTCTTAAATTTCCTCGGGCTGTAATCTGCAGGGGCGTCATTTCTGTTCAGTCGCGTTCAGCTGCTTTTCAGCGTTTTGTGCCATGAACCGTTTCTAAGAGTGTCAAGAGTCAAAATATTTCAAAACACACACGGAGACGTCTGTGATCTGTTCCATTCTGCTCCGTCTAGCTACTGCTGAACCAAAACACGTCATGTGTGAATATCAATGAAACCAATATCGTTTGGTGCGTGAATATTAATTGAGTCATGCAGACATGGCTTGGTAACCTAGAAAGTACAGCCAATTAGCCAAATAAATTAATAAATATTCATTCATGAACTATGCCCTCATAATAGTAGGATTTCTTCTTCTTCACAAGCTGATTAGCAATGTATTCCTTTCAGCTAATAAGTTAGATCTTCTAGGTGAACATAGCTTCTTTAATATTAATGAGCAAAGCCTTAAATTATTAAATGCTTAAATTATTAGTTAAAATACATTTAAAATATATGAAATATGGACATAATGAATGTTCGATCAAGATCTTTTCGAATATTTTCATAATGAGAAATTACTGATATGTTAACTATGTAATTTTTTTTTAGGACTAGTTAGACTTTCAAAGTTAAGGGCTGATGTTGTTTAATTATTTATTACATTTATACCGTATTTGTCACATTTATACAGTGACACAGAATGAAGCAAATTTAATTACTAAACATTACTGTGTAACAATTATTCATATAAACTGTGTAATAAGATTACGCAAACATCTGAAGCATTCATAAAACACACCTAATCCGTGTCTGTGGGTTGACATTGGCGGCATGGTGGACCACACTTTAGTGATTGGGTTGTAGCACTCCACCATGTTAGAGGTCTTGAGTCCATCCCTTCCTCCAACCACATAGAGCTTGTTATCGATCACTGCCACCCCGAACTGAAGTCTTCGCCCATTCATGCTACCAACTTGGATCCATCTGTTTGTGCGAAGGTCGTATTTCTCTATTGTTGTAGACCCTAAAAGTAGACAGAGACTCTAGAGTTTATTGTTAGTTAAAGAGTTGTATGCTGCTATGCTAATAGCGGTTTTACTGTACAAAATTTCTGTTTTGATGGCAGTAAGAGATATAAGAAAAGAAAACTAAGTAATGGTCTGCCTTTGAGACGTCCATACTTCCAACCAGGGCTCGTACAAGATGCTTTAAGTATTTCAATCTGACTCTTTGTCATTTAAGTCCTGGAAAACCATTGAAAACAGCCTTTATGAAAAAGGTACTTGAAAAATTAAAAACAATATATATGAAAAGTGTTAAATTTTTTCAAGAACATCATTAAAATAAAGTTGGCGGAAACTCGCCCTCCCTCTGCCGAGGCTGTCAATTTTTTGTTCTGTCATATCTATCATATTGTCCAAACATACGTGAGAATGTGTGCATGTGCGTATGTATATATTCATTTATGTATTTTATAACAGTACGAATAGTAATTTTATTAACATCTTTAGACTGTTTAAAAATACTACACACCAAAGATGTTGCTGAATTATACACTTATCTAATTTGATATATTTTTTGTCATAACTTATGATTAATTTTTTTGTCATAGCTTATTCATTCATTCACATTTATTTGTATAGCACTTTTCACTATACTTATTGTTTCAAAGCAGCTTTACAGTAAATGCATGTGTCTACATTACACTTTAGAGTGATCTGTTTTCAGAGTTGACTGAAAGTAATGTCCATTTCAGAAATTAACAGTTTAAGATAATAGAAATCATGCAGTCAGTTAATATGTATTAATTTTAGTCAAAAACAATGAGCTTGTTAAAGCAATTCGTATAAGTGTGATCATAATGTTTACATAATGTGGACATTTAGAGGCTTATAAATGTAGTTTTTCTTTACAATTGAGTAGTGTATTCTGGATTGTTATGATACATACAGTATCTCACAGAAGTGAGTACACCCCTCACATATTTGTAAATAATTTATTATATCTTTTCATGTGACAACACTGAAGAAATGACACTTTGCTACAATGTAAAGTAGTGAGTGTACAGCTTGTATAACAGTGTAAATTTGCTGTCCCCTCAAAATAACTCAACACACAGCCATTAATGTCTAAACCGCTGGCCACAAAAGTGAGTACACCCCTAAGTGAAAATGTCCAAATTGGGCCCAAAGTGTCAATATTTTGTGTGGCCACCATTATTTTCCAGCACTGCCTTAACCCTCTTGAGCATGGAGTTCACCAGAGCTTCACATGTTGCCACTGGAGTCCTCTTCCACTCCTCCATGACGACATCACGGAGCTGGTGGATGTTAGAGACCTTGTGCTGCTCCACCTTCTGTTTGAAGATGCCCCACAGATGCTCAATAGGGTTTAGATCTGGAGACATGCTTGGCCAGTCCATCACCTTTACCCTCAGCTTCTTTAGCAAGGCAGTGGTCGTCTTGGAGGATTGTTTGGGGTCGTTATCATGTTGGAATAGAAGGGAGGGGATCATGCTCTGCTTCAGTATGTCACAGTACATGTTGGCATTCATGGTTCCCTCAATGAACTGTAGATCCCCAGTGCCGGCAGCACTCATGCAGCCCCAGACCATGACACTCCCACCACCATGCTTGACTGTAGGCAAGACACACTTGTCTTTGTACTCCTCACCTGGTTGCCGCCACACACGCTTGACACCATCTGAACCAAGTAAGTTTATCTTGGTCTCATCAGACCACAGGACATGGTTCCAGTAATCCATGTCCTTAGTCTGCTTGTCTTCAGCAAACTGTTTGCAGGCTTTTTTGTGCATCATCTTTAGAAGAGGCTTCCTTCTGGGACGACAGCCATGCAGACCAATTTGATGCAGTGTGCGGCGTATGGTCTGAGAACTGACAGGCTGACCCCCCACCCCTTCAACCTCTGCAGCAATGCTGGCAGCATTCATATGTCTATTTCCCAAACACAACCTCTGGATATGACGCTGAGCATGTGCACTCAACTTCTTTGGTTGACCATGGCGAAGCCTGTTCTGAGTGTCCTGTTAAACCGCTGTATGGTCTTGGCCACCATGCTGCAGCTCAGTTTCAGGGTCTTGGCAATCTTCTTATAGCCTACGCCATCTTTATGTAGAGCAACAATTCTTTTTTTCAGATCCTCAGAGAGTTCTTTGCCATGAGGTGCCATGTTGAACTTCCAGTGACCAGTATGAGAGAGTGAGAGCGATAACACCAAATTTAACACACCTGCTCCCCATTCACACCTGAGACCTTGTAACACTAACGAGTCACATGACACCGCGGAGAGAAAATGGCTAATTAGGCCCAATTTGGACATTTTCACTTAGGGGTGTACTCACTTTTGTGGCCAGCGGTTTAGACATTAATGGCTGTGTGTTGAGTTATTTTGAGGGGCAGCAAATTTGCATATTTGTTATACAAGCTGTATACTCACTACTTTACATTGTAGCAAAGTGTCATTTCTTCAGTGTTGTCACATGAAAAGATAATAAAATATTTACAAACATGTGAGGGGTGTACTCACTTCTGTGAGATACTGTATATGGCCTTTTCTATGATTGGCCAGTTTGTTGTGATTGTTTCAGTTATATACTGAATTGAATACATTAATATTCAAAGGTGTTAACTGTGATCTTACACTGCAAAATGATAACTTATAAAAGGATTCAATTCATCACAATTATTTAATGAATGAAGCACCCCAAAAAAATATGACAGAGCCCTAAATAAGACAATTAATCATCAAAGCCCTAAAACTGAAATTAAGCATTTATTAAGCAATTATTTTTAGACAATTAATCATCAGCCAAATGAAAAAATTGTAACAGCCCTAATTTTTATCTATTTACCTTTTTAAGAATTTGAAAGATAATAAAGATATTGTTTGATAAGTGATATCTCTGTAACCCTTGAAAACCTTGAAAGTCCTGGAATTTCATTTTACAGTATCGGTACAAACCCTGTCCAACAGCATAGAGCGATCCAACAGTGGATTTCCGTGGTTTCGTTCTTGGGCTCTGTAGCATGGGACGGCGCTCTGGCAAAAGATGGTACTTCATGGCTTCCATCAGGAGCTTCTGGCATTCCAGGTCTTCTGAAAACATCTTATTGTTTTCCAGATCAGCAAGAAGCTACATCAAAAAAAATTAAATAAAATAGTGCATTAACTTCCAACACTAAAGAGTGCAACGTTAAAGAGTAACATTTAAATATTAGAATAGCAGGACATTTTTCAGTGATTACATTAAATTGTAATAAAATGACCTAGAGTCTTATATGAATTCTATTGGCAAACCTGTGGTGGTAAAAGAGGAAGTCGAATATACGCCAGCAACACTCCCAGATCCTGTTGCCGATGCTGCACATCATAGCGAACCCACATCATCAGTGCTTGGAAAATCGTTTCTTCATCTGGAACATTAATGTCATCACTGGCCAAAAGCTTGATAATTTCTGTTGTGGGCAGCAAGAGGAACTCTTGATTCTGAATTACCTCTAGAAAGTGTTCCTGAAATAGTAAACAGTTTTGTTTAGTTATAAATCTGTGTGTAGCAGTGTAATGAGACATTAACTTCAAGTACTAAAATGCATGCTAAAAACGAATTATATTATATTTATGGAAATATCAGTTATAGTTTATTATTTTAAATATATAAATGTTTTCTCAATGTGCCCAATGCAGCAATCCGGTTGTTAAAGGGATAGTTGAAATGAAATAAATTCTGTCATTAATTACTCACCCTCATGTCGTTCCAAACCTTTAAACCAAGAGCTTCATTCATCTTCAGAACATAAATTAAGATATTTTTGATTAAATCTGAGAGCTTTCTGACCTTGCATAGACAGCAACTCACCCATTCAAGGCCCAGAAAGGTAAGGACATTGTTAAAATAATCCATTTGACATCAGTGGTTCAACCGTAATGTTATGAAGCTACAAGAATACTTTTTGTGTGCAAAGAAAACAAAAATAATAACTATTCAACAATTTCTTCTCTTCTGTGTTAGTCTTCAACGCATGTTCACGAGAGTATAGTATCATGGTGCAAAAAGTATTCTCATAGCTTCATAACATTACGGTTGAGCCACTGATGTCACATGGTCTATTTTAACAATGTCCTTACTACCTTTCTGCCTTGAATGTGTCAGTTGTGTTGTTGTCCATGCAGGGTCAGAAAGCTCTCGGATTTCATCTAAAATATCTTCATTTGTATTCTGAAGTTCAACAAAGTTCTTAAGGGTTTGGAATGACCTGAGGGTGAGTAATTAATGATTAAGTCTGACATAACACTTCACAGTTTCCAGGGCCAGTTCCCCATCCAAACAACAAACGGTGATGAAAGACACTCACAGTGTGCTGTATTGCTACTCAAAAATCATGCACCCAACCTAAGGTGACAAAACATGCTCTTTTTCCCAATCATTTCCTGGTCAAGAATTCTAAATTGGCTCAATTATCTGGTGTGTGAAGGTAGGATCTACAGAGAACAGTCAAAGCAATGCAAATACATGTGCATAAAATGTGTAAGGACTGTAGAGAACTTGTCAATAGGAAAACAAAACCAAAACCCAGACATTTTAGGCAATTTAGAAATCCCAGCCAGGACATGAGGACGTATGGTCACCATATATAACCTTTATCTCCACATCAAAACCTCAGTTGGCCAGACAGTGATCCATCTTTTCTAAATCGTTAAAATATTGGTGAGCTGTGTGCCTGAAGACTGTAGAGCATGCCAAAACTTAGTTTAAAGGTGATATAAACCAATATTGCTCAATATAATGGCTGTTGAGATAGAATTTTCACTTGAAACGGACTAGAGGTTTGGACCCGAAACAGTATTTGATACAGCACGATATAACAAGCACATGGCCCTGACACAGAATATATTATCTTGTTTTGAATAGCCCATTATGGAGAATCTAATAATTGTAAAAAAAAATTTTAAAAAAACACACACACACATAGGCCTTGTTCTCCATCCATCTCAGCAATATAATGATATGCTCCAACGCATCCACAAGGACATCTGAGGTTGCTCTGTGATAAAAGCGTTTTGCAAGGTTCAACTTGTAGCATGTGAAGAGGATGCAGGAAATCTCTCTAACAAGCTTGTTCATTACTTATGGCACTTCTAGAGTTTCCTTTGTGCATCAGAAGTAATCCCCATTGATTCTGTTGCAAATAAGGGCAGTAAACATCCTATTGATCATTAATCAGATCTAAACAGCAGAGTCTCTGCTAAAGCCGTGCATTGGCTCTCGGAGCTTAGCTCAGACACACATAATTAAATGAGTAACATGCATTGATTTTCAGCCCCTCCTCAATATAGATTTAAACTCTACTTCTTCTGGTGACATTGATATAGATTCATTATTCGCAATTACCATCACAAGCACCCTGGCAATTAATTGAATACATTAATTCTGTTCCACTGCAAACATTCATTTAGAAGTCTCTCGTGGGCATATATTTTAGGGGAGGGCATTAACCGAACAGCAAGTAACAGGTCCTGCAGCAATATTAGTGTGAGATGCACAAGGCTCCGTAAAATCTAAATGGATTAAATTGTAAGGGAGGATGAGAGAATTTAATGGCTTGTGCCAAATCTAATGTATTCATGAGGAGAAATATGACCTAGAGCGGTGTTTGTGTTGTCAGTCATTTATCTAAGCATCGTTTCATCTGCCTTTTACCTTCAAAAGAAAATACCTAAACTTCCAGCATGCTACAGGCCACTGACATCTTGAACTAAGACATTAACCCATGTAAGTCTGCAGCTTCTCACCAAAAAAGAAAAACTAACGTCAGAATGAGACAGAAACAAGGAAAAACACACTCATCAAAATAGAAGTTTTTAATCTGAACACCACGGCGAGCCAACCAGGAAGCTCTGTTGGCGCTGTGTTCATTACCGAAGCGACCAAACAGGAAATTTTTCTGCTTGTGTCCTCTGATTAGATTAACCTCTCTGCTCTGGAAAGCCCTTTGTAAACAGCCTGTGCAGATGTCCTTCAGGAGATAAGGGCTATCTTCCTAAGTTGTTTCCGTACTTGGGCAGACAAATGCCCATCAAGCAAATGGGTTCTGTGGATCCTTGGGCTCCCGAGAATACTTAATGTATTGCCATTATTTAACCAAAGCTGCTTTTGCTACATTTCTCACACATCAAAGAGCTCTGTGCAACCCTTTAAACTGACCGCATGCTGAGATACAAAATGTCACATCAAATAATTGTATGCTTGAAATTCTTTATGTCAGACAAGGCTTTAAAACCTGTGGCTTTTTTTAATATGCAGGAAAAAATGTTGATGGTTATTAGTTTTAATGATAGTTCACTACAAAATGAAAGTTTTTGTCATGATTTACTAATCTAATATTGTTTAAAACCCTTATGAATTGATTATAGTCTGTAGAAAAGGAGATGTTATGAAGAACGTTCACGCTGCTATCATTAAAGTAAAATGAATGAGTATTCAATCTTGAAAATAGCAGTCCGTATGTCTTATGCACTGAATTCATATATATTTTAGTCTGTGATTTAGTCGAATCTTGCATTGAAAATCTTTCTTGACAGATCTGATCACAATTTACTTTCTATGTACGGAAAAAAGCAGCTTGGATGTTCTGCTATAAATTTCTCCTTTTGTGATCCACAGAAGTCAGTCATACGGGCTTCAAGAAAACATGACGGTGAGTAAACTATTACTTTTTTACATTATTGTATTGAAATCAGAGCAGGCTAGGACATTTTCAACTATAACAGAAAAATTTTATAAAAAAGATAAACAAATAAATAAATAAATATTGACATTTTAAGTAAAAAAAATATCTGATTTTTCTAATCGTTTTTTTTTTTTTTTTTAAGTTGCCATACCGGTGATTAGTTTTGGTTTGGAATGGACCTTTGTCACTTTTAATTACATTCAATTTTATTTTATTTTATTTTATTATATTTTCTTCCAGCCAATGTAATAGTGGTACAGAACACTGTGTGAAATGAAAAAAAATAAGCTAGGTAAATAAAAACTGCCATCTATAATATATTATCTATATCTCCCTATACTGTATGTGGAAATGTTTATTGTCAGCATTACTGGGTTATGTATGTCAAGTGTTGATATCTCATACTGTGAATATTGCCAGACGGGTTGTTTCACTGGTGAACCTTTAGTATTAGATATCAACACACTAAAACCCAATGAGACTGACAATCAACAAGCATAAGTTTAAATGCCTCTGAGTGTTACAAAATAAGTCAAAAGAGAAAGCCAAAACAACAATAGCAACAGCAATATAAACCAACAAATAGTAAAACAATGCCACCACATAATTTATTCATGCCAGATTGCATGCTGGGAACATCGCCAGCGTAGTACTGTAGACATTACACCAGTTAATCTGTAAATATACAAGAGATTACTGTAATGCAGACACAGATAATCATTCGGATTCTACAACACCAAGCTGCTACATCACAGTCATTCAACTCCTGTGAAATTGGAGTATATAGGCGTCATTTAATTGTAATTCTACCATTTCTACTGTGGAAAATACTGTGAAAGGTCAGCAACTAGCAATCAGGACAAATGTTAGCACTATGTTTAGTTAATTTAGAATAAGCTACTTTGTATGCCAGGTCCTACCATAGTGTAGTTGTGAGCGACGTTCAAAAGATCCATGCATCCCTGAGCATCAGCAAACGAACGGATCCCCAGGCAGTTGGATGGGTGCAGTTGTTTCATCAGAAAGTTACAGCAGACCTGAATAACTTGTGAGAGCTGGAGGAGACAAGCAGCAGCTAAAAGACTTTCGATTGTCTCCTCTTTTAGCTCCAGGACTCCTGTACATTTGGAGAAAAAGCAAAATATGCAAGAAACTTTTCAGAATTATTCTAGCTAAGAAAAATAGTAGCTATGTTTAACCTGTGTATTCTAAAGAATGTTAAACAGTTAGTTTGGGTTTGTAAATTAGTGTTTTGCCCACCGGCACTGACAAAAAACTGAGGGGAATGTGACACTTCAGCACATTTAAATAGTCTGCAAGTGGCATGCAGATACTCACCAGTATATGCAAAATGAACCAGCGCTCGCAACGCCTCAGGATCAACACCCTCCATTTTAATTTCCTCTTGTTTTGCCTCCCTCACATCATTGGTGAACATGGCAGCAAAGTAGTCTGAAACTGCGCTCAGGACAAGTCTGCAAAAAAATCGTGCAAGTAGTTTATATACATGCGACTGCATACTTCGAGATCAACTCAAACAACTTCTCGAGAGCCATCTTCGTAGAATATTCCTCTCTACAAAAAGATTTATCTCAGCGCAGCTATTTTCACCAGGTTGTTTCATGCAGCTCTGGGATGATGTTGATTGAGCTCAGTGTCAAACTGGGACACGCGGTAGAGATTTGGCTACAGAGAATTTTTCAACAGAATAGCATCAAAACACTCAGCGGCCGAGAGATTTCTTTAAATAAACACTGTTTTAGAGTCCTTGAAGAAAGTTCAACACGCTCCGTAGTTTGAAATGGAGCGTGCAGCACAGTTTTGACACTTCTTGATGCTACCATTTGCATATCTCTCCTTAAAGGAACAGTTCACACAAAAAGAAAATTCTGTTTTCACTTTTTTTTTACCGTAATGTTGCTCCAAACCCAAAGACTTTTTTTTTTTTTTTTTAACAATGTGCTCATCGCCCTTTTCCATGAAATTTAAATGAATTGGCCTTGATCTTTCAAGCTTCAAAAAGAATGCAGAAGCACCAAAAAATTTAAATGAACATGGTCCTTGTGTGCTATATTTCTAGTTTTCTGAAGCCGTACTATTGTCTGAGATATAGACCGAAAATCATTATTCACTGAAAATCTACACAGTGAAAGTTCACTCAACCAAAACACATCAAAAGTCTTAAAGGTTTGAAACAACATGAGGGTGAGTAAATAACAGAATTTTCTTTTTTTCATTTTGTTTCTTACAGAAAGCTAACTTCAGAGGGCTATATAAGAATATAGCATATGAATCATAAGCAACACTTTTTTGGTGTTTGTGCAGAAAAAGCTCAAAAGCTCCAATCCACATTTATTTAATAAAAAACCCAAACAGTACTTTATCCAAAATGTCTTCTTTTATGTTCAGGTGAACTATTCCTCTACAGTTAACTAAGAGTTAATTGAAAGCTTTAATATTAGCATTTAGTTTTGAGTAGCTGTCGAACAGTTTGAACAGAAGAATGACTAATGTGAATTCAGTCTCTTTTCAATTGATTTCTGGAGAAGTACCACACTGCATTTTAAGCAGCGTTCCCTTCTGCCCTGTTGATCCGTCTGTTTTTGCAGTGAAAGTAGGACATTTGAAAATGAGATGACTCGATTCGGTGGAGACTCACCTGTGTGCGGGGATCTTGTGATCTCCAGCTATCAAAAGTACATCACACAGCTGCTTGTGCTGAAGATAGGTCTCCATCTTTCGAAAGGTCTGTTCCGCATGGTTTGTGGCCTGGAAAAACTCATCTGAGCAGTTGGAGCTCATCCTAGAGAAACTGCTCAAAGCCAACCTGTGGGAAAGAGGAAGACCGAAGTTGAGCTGGGACTGAGCAATGTGCGCTTCTGTCAGTTTGATATGACTGTTTGATCTATGCGGGTGACAGGGGGGACTTAACTAACACCTGCACAGGCTGCTGTGTCCACCTGTGACTTCATCTTATATTTTCACCTCAATTGACCCGTCAGGCCCGAGTCTCCACAGAGTGTGTTGCAGCAAAGCATGAGTCATGGACATGTGCATCTCAAACTATGTTGTTCTAAATCAAATAGCTGTTTATTGTCACCTAAAAATGCAATTCTGTCATTTACTTTCCTCATATCATTCCAAACCTGCATGAATTTCTTTCTTTGGTCCATACAATGGGTGATGCTCCATAAACCCTCTTGAACCATTTCTTTTCAGCACAAGAAAGAATAGCTTACAGGTTGGAAATGATATGAGGTTGAGTAAATAATGACAGAATGTACATTTTGGTGAACTGTCCCTCCATTATTTGTGTACGCATTCCTGAAATGTGTGTATGGTAAAGGTTTGTATTATTTGAACATGCAGAGTTAATGGATTGTTTGACTTCTGCTATTATCTCCTACAGCGGCGCTTCAGTTGGTTCACCCATGACAAATTAAACAGGTGAAGCTTTCTAATATAAATTTGTAACATTATTCAGAAAAAGCGGTTAGCTTGAGCAAACTTAATAAATATGTCATGAACAATTTTGTGCCATTTTCCATTAATTTCCTCTGCCGAATATAGAAAAATGACTTATGCATGCTGTTTGTGTCATAACAGAGAAACACATTTGTAGCCTATTTAATCAATGATTGTGATGCATGATTTCACAACAAAATCTGCTCTATCACTGTTACTTTCACAATTTTAATGCTATTTGAAGGCTTGATCCAATTTATGGAGTTTGCACCCACAAAACAAGCTCTGCCAGTGACTGTCACCATGTTGTTGGATGCAGTTTTCTGTATGCATGAATTACACATTGTGCAGAAGTAATAAAAATACTTATTTTCTCTCCCAATTGGACATTAGTCATTCTGTGTATATCTTCCTTCACACTCGTGAAAGCTAAAATTGAAACCATTAGAGCTAAACTCCGTAAATAAGTGGATTGAAAGCCAGAGTTTTCCAAAGGGGCAGATTACCATTTGCACAAACTTTGCTGTTTTTATTTATTTATTTTTTCTTTTGGAAGCACAGGACTTTGTGGGGATCTGGTCTCTTCATAGAGCCTTGATAATGTAAATTCTGAGCTGCTCTCCCTGCAGACCGGTAGATTACAAGCCATTGTGCTGCATCTGAATAATCCCTCTGACTCACAGCAAACAATCTAAACCCTTTATTTTGCTGTCCTTCACGGAGCAAATCCATGGCTGACATTTAACCAGTCCACAACACTGTTTAAAAAGTCTAGCTGCCGTAGGGACGTACAGTAGAGCTGTGCATTTTGATTACTTGTCTGAAATATTATACCATAGAGAAGGGCGTTTTAAGAAAACTCAGTGATGGACTGCTTTGAATGATTGGTTATATTAACCGCCGTCGACAAAGATTTGCATAACAAAAACAAAGCATGACCATTATGATCATTTTAATATCTGCACTTCCTATTGTCCACTTCATCTTTCAACAAGAGTTGCAAAACCATAAAGTTGGGAATGAATATTAAGCACCTGATAAAACGTTATGATCTCGTAAAAGTTTTAATTACAGAGTAAATCCCACTGAAAGCTGTGCTCACTGGATCAATGGTTTTGTGGACTGTGACTCTGTCCTTAGAGGGACACATAAAGCAGAATTTCGCCCTTGTGTCCTCGACTTTAAGGCAGACATGCTTTATCATATGAGCTCGTTTTTTAAGCATACCGCCGTATAAATCACATTAATTCCAGAGTACATGCTTCTACTCTCTCTTTATAGCAGAATGTATGTGATAAGCAGTCAGTTGGCCCATTTAATATGATGGAGCTGGCTTGACGTGAGTTGGCTTGATGAGCAAGGTGACTCTCATACGGAATACATTATCTTTATCTCTCTGGTCAGCTGTCAGGGGTTGGTGATCGCACTGATATTTACAAGCCGAGGGGGGTTGACTTCTAAACATTTAAAACTGTCCTGGGGTTGCTCTGATCTAATGCCACATGCAAAGCCAAACTCAGGTTGTCTGGCTGACGGATCACATCAAATAGCCTGCTATTTTGCATATAGAGCATCCAGTTTGCTTAAAGGAACAGTTCACCCAAAAAAATAAAGTTTGCTGAAAATTGAGTCTGCTTCAGGGCATCCAAGATGTAGATGTTTGTTTCATCGTCAAAACAAATTTGGAGAAATGTAGCATTGCATCACTTGCTCACCAATGGATCCTCTGCAGTGAATGGGTGCCGTCAGAATGAGAGTCCAAACAGCTGATAAAAACAATTAATCCACAACAAATCCACACCCACTCCAGTCCATCAATTTAAGTCTTGCGAAGCGAAAAGTTGCAAGTTTGTAATAAACAAATCCATCGTTAACACATTTTTAACTTAAAATCATCACTTCTAGCCACTTCTAGGCAATATTATGGATAGAGGACTTATATTGTAGCTTATATTGAGGACTTAAATTGTAGCTTAATGATTTGTTTGTTACAAACATGTCTAACTGATGGACTGGAGTCATATGGATTACTTGTGGATTTTTGTGATGTTTCAGCTGTTTGGACTCTCATTCTGACGGCACCCATTCACTGCAGAAGACCAATTGGTGAGCAAGTGATGCAATGCTACATTTCTCCAAATCCTTCTGATGAAGAAACAAACTCATCTACATTTTGGATGGCCTGAGGGTGAGTAAATTTTCAGCAAATTTTCATTTTTGGGTGAGCTATTCCTTTAAAATGTTTGCATGCTTCCTTTTTATTGTTTTGTGATAACGGTACTTTATATGGCCCAAGTGAATGAAAGAAAGAGTGGTGGTTATTGGTTTTAAAGCCAGTGGCTGCTAAAGAAGACATTAAATTTACATTACATTCTTTACATTATGTCGACTTGTTTTTGTGAATTTAAAGGGACACATTTGCAGCTGCAAGACATTTAGACATTAATAACAGTGTTTAGACTGTGTGGACAGCAAAGGCTACCAGTCCCAGACTCCTTCTGGTCATTATAAGGTTGTTTTTATGCTAAATAGATGGCTAATTTATCTCACTGACATTATAACTACATTTTGGCACAGAACTGGGTGTACTGAATAAGAAATAAGCCAACATAAGAAGGGTTGTAAAACCTAGATGCATTACTTTTATGCCTACCAATATCGAAGAACCAAATTGCTTCTGTATCACTTTCTGAAAGGTTGTAAATTTACTGAAAATGTTTTCTTTCTGCCTGTAAAATTGGCTTTTTATATAAAAGGTCTTTACGAGCCACAATGCACATAAAACATGATGCACAGCAAATAAAACATTTTTGTAACCCCTGGATAATATATAACAATATGTGTGTCAATCTTACATTTACATTGCTGTAAATGTTTATTTTCTTTAATTTTATGCAATTCTATTATTACTTGTTTTGATATGTTTATTTTCCATTATATCTCTTTTATTTGTTGTTGCTTTTGTTGTTAATACACTGGTTCGAGTACTACTTCTGGCTAAATAAATCTTCATATCGTTATGCACTGTGAACAGAAAGAATAAACAGCTCAACAGTTGAAACTGCTGTGTGACATTTCATACTCTGAGGACTTTTATAGAAATCTATTTGTTGTGTTATCTGGTGCATTACATAACTCATCATATCTCCATATCAGTACAGCATCTGAGCTGTTATTGAACTTGAGCTGTATCACTCTATTCACCTAGATCAATAACAAGTGGGCAGTTGTTGCAGTTACCTGAGCGTTTCTTGACAAGAGCCTGCCAACAGACTCTTCAAACGCTATTTCAAGAGCCTGACACAGAGAGCATGTTATATGTGGAGCACCGCAAAGTGCTTAACCAGATTTTACACACATCGTTCCCTTTCTCTCTGAAACAGAAGCTTATTATTATCAGTGCATCTGCTTCAGATGTGTTTATTATTATTATTATTTAAAAATACTGTTTGTTAAAGTGCACTAGCTCTGCATATGTTAAGTGTTTTGATCAATACAACCAACAAAAATGGCATAAAAATATTTCTCCATTTTAGTGGTGCAGTTGCCAGTCAAATATGAATACAAATTACTAGAAAGCAGGTATGAAGGATTTTTCAAGGATGTTATAATAAAATATGTATCAGCATCTTTGCTCACATGCGTTCTGCGTATTGGTTGGCCTTTCAAGAAATAGCTGCTAACTGGTTGCAAACATACTGAAGCAGCCCTAAGCGATTTTATTTGGCAGGATCTTATTCCTCATAGAACTGCACATCAATGCCTCTTTCTCGATTTCTGTAGCATGCTTTGTTATTCAGTGATGCACAGTGCACACATTATGTTGATACTGCACAACATGCTTTCGTGCTTAAAACTGAATAACTGAACCCGTTCTGTGGCGTTTTCGTCCATTTTGATATTTGCTTGCCTTTTCCAAAATGTCACTGAACAGGAAAGATTTTTTATTTTTTTACATTGTCAATGTAAACAAATCTGCTTTTGAGTCTAATCTAATTCTTGTCAATATTTCAAATACTACAAACATAAACAGCACCATCCGGATACTGAGACAAAATAGTGAGTATGTTCAAAACAACATCATAAAATACCAGGTTTTATTTTCTGACCTTAAATGCCTTGCATATCTATTAAAGAACCTGGCATATCTATAAATGTAGAATCCTATGTCTTGTGTGTCTAACAGACAATTCCATAACAATAAACTAAGTGAAGATGAATGAACCTCACTTCTAAAAGAGGATTACAGCTATCTGTGCTCGCTCAAAGCTGTGAGTAGAAATCATCTTTATCGCCCAGACAGCTTAACTGGGGCTTCCTTCCCCCTGCATTTTTCACCCACTGTCCTTTAAGTCTGATATACTGAGTACAGTGGGGGCTCAATCTCATTTTTAGATAGATCTGTATTCATGTAAGCCCCAGGATTTGTGCTGAAGGAACTATTGTCTTTCTGTTCGATTGCTCAATTCCAGCAATCAAAAAGCATGTCTGTTTAAGAGATAAATATCCAGCCATCAGCATTCAAAAAGTGTTCCTCAAGTCATTTGTCAAAATGGGCATAAATGAGCAAAAATTGCCTAGAATTCAATTTTAAGGGGTTTTCCGTTTTACATGCAATTTTTGTTCATTTTGCCAGCATTATTATTTTGAATTATTTCAATTATTATAATATTAGAATGTAGGGTTACACACAATTCAGAATTTAATCATTTGCTTCTTTGTTAGTTGCAATTTGAATGTAACTGTCCACGTGAAGTTGAAATGGAATTTGAACTGGAATGAAAGAAAGGAGAATTTACTGAATTATAAATAAACAAACAAATAATGTTTTTCTAAGTAGGTGTTTAAAGGTAGCTATACACGTATTTTTCGGTTCGCCATATGTAGTTTTGCTAAATCACTGCATGTGCGGAATTTCAGACTGATTTCTGATTTTAAACTAAGCCTACCGTTTATATCGATACATTTTAATATTGTGAACACAGAGGACTCAAAGTGAGCTGCTGCAGCCTGGATCAGTGCACGATCCACGGTGAGATGTGATACAGTAGCCTACATATTAAACGCTTCAAGCGTGTGTTGTTTAATGCGTTTGTGACAGTTTGCATTACTTGTGTACTTACCTGTAAATGTTTGAAATTAACGCGAGTATTTCCATTTTGCAAAGGCTCATCCTGACGGCGTATCAACGTTTCGCAAACTTCAATGAAGGTGCGTCGGCGCGCGCATGCGCGTCACAACGGAGCTCATTGCAATACGACCACGATGAATGTAAAGGTAAACTATAAATTTTGCATATTTTGCATTCAAAGGTGTAAGCGTATCAAATCTCTATCCCCATTTTTTATTTAAAGACAGTGACACGCTCTTTAACATATATTTTTTTAACTGTGCTGTACCAAAACATAAAGAACTGTGACAAACCGTTATTTTTGTGTACCTTACATTCTAAGAAATGTTTTTGTTGTTGTTGTTGTTGTTTTTCACATTGGTCCATACAATGAGGATAAATGTATCAAATGTAATGAAATAAATAGAAATGCTGATCTATTTGTTTAGTACGCTAAATGTGCAGTCAAGAGATGGACATTTTTGCAAAATAAATCCCTTGAAAGTGATACCTGACAGAGTTTATTTTGCTATAATGATCAGTTTCCATAATTTTCCTACGTTAGATAGCTAAAATAATGACAGAAATTTCACGGGGGGAGCCACAGTCTATGGGCTTCTTATAATTTTGTTTTAATAATGATCCTATCTACATTTATTGCTATTAGCCATCCAAATCTCTTTAACAAGAAAAGCCATGTAGACTAGGCCTATTGAACGGTTATAGCCCTTTGTGACTGTGAACACATAAAATCACTGCTGCTGTAGCAATCAAAATAACTTATTGCCTCCACATGCCTACAGTATTTATGAATTCCACCTGTCAAAAAGTCTAGTCCTGTCAGCACACTTTCTACCCAGACTGAATAGATCAAAAGTGTGGCTGGTTCCTTCCCCAAAGTTAATGCCTGAAATGAGAAAGGATGTATCAATAGATTTACTGACTGGAATTTTCATTCAGTTTTTGTGCCAAAAGAAGTTTATTTTATTTTATTTCTTTTAACATGTTGATTCTTAGACTGAGCTTTAATAGTCATTAATATTCCCGCACCCATTCAGTGTCAAAACATTGTCAACTGATGACGCATTGCATTTTAGGATAAAGGTTAATTGCCTGAAATTGGCTTTTAATAATCCACATTCTGCAAACAACTTCTGTGAATGCATTATTAATGAGACAACAACAAAAACATTATGAGCAGCAATACAGGTCACAGATCTTCAGAGCCTTTAATTAGATTGCATTGAATATAAACATACCTCTTGCAGAAACCATGGAAGCACAATTACCTCGTGTATCAATATGTCTTAATATTCAGTGTTATTACCCTCTGTGTGTGGTAGTTAAAACAGTGAAGTGCATTAAAGACATTTTACTTTGATCATTGTTTGATTTATTGTCCTTTGTAGAGAACTGGTCCTATTCACAATAACGCAATATATGTTGGCAATTTTTATTTTTGCTTTTCTGTCTTTCATGCGAGACCGTTTTAGCTACACTTCAGTACAAAGATAAAGTTATAGAGGATATTTGTGAACGTAACCACACACGGCTCTTCAGAAGTCAAACAGGTGCAGAGATGAAAGCATTTTTGTTTTTTTTCAAAGTGCTATAGAACCTCCAGGTCAGACCCTGCTTATTATCATAAGTATTGCACTTTTTTCTTTATCTTCAGACTATGTTGCCCCTTCAGTGTGTGGTGTCTCATCACCTATTTCCCTTGCTAACCATCTGCAAGGTAAATTGTGCGTACCTCAAGGGTTATAAAAACTGTGCAGAAAATTCCAGTACAATACATCAGTATTTTTAACCTCAAAGGAAAAGCTGCGACTCAGCTCCCGGGAAAGTCACATGACATTAAGAGTGATTTGACAGAGGGGCTCTGTACATTAAAGAAGTAAATTTAAATGGGCTCGTTAAAATATACACTATGCGTGAATCCGTTATGTTGTAAAATGAATCTGTTTTTCCCCATCATATTCAGTAAAAAAAAAATGAAGCCAGATGTTTGCTAAGTGTGCATTTTTTTTCTAATATCCTATTCTCAGCAGATGCAAATTATGAACATCTACCAATTATGCTGAGGCTAATAGACATGTTGAAAAGCTGAATTATAATTTGATTGAATGCGCAACACTCAGCAGTGTTAGGATAATTTATTGCCTGGCTTTAATGTATTGATCTCAAATGACAACAAATCCTGAATTATCGATAATTATGCTAATAGCTGCATTTCAAAGACAAACAACATTCCACTGCAGAAATACAGAAGTGAGTGTTGCTTTTAACTATGAACAATATATTGTGTGTTTTTAAGTACATGCTGTACACAAATATGTACAAATACACTGTATATGCGTGGTGTAGACACTATGCACTATAGATGAACTGTAGAACAGATGAAGTTTTGTTTAGATATTCATGTAAATGTGATATGAAACTTATTGTAAAGGCTATTGCGCTTTCCATCCAAATGGAATAACAGACTGCTGCCTTCTTGAACTATACACAGATTAATGCATTAACTGTGCGTACATGCTGGCACCCTTTGAAAAGAAGAAATTTTCTCAATGTTCTGTTTTTTTGCTGCTGCCCTTTATTTAAGTTTTTATAAAAGCCCTTGTGAAGTTTAGATATTTCCAGGGCTTTTGTGTGATGCTTTCTTTTGAAAACATAAAAATTTAATTCGCTGATTAATCAGCAAGCAACAAGCTTTAAACCAAAATTTAGATTTCTAAAGATTATAAAGCAATCTTTTGAAAAGCCAATTTTAATACAGTGTTTGTTATAAATAGTGTTCAATAGTTATTTGCTCCATCCCTTTAAACTTCAATCATTCAACGCTGAACTCACCTCTAGCGTATTTTCCCCCTCTCACACTACATTTCCATTCCTCTATGGACAATGTCTCTTGACCTGTCAATGCTGTATGAAGATACCATAAATCTCTCCCTGAAATGAAGCTCTACTCATCCTAGGACAAGATGGTGTCATTATTTTCCAAGGCAATTGAGAGGAAATTGAGATATCATTCAACGTAACGGCTGCTGACTCAAGTCTCTGCTGTTTCCTTATTAAAGGGTCAGGGCCAAAATTCCTCTGATAGACAGCATTTCATCAAAAGAAAGGACTGCTCAGCTAGCAATGCACTGAATATATTTTTCAGAATGCATTTTTGTAATACGACAGCTTTTGAGAGCTTAAAAATGTTAAACTGGGACGCAATCCAGGTAAATATAGAACTCCATGTGATTATTTGAAAGACATCTATACTACAGTAAATCATTATTATTATGTGCACTAATTAATTGACAGATTAACAAACGATTAAGGGCTATAAACATTTTAATTAAATATATTTACATATATCTTATGATCTAAAACACAACATTTATAACATCCATTTGTATAGTAGTCAATGGCTTCTCTGCATATGGAAACTGCAAAGGATTTCCAAAAATCCTTCAGCAAAATTACTACCAGCAAGTAATTACAGTGAGCTTAGGCAATACTCCTTTTGAACTCTCTCTCAACCTTTCACCAGATTTCATGCAATAAGTACAGTGCATTCAAGACAATGCTTTCAAAACTTTAGTGAATGGTCATTAGCATTTCATCAAACATGTTATCATGTCTGCCGTTCTACATGTGGCCAATTAAAAAAATGCCTAAAGATGATTCTCTACTAATTTCATTGCTGTTATTGTATCATTGTGGCACTGCCCAGTCGTGTTAAGTCGACCTGGTGATATTTTCATGAGAATGCTTTAATTTGCACATAATGTTGTAGTTGAACACTCCACGACCCTTTGCAAGCCAGCATGCTGTCAGCTTGTCAGACTAGTTGAAGAAATGGTAACACAGATCACAGACATGGCCCTAAGCCCTTTACGCCTGCAGGGATATGTAGGACACCAAACATTGCTCTCTCTCTCTTTCTGCTCGGCCTTTTGAACAGATCAAAAACAGACGTTTCACATAAATATGAATTTATTTGAAATGAGTATCTATTATAGTGAATAGGCCCAGTTTAATAGCCCAACTAAAGATTCTGCATGTTAGATAAAGTAAGATACTAGTATGAGTGCACGACAGACTAAAGCAGAAGATTGGAGTTTTTGTTAATATTTCCAGGTTTTGATGTTAAATTTATTGAAAAACAATACATTTAACAGATTTCTGCTTAGAATGCCCTCCACTAACCTGATCTTACCGGTTCAGTTCATCATTACAAAATTACCATGACCTCTCTAATTTCAGTATATATTATATGCCTCTTCATCTCGCTTTCTGTTTGAAAAAAAAATAAATAAATAACCCTAAAAAGATGGATATTTCATCAAACCCTTTGAATTATTTATGATGAGCAGGTCTGCAGCCTCAATATTACAGAAGATCGACAGAAACATTCTAAACATAGTATTCAGCAGTTTTCATCAATTCCCATAGTGATACAGCTTCCAGGCTGAATCCAGATTAATTTCTTCCCTAAAATATTTTATTCATTACTGCCTTGGCTGCCTCACAAGATTTTGAGGTTCCACCAGTTTGACGTTTCACTGGTAATGAAATCCATGAGTACTATATCAGATGAATATAGCTTATACAGCCTACACTATTAAACATGACATGCTTGGCACTTTTCCTAGTAATGTGTTTATTTGAATAAATTTAAAAGTTAACATAATTGTGCACTGTGTTGTGAGACATTGCATGTCAATACAAAGTCTTTCTTTGCTTTTTCATCATTTTTATTAGCAGTGCTGGTGTAGAGAGGACAGGAAACAGAGGGGGAAATGGGATCGGCAAACAATGCAAGCCGCTATGAACATTTTTGTGTTTAAATGATGTGTTGATGGATAGATGGATAAGTTAAGTCCTGTATAGGACAAGCATTCTGATTCTGCATTTTCAAAATAACTCCTAAGACCAAATGTGTACTAATATTTATATCCAGCTCATTTCATATAAGTATTCTCTTTTTCTGCTTTATAATTGCACTCTAATGCATTACCACCTCCTCTTCAGTTACTGATGAATGCCACACAGGGCAATAAAATGCATAACCAATGAATAGTTATTTTTTGCCCTTTGGGTAAAAATGTGCGTTGAGGAACTATTAACTATTCTCACTATTAACTCACACACAGAGATGCACAACAAAATCTCTAGTCTAGAGGCACATTAAAGGCCTCATTTCCATTACATTGTGCCTGTAAGGGAAATTTATGCTTTATTTACGCATTCTAAATGAAAAGTGATAAAAGGACGGGGAAGAAAAACACAGAATAACAAACAAATGTAACAGCAGATGCATCATTGTATACCTAGAGGCTCTGAGGTATGATAATTTAAAGCACATGATGGGAGAGTCTTCAGGGATCAAATCTCTTTTGTTTCTATCTAATTCTCTGATTAAGTATTCATAACACAACGCATGATGGCCTCACTGTGGCACTCATGAAAACACAGCAGTTAATTTACAGGGGTTAAGAATGATTTTCTAGTGTATAAGATTAAATTTGCAATTTGTTTTAATGTTGCAGATAATGTCATTTCTGTATGAAAATAGCGCTTTTTCCATGGTAGATGAAGAATGAAGTCATTGTACTTAAGTTCACAAGACCATATCAATCAGTGGACAAGGCTATTAACACTAAGAAAGCTTTCAGACCAGCAAAGCAATTAACATAAGCTTTTAAAGGGTCAAAACTTGATGTTTGAGAGTTCATGTCTTGCGTATATAAGCAATGCAGATAAGACTGACGTGAAGATGGCTCAATAAGGAATATTCTTGCCAGATTCACCTGATTTATTTATTGTCTTTGACCTGAATTGATTCTATTACCATACTGTTAAAAGATAAAAGGCCAAAAAAGCAACACCGCACACACGCTCTAAAATATTAATAGACTCATAAATATCTATGGGAGATGTGCCTATAGCAGGAGATATAGCAGAGCTTATTGGGCGCCACAAACCCATGGCTAACTATGTTAATACAGTACAATGTAATGTTTTTAATGCCCTCTGACCCGTGCATCGCACGTATTTGCGAGTCTGCGGTCAGTCCAGCCCCAGTTGCAACTACAGGCAATGCTCCTTGCTGGAACAAGCAAGACTGAATAAATAAAGAGCCATTCACGCAGGATATGTTTACATGTTAAAAAAATCCCTACACTGCAAATGAAGGAGGGAAAATAGGGATATAACAGCGTTAGTCTATGTATGCATAAAGTGTTAACTAAAAATACTGGAAATGCAAAGTGATAAGATTTTAAAAGATATTGGAAAACAATAATGTAAAGCATTTAAATTATCATTGGGATGCTTTTCTCAGCTATAGTAATATACATTATGTGATTAATTAATCAGCATATCATGCAATTAATTTGATTACATATTTGAATCACTTGATACACTACAAATATATTATTTTTAATCAATGGTTATTTCGATTTAATATTAATTCTGTCTATACACAAAAGCGTTCGATGGACATTCATAGTTTTACGTGCATATGCATAGGGCCTTATCTTATATATACATAAAAGACTATAAATGTTCATCAGGTGTAGAATGTGTGGGCACGTTTTGTGTTTTTTTTTTGTTTTTTTTTGTTTTAGAACAGTGTGGTTTTGCTTTTATCTTTCTTGACATCATCTTATAGCGTGGGTCAGTCTTTCCACTTCCTTTTCTGAGAAGATGTTTACTTCCTGCCTTATGGTGACATTATGCTAGACAGAGTCACTCAGTGGAAAAACAAGACCTTTCTCTTCTAAACATCCAGCACTTAAGATGTGAATTGAAAGCATCTGTGGAAGTAGGGCTTTATAATCTCATAAATTTCAATCGATCGGAGCAAGCAAATTAAATGTTCTCTTTCTCTCAAACTGCACTGATGTGTAAATATCATCCCCGCTAAAGATAATTCATCCTGTTGCCCTTCCCAAATTTATAGCTCTTGCGCCAATGGTCTCTGATGTAATGGTATCCTCTCTGTAGCATTTATAAGTCAGAGGATGAATGCATTAACACACCGTGAAATATTCCTGCTCCAGGTTATGAAAATGCAGGCTGCTAAAACCACCTCACGGCTTACAGAATGTGTTATACTGCCGGCTATATCCAGACGCCTCTATGTTTTCCTCTGTGTTTTGTGAGATGACTGCTTGATGAATAATTTATCAGTGGGTATTTCAGAGCTGTGCTTCTACAACCCGTGTGCCATGTGAATGAACTATTCCCAGGTGAGCAGCGGTGGCAGCTGCAATGGAGTTGATTGAAAAATGATATTCTCCGAAGACCGAAGCGACGTGTAAGCGGTGGCCCTGAGTACTGGCAACACAGCCAATGAAAATAAAACAAACTGTCATTTCTGAGCAAATTTCACTGGCGTAATGAGCCCGAATAAAGTGACAGTTAAATACTGTACTTATACTCAATCCTGACGCTCCCTGGGGCTTAACGTAAATCCACTCCGTGCCAAAATAACACCTTGCTCATTTCTCGGCACAGTACTGCCTGTTTTCATTACCCGCACGAAGGGCAAAAATAGGATTTTCATCTAAAAACTGCAAGTCTTTAATGCCTACAGGCAGAACTTAGTCGCTTCCACCCTGCATGTGTTAGCTGACAGCAGCAGGCACCTCTTCGCACATCTGGTTATACGGTTCTATTTCTGCACTCAGTTTTTTTTTTTTTTACCTGTCTGTGGCTTCCTCCTCACAGGGATCCTCCGGATTGCTCTTCACATCCTCATGGCTGCTCTTCGCCTCCTCTTTCCTGGCACTGCAAGGTGAGTTGCTCTTGGGAAGCTCCTCGCTGGCTTGGAGGTGCTGGATGATGTTTTGCTGGTGCCATGATTGATCGCCTGGCCTGACGTAAACAGGCGTGGGTCCAGGGTTCGGTGCCAGAATGCTGTGCACGGGGCTGTTGTTCTTGCGGAGTCCTCCTCTGTCCCGGGAGTGACTCTTCAGCCGGACCGGTGTTCCCCTGTGGTCGAAACCTTCCTGTTGGATGTAGCCCCCATTCCCAGCTGAGGTCTGAGTGCTGTGGCTGAACCAGCGCCAGCGGAGCCTGAGGATCTGCTTCACGTCAAACTCCTTTTTTCCAGACACAGACATCCTATTCGCCCTCGATGCAATGCCAGTGGCACATGGAATCCGAGGAATAACGAGGCTGAGTCTCGGCTTCAGAGGCTTCACCTCTTTTGTCTTTGTTGCTGGTTCTGGCCAATAAAGGGACGGTGTCTGCAGCTTCTGCCTTGTGTCTTATTTCCCCCGTTCTCCAACTCTGTCTGCTCCTTGTCCTTAGTTATAGCGCACACATGATATCCTCTGCCTGTACCTCCCTCCTCCCTTCCCTTTGTCGTTCTGTGTTTCTCTGCACATACGACACGACACGCACACACACACAACACAGAAAATTAGGAATGCTTACAGCAACCTTCTCTGATTCCAGTCGCAAATAACGAACAGCTCTTACCCGGGAAGCTGAGGTGACAAACTGACAGGACGCAGAGGTCAAACCTTAGTGGGGAAAATCTTGTAGCACAGGAAGGAAAGCCAAAACCAGCACCATCTCCTTCCACGAACAGCATCATCTGCGCTCCCACTCACACTCTGCCCCTTTCCTTTCTGTGTGCACACACATGCTCTTTCCCTCGCTCTAGCTCTCTCTCGCTCTTCACGCATGCACATAGACATGTCTCCTCGCACAGTCCCCCCATCTGATGGGATCCCGAGGGAGATGGTCTCAGCCTCTCAGCGAAGGAACCCATGCAGAAAAAATATTCTCTCCCTGTCTGTCTCAAGCCGTAGTGACAGATAAATACCAAAGTGTATCACTGTTTTGACTTCACCAGTTAGTATTTCATCTCAAGTAATGTTAGTCAGTATGTGACTGTGTGAACTGTGCTGTCAGATCGCTGTAAGAACGCATGCATACATCTTTCATTGGTATATCCAAAACATTCTTTGATCACTGAATACATCAGCTTATGAGAAATATATAAAAGCTGTATTACAGTTTAATTTGATTCGTCGATGGTAACCAATTACTTTCAACTATTATTTTTTAATCAATCCCCCTTAAACTGTATATAAGGCAAAACAAATATTTATCACAATACTAATATTTGTTGATGTCGGGATGTGATACACTAACTCCTTTTTATATATATATATATATATATACATCTGAGAGGTTGTGTTTATCCTATAGACTGTTAGAAAAGGTAGATCTAGATGCGCTGCAATGTATGTCGTATTGCTCATTGTTTGTATTTCAAGATTTTCTTGTCTTATACTGCCTATACTGATAATGATTTATTCATGGGCAGTGCATTCAGTTGGCTGTTCTATTGCTATGCTGAAACTATAGATACCATCCCATCATCCTTTATATTGTATCTGTTATGGTGAGGAGTTCCCTTTGCTTTATTCCTTAGAGTGGTGGAGGGGTTTAGAGCCTCTGACAAATTTGCAAATCAAAACATTAAAATAAAAAGGTGATATGCACCAAATCATCAAAGCAGTAAATGTAATTTTTTTTTTTTTTTTTTTTTTGCCCAACATCAGCTTTCATTACAATAGATTTTTTATATTTTCAATATACAGTATATATTCCATATATATATACAACCTAAGGTGAAATATTTTGCACCCTGTATCCTATATTTTAATGAGGAATTATTAATAAGAATGAGTTCACCTGTTCACAAGACTTGAAAAATGTCTAGAATGTTATTAAATATGTGCATTTGTATAATGGTACTGAATTTACAAGTTAATCTGTGCAATGCACAAAATACAACAAATTTGTCAAATTAAGCTATTGCTAGTTGCTCTGAATAGAAAAAAAAAATCGGTAAGACATCTGTCATCCAGTTTCTTGTATTCATTGCAGATAAGACGAATTATAGGCTTGAATTTATCTTTTTTTTTTTTTACTTGAAAATTGACTATCAGTATTCATATAAGCTCAAACAATTTATCAGTGTATATAGCTTAACATATCAATAAATTGAAGGTGAAGATTTCTCAAAGATTTACGATCAGTACCAAGTATGAGGGCATACAGAGCAAACCATGTTGATTTTCAAGCTAAGATGCATTGCTTTGTACACTGAAAAAAATAAGAAGTTAAATTTACTTAATTTTTCTTTTGCAAGTTTTTGCACGAATATTTTTAAAGTAAAATTTAAATAAGGAATTAAGTAAAATCTACTTAACTAAGTTATCTAAAATTAGTAAAGGAAATAAGTAAATTTAACGTGATCAGGTAGAGTTTGATGAGTAATTTCTACTTAATTATTTCAAGTTTACCCTACAACACTCAAGTACATTTCATTCAGTCAGGGTTTGTAAACTTTACTCAAGCAACATAGCACTGAAAATAATAAAAATGCCTATAAAGCATGTGGTTAAGTTACATGCACGTATGTAAGCAAGTAGACTGCTCGTTATTCATTTTAAGGTAATATGTTGACTCAATATAGTTATTAACTGAATGAACACAGAGACCTGAATACTTGGTACATGATACACAATGACGGTGACAATCAGTGAATAATGTTTGAGTATGAATGGGTCATTTTGAGTAAAAAAATTAACTCCAGATGTCACAAAACAGCAAGTTACTTAACCTAACAACAAAAGCAACCACAAAACAGTGTAAATACATCTCGAAAACAGCAAAAAAAAAAAGAAAACACCTTATTAATTATTCATGCCCAAGTGCATGATGGGAACAACGGGATCATGACGGTGATATTTACTTAAACAATATTTCTAAAAATAACAAACAATTCCAAGTAAAATATACTTATAAGTTCAAACTTTAAATTCTACAAGCTTAAATTGAGTACTAATATTGAATTTACTCTATTTAAATTCTTGCCTGAACTAAATTATTTAATGTAGAAATTACATTTGTTTTTCTGTAGTATTTACTTCACCACAAAATCATTTTTATCAGTGTATAGCATGTTTTCTCTGGTACCTCCAACATTTTATACTTTATATGTAAAACAATTTCAAAACTATAGAAAGATCATATCAGCTTTATATGTCTGTAACGTGCATTTAATTTTTTTTTCAACACATTTGCTATTACATTCTGTCCTCAATGCCCTAAAAGAGCCCCAAGTATCCAAAGTTCATACATTTTATATATATATACACATATCCTCTGAAAAGGATTTTGAGGCATAAGACATATATAGGTGATCGTTTTGGTACAAAACCAGTACACACCAGTATGAACTGAAATAAATGCACAATCTAGCCTCTTATTCCTGTAGGAGTCAAGGACACCATCTGTTTAAGTCTCTTTGATACAAGAGATGTCAGCTTAGACCGCTGCTCACTGTATTATTCACAAACATCTGCCCTACCAGATAAAGAGAGATTCTTCCTACCTGCATAACACATAAATAATCATAATTCTACAACAAGGAGCATTGATGAAGGAACAACACTCCAACCCCACTGGCTCTTAACGCACTGGTTAATTTCCGGTGTTAATGCAGATTTGACTCCTTTATTAATTGTTTTATTATTATAAATGTAGTACATGTAATTTTTCCTCCAGTCAAAACAGCCTCTTTTCATGGCTTTGGTTTAGAACAGGCATATCTGAACAAAAAATCTGAGATGCTAAGCATACAAATTGGAAAACAGTTTACTTCTAATAAATTCTATAATATTTCCCCTCTTAAAATTTGACAAACCTGGAGTGACCAGGAATCATAAGGAAATAAGTACACACAACTTTTTGGAATCTGTACATATAAAACTGTCTCAGAATCAAACATGTTCAAAGACAAAAGAAACTCACCCTAATCCACTCAATTCCTTGTAACATCAGTAGCATAGTTAAAGACAATCATTTAGGTCTTACCTTTCAAACGAAACGGGAAAAATATGGGTGCTTGCCTGTATTCCTCTCAGCTAATAAGTTGCTTGTCATAGATTTCAAGCTAACCATAAAATGGATGGCCTCTTTTCTTTTCTCACCCCAGTTCTGCTAACGAATATTTGCATACAAAACAAACCACACTTTCCTCCCTCAAAGGAATTTCCTGATCATTTCCTTCCTTAGTACTGGTTTGAAGAACCAGGACAGGAAAGCCCATTTCCTGTTCTCTTGGTGTTGGCTCCCTTTCAAAGTATTCATAGAAAGCTGAAAGATTCAACACATTTGGAAAAAAAAAAAAAAAAATGCAACCTTGTTTTAAGGAGTATGGTGACATTAATATTCAAGTTAACGTTCCAACAAAACTGCTCTGTGTGGTTTTGCATTATAATACAGAGGATTTGTGCATTCATGTACACTTTTCGTACTTTAATGCAAATGAGTCACATTCAACACGTATTGATAATTGTTCACTTTATTTAAATTTTTTTTAAAACTGATACAAGACAGAAAAAAACAAAAGTTAGAAACTTGCAGCCTAAATGTCCCATTATTTACAAGGGCAAATGCACATTTTCTGCCTTTTCAAAATATTAAATGTTTTACCATTGGCATTCCTGTAGTTATATCACCACATGACAGCATGGCATTTCATAAATTTAGTGAAAG
Organism: Onychostoma macrolepis; assembly: GCF_012432095.1. Lineage (NCBI taxonomy): Eukaryota > Metazoa > Chordata > Actinopteri > Cypriniformes > Cyprinidae > Onychostoma > Onychostoma macrolepis. Next base: position 5,377,970 of record NC_081168.1, on the reverse strand, counting down.
GAAGAGAGAGTCAACCGGATGTAAAGAAATGTGGAAGATATAACTAAGAAAAAATGCCTTAGAAACCATTAAATATCAAAGCAAGTCACAGCTTTTGCCAGCTGCTTCTTGGTGTGCATTTTAAAGATATTCAAGCAATCATTGAAAAAGACAGTCTTAGATATAAATACTTTAGAAGATTATAATCTCTGTGTAAATTCCATAGTATCTGAACTGTCATAATATTTGGTACACAAAGGTACGTTATCCCATGTATTGGTTTTGAATCAAGTTATTTACAGTTTGTACAGCCCTTAAACTTCATTGTGCTCACAAATGAGATCTGGTTTAAATCACTGCTCAAATTAGTTACTCATATGCAATGTGTGCAATACATATGATACAGCACTACTAAATGTAAGTGAAGCTGAAGTTTTAAAAACCTTTCAAATCTAAATAAAATCACTCCTCTTGCATTTAAATGTATCCAGACAATTTTAGAAAGGACAACAGAGTTCCAAAACTTTCTAAGGTACAAAAATAGAACAAGTTATCAGATGACAGATTTTTATATTAACTACACACATTGTTGAATTGGATTTGAATTTCCTATCTACAAAACGCAATTAAAATTACATAACAGATTTCTCTTATTTACAGTTAAATTGTGATTCAGAGAAAAAAAAAAATATTTATATATATCAATGCCTGTAAAGAACATATGTGGGAATTGAAGAAACAGTCAATATGGCAGTGCACTGTTGTTTAAATGAAAGACAGATTTACAAAAGTGTGTGTAAATGTACTGTGTATAGATTCTAGCGTGAAAACTATTTCTTTGGTGACACCGCTATTTCGAGCTGTGGAAACCGAAAACTGCCTTTTGAACCACTATCACTGCTAGATGATGACGACATTCTGGACTTTTTTGAAGACTGAGCAACTACACCAGCACCCTCAATCCTAACCTCACTTTCATCTGTCACTTCATATGAACCTTTACTTTTTGAGCTAAAACCTCCAATTGTAGCAAACTTCAACTTTCCTTTTTTGCCTTTGGCCATTTCTCCAACATCAACTGAAATGTTGCCACCCTCTGCCTGTAAGTGGCCTTCAGCAGAAACAGGGGAAGCTAAACCTCCCTCGTCACTTACAGAAGATGAGTGATGTGTTTTTTTGAAGAGGTCAAGGGAGGCAGATTTACTCTTTGGTGAAACTTTAAACCCAGAGCTTCCCTCTACTGCTAACTTGCCACTTGTCAATTGCCCAGAACTTAGGCTCAACTCCTTAGACACCTTTGCACCACCTTTACTGGTTACATCAACACCTTCTCCCTCAGCAGTAAGATCAGCTGCACTGCCACCTTTAGATTTAGATTTGGAAAATAATTTTGGCATTTTGACTTTCACTTTTCCACCACTGCTTTTCATATCAGTGTTCTCAATTTCCAGACTTTGGGAAGTAACTTCAGAAACAGCAGCCAATTCACCTGAACCTACATTTACTCTCATATCACCTCCATCTACTTTAGGCAATGCAACACCAAACTTTGGTACTTTGATTTTAGGAAAGGTTACATTACCTCCTTGGTACTCCATCACACCAGATAATGATGCATCTGGCTTCATGTCTAACCCACTTGCAGTCTCTCCCTTTTGTCCTCTTACATTAAAGCCTGGTATTTCAATGCTCCCTTTTACTCCTTTTTGTTCAGTGAGATTTAAATCAGCATCTAAAGCACCACCATGGACATTTACAGTAGGCACTGTCAACTCAACATCCTGTATTTTTCCTCCTACATCAATTTTAGCCTTGCCTTTTCCATTAATGCCTGATCCTGCTACACTGACATCTGGGGACTGAAAGGTCTTTTCTGGAACCTCTAAAGTTGCATCTCTAACAACCAGTTCAGGAGTTTTTATTTCAGAGCCAGAGATGCCAACTTTTGTCATTTTGATTTTTCCTCCTTTTGTTTTGAAATCAGGACTGTCCAAACTAGCACCTGGTGTCTGAATATCAGTTTTAAGGCTTGCAGAAGGCAGATCAGCAGATGATTTTATAGTTCCAGAGGCAGATGAACTACCTTTAGCTTTTGAAGATTTGATGTCAAATTCCACATCAGGAAAATGTAACTTTCCAAAAAGAGGTTTCTTTACTTTGGTTGACTTCATCTGCAGGTCAGGTTCATTTGTCTCCAACTTCATATCACCATCAAATGTTTTAGACTTCCCTTTCCCTTTGGCCAATTTGAATTTACCTTTCTTTCCTTTCACATCTATGTTCATATCAGGTCCTTCTACACTACCACCAGCATCAGGAATATCTGCATCCAATTTTGGGCTCTTAACTCCAAGCGAAAATTTAGATTTTTTCATTTTTGGCACCTTGATATTTGCATCTGGTCCACTGATGTTGACTTCAGGGCTTTTGACATCAATATTCGCCCCTATATCTTTTTCAGGTATTGAAAGACTGCCACCTGAAGGCTTTATTCCAAAGTTGGGACCTTTGAATTTTGGGAACTTAACATGTTTTAAACCACCCTCAGGTCCTTCAATGTCAAGATCAGGAGCTGTAACATCAATTCCAGGTCCTTTAATGTCAACGTCTGCTTTGGGGAAATTGATGTCAACATCTGGGACCTCCACTTTAGGACCTTTGAGTCCAAATGATGGCATTTTCATTTTAGGCATCTTGAAGCCACCTTCTGGGCCCTCGATATCAACATCAGGACCTTCAATGTCCAATTTTGGTGCCTTTAGATCAGCTGAAACCTTTGGTACAGAAACATCCATATCACCCTTCACTTTGGGCCCTTTTAAGTTGACATCTGGCATAGAGATCTTCGGACCTGATATGGAAGGCATTTTGAACTTGGGACCTTTGATTTTTCCTTCAGGTCCTTCAATGTCAAGATCAGGAGCTGTAACATCAATTCCAGGTCCTTTAATGTCAACATCTGCTTTGGGGAGATTGATGTCAACATCTGGGCCCTCCATTTTAGGACCTTTGAGTCCAAATGATGGCATTTTCATTTTAGGCATCTTGAAGCCACCTTCTGGGCCCTCGATATCAACATCAGGACCTTCAATGTTCACTTTTGGAGCTTTTATGTCACCTGAAATCTTTGGTACAGAAACATCCATATCACCCTTGACTTTGGGGCCTTTAAGATTTAAGTTGACATCTGGCATTGAGATCTTTGGACCAGATATGGAAGGCATTTTGAACTTGGGACCTTTGATTTTTCCTTCAGGTCCTTCAATGTCAAGATCAGGAGCTGTAACATCAATTCCAGGTCCTTTAATGTCAACATCTGCTTTGGGGAGATTGATGTCAACATCTGGGCCCTCCATTTTAGGACCTTTGAGTCCAAATGATGGCATTTTCATTTTAGGCATCTTGAAGCCACCTTCTGGGCCCTCGATATCAACATCAGGACCTTCAATGTTCACTTTTGGAGCTTTTATGTCACCTGAAATCTTTGGTACAGAAACATCCATATCACCCTTGACTTTGGGGCCTTTAAGATTTAAGTTGACATCTGGCATTGAGATCTTTGGACCAGATATGGAAGGCATTTTGAACTTGGGACCTTTGATTTTTCCTTCAGGTCCTTCAATGTCAAGATCAGGAGCTGTAACATCAATTCCAGGTCCTTTAATGTCAACATCTGCTTTGGGGAGATTGATGTCAACATCTGGGCCCTCCATTTTAGGACCTTTGAGTCCAAATGATGGCATTTTCATTTTAGGCATCTTGAAGCCACCTTCTGGGCCCTCGATATCAACATCAGGACCTTCAATGTTCACTTTTGGAGCTTTTATGTCACCTGAAATCTTTGGTACAGAAACATCCATATCACCCTTGACTTTGGGGCCTTTAAGATTTAAGTTGACATCTGGCATTGAGATCTTTGGACCAGATATGGAAGGCATTTTGAACTTAGGACCTTTGATTTTTCCTTCAGGTCCTTCAATGTCAAGATCAGGAGCTGTAACATCAATTCCAGGTCCTTTAATGTCAACATCTGCTTTGGGGAGATTGATGTCAACATCTGGGCCCTCCATTTTAGGACCTTTGAGTCCAAATGATGGCATTTTCATTTTAGGCATCTTGAAGCCACCTTCTGGGCCCTCGATATCAACATCAGGACCTTCAATGTCCACTTTTGGAGCTTTTATGTCACCTGAAATCTTTGGTACAGAAACATCCATATCTCCCTTGACTTTGGGGCCTTTAAAGTTGACATCTGGCATAGAGAATTTTGGACCTGATATGGAAGGCATTTTGAACTTGGGACCTTTGATTTTCCCCTCAGGTCCTTCTATGTCAAGATCAGGAGTTTTGATGTCAATTTCAGGTCCTTTAATGTCAACATCTGCTTTGGGGAGATTGATGTCAACATCTGGGCCCTCCATTTTAGGACCTTTGAGTCCAAATGATGGCATTTTCATTTTAGGCATCTTGAAGCCACCTTCTGGGCCCTCGATATCAACATCAGGACCTTCAATGTTCACTTTTGGAGCTTTTATGTCACCTGAAATCTTTGGTACAGAAACATCCATATCACCCTTGACTTTGGGGCCTTTAAGATTTAAGTTGACATCTGGCATTGAGATCTTTGGACCAGATATTGAAGGCATTTTGAACTTGGGACCTTTGATTTTTCCTTCAGGTCCTTCAATGTCAAGATCAGGAGCTGTAACATCAATTCCAGGTCCTTTAATGTCAACATCTGGGCCCTCCATTTTAGGACCTTTGAGTCCAAATGATGGCATTTTCATTTTAGGCATCTTGAAGCCACCTTCTGGGCCCTCGATATCAACATCAGGACCTTCAATGTCCACTTTTGGAGCTTTTATGTCACCTGAAATCTTTGGTACAGAAACATCCATATCTCCCTTGACTTTGGGGCCTTTAAAGTTGACATCTGGCATAGAGAATTTTGGACCTGATATGGAAGGCATTTTGAACTTGGGACCTTTGATTTTCCCCTCAGGTCCTTCAATGTCAAGATCAGGAGTTTTGATGTCAATTTCAGGTCCTTTAATGTCAACATCTGCTTTGGAGAGATTGATGTCAACATCTGGGCCCTCCACTTTAGGACCTTTTAGTCCAAATGATGGCATTTTCATTTTAGGCATCTTGAAGCCACCTTCTGGGCCCTCGATATCAACATCAGGACCTTCAATGTTCACTTTTGGAGCTTTTATGTCACCTGAAATCTTTGGTACAGAAACATCCATATCACCCTTGACTTTGGGGCCTTTAAGATTTAAGTTGACATCTGGCATAGAGATCTTTGGACCAGATATGGAAGGCATTTTGAACTTGGGACCTTTGATTTTTCCTTCAGGTCCTTCAATGTCAAGATCAGGAGCTGTAACATCAATTCCAGGTCCTTTAATGTCAACATCTGCTTTGGGGAGATTGATGTCAACATCTGGGCCCTCCACTTTAGGACCTTTGAGTCCAAATGATGGCATTTTCATTTTAGGCATCTTGAAGCCACCTTCTGGGCCCTCGATATCAACATCAGGACCTTCAATGTTCACTTTTGGAGCTTTTATGTCACCTGAAATCTTTGGTACAGAAACATCCATATCACCCTTGACTTTTGGACTTTTCAAGTTGAAGTCTACATCTGGCATAGATATTTTTGGACCTGATATGGAAGGCATTTTGAACTTGGGACCTCTGATTTTCCCCTCAGGTCCTTCAATGTCAATTTCAGGTCCTTTAATGTCAACATCTGCTTTGGGGAGATTGATGTCAACATCTGGGCCCTCCATTTTAGGACCTTTGAGTCCAAATGATGGCATTTTCATTTTAGGCATCTTGAAGCCACCTTCTGGGCCCTCAATATCAACATCAGGACCTTCAATGTTCACTTTTGGAGCTTTTATGTCACCTGAAATCTTTGGTACAGAAACATCCATATCACCCTTGACTTTGGGGCCTTTAAGATTTAAGTTGACATCTGGCATTGAGATCTTTGGACCAGATATGGAAGGCATTTTGAACTTGGGACCTTTGATTTTTCCTTCAGGTCCTTCAATGTCAAGATCAGGAGCTGTAACATCAATTCCAGGTCCTTTAATGTCAACATCTGCTTTGGGGAGATTGATGTCAACATCTGGGCCCTCCATTTTAGGACCTTTGAGTCCAAATGATGGCATTTTCATTTTAGGCATCTTGAAGCCACCTTCTGGGCCCTCGATATCAACATCAGGACCTTCAATGTTCACTTTTGGAGCTTTTATGTCACCTGAAATCTTTGGTACAGAAACATCCATATCACCCTTGACTTTGGGGCCTTTAAAGTTGACATCTGGCATAGAGAATTTTGGACCTGATATGGAAGGCATTTTGAACTTGGGACCTTTGATTTTTCCTTCAGGTCCTTCAATGTCAAGATCAGGAGCTGTAACATCAATTCCAGGTCCTTTAATGTCAACATCTGCTTTGGGGAGATTGATGTCAACATCTGGGCCCTCCATTTTAGGACCTTTGAGTCCAAATGATGGCATTTTCATTTTAGGCATCTTGAAGCCACCTTCTGGGCCCTCGATATCAACATCAGGACCTTCAATGTCCACCTTTGGAGCTTTTATGTCACCTGAAATCTTTGGTACAGAAACATCCATATCGCCCTTGACTCTTGGACTTTTCAAGTTGAAGTCTACATCTGGCATAGAAATCTTTGGACCGGATATAGAAGGCATTTTGAATTTGGGACCTCTGATTTTCCCCTCAGGTCCTTCAATGTCAATTTCAGGTCCTTTAATGTCAACATCTGCTTTGGGGAGATTGATGTCAACATCTGGGCCCTCCATTTTAGGACCTTTGAGTCCAAATGATGGCATTTTCATTTTAGGCATCTTGAAGCCACCTTCTGGGCCCTCAATATCAACATCAGGACCTTCAATGTTCACTTTTGGAGCTTTTATGTCACCTGAAATCTTTGGTACAGAAACATCCATATCACCCTTGACTTTGGGGCCTTTAAGATTTAAGTTGACATCTGGCATTGAGATCTTTGGACCAGATATGGAAGGCATTTTGAACTTGGGACCTTTGATTTTTCCTTCAGGTCCTTCAATGTCAAGATCAGGAGCTGTAACATCAATTCCAGGTCCTTTAATGTCAACATCTGCTTTGGGGAGATTGATGTCAACATCTGGGCCCTCCATTTTAGGACCTTTGAGTCCAAATGATGGCATTTTCATTTTAGGCATCTTGAAGCCACCTTCTGGGCCCTCGATATCAACATCAGGACCTTCAATGTTCACTTTTGGAGCTTTTATGTCACCTGAAATCTTTGGTACAGAAACATCCATATCACCCTTGACTTTGGGGCCTTTAAAGTTGACATCTGGCATAGAAATTTTGGACCTGATATGGAAGGCATTTTGAACTTGGGACCTTTGATTTTTCCTTCAGGTCCTTCAATGTCAAGATCAGGAGCTGTAACATCAATTCCAGGTCCTTTAATGTCAACATCTGCTTTGGGGAGATTGATGTCAACATCTGGGCCCTCCATTTTAGGACCTTTGAGTCCAAATGATGGCATTTTCATTTTAGGCATCTTGAAGCCACCTTCTGGGCCCTCGATATCAACATCAGGACCTTCAATGTCCACCTTTGGAGCTTTTATGTCACCTGAAATCTTTGGTACAGAAACATCCATATCGCCCTTGACTCTTGGACTTTTCAAGTTGAAGTCTACATCTGGCATAGAAATCTTTGGACCGGATATAGAAGGCATTTTGAATTTGGTGCCCTTGATATGTCCCTCAGGTCCTTCAACATCAAGATCAGGAGTTTTGATGTCAATATCAGGTGATTTTAAACCAATGTCACCACTAGGCACGCTGACATCAATTTCTCCTTTGGGTGACTTAAAACCGAACTTTGGCATTTTAAATTTTGGCATCTTGAATCCTCCCTCTGGACTTTTAACTTCTACACTTGGAGAATCAACTTCCACTTTCGGCATATTTAGATCACCTTCCAAACTGACACCAGCTTGACCTTTCACTTTAGATCCTTTCGGAAGTTTGACATCAACATCAGGTGCTTCAATCTTTGGCCCTTTAAATCCAAACTTGGGCATTTTAAATTTAGACTTCTTGACATTTGTTTCTGGAAAATTAACCTCAACATTTGGACCTTCAGGACCAGATACTGATGGCATCTTGACTTTTGGGCCTTTGATTTTTCCTTCTGGTAATTCTATGTCAAGTTTGGGCTCCTTGATACCCAAATCTGGTGTTTTAATGTCTCCTTCCACTTTTGGAATAGACACATCAACATCACCTTTCAGTTTTGGACCTTTTAAGTTGAAATCCACATCAGGCATAGAAATCTTTGGACCAGAAATGGTGGGCATCTTGAATTTGGAGCCCTTGATTTTTCCCTCTGGTCCTTCAATATCAAGTTCTGGACCCTTAATGTTCACATCTGGCGCTTTAATTTCTCCTTCCACTTTTGGAACCGACACGTCAAAATCACCTTTCAGTTTTGGACCTTTCAGGTTGAGGTCAAAGTCTGGCATAGAAATCTTTGGACCAGACATTGATGGCATCTTGAATTTGGGGCCCTTGATTTTTCCCTCAGGCCCTTCAATGTCAATCTCTGGTGCATTAATGTCTATATCTGCTTTAGGGATTTTCACATCAACATCTGGACCCTCCAGTTTTGGACCCTTCATTCCAAATGTTGGCATTTTGATCTTTGGCATCTTAAAACCACCCTCAGGTCCTTCAATTTCTGGGCCTTCAATTTCAACTTTTGGTGCTTTAATATCCCCTTCCACTTTTGGAACAGACACGTCAACATCACCTTTCAGTTTTGGACCTTTCAGGTTGAGGTCAAAGTCTGGCATAGAAATCTTTGGACCAGACATTGATGGCATCTTGAATTTGGGGCCCTTGATTTTTCCCTCAGGCCCTTCAATGTCAACCTCTGGTGCATTAATGTCTATATCGGCTTTAGGGATTTTCACATCAACATCTGGACCCTCCAGTTTTGGACCCTTCATTCCAAATGTTGGCATTTTGATCTTTGGCATCTTAAAACCACCCTCAGGTCCTTCCATTTCTGGGCCTTCAATTTCAACTTTTGGTGCTTTAATATCCCCTTCCACTTTTGGAACAGACACGTCAACATCACCTTTCAGTTTTGGACCTTTCAGGTTGAGGTCAAAGTCTGGCATAGAAATCTTTGGACCAGACATTGATGGCATCTTGAATTTGGGGCCCTTGATTTTTCCCTCAGGCCCTTCAATGTCAACCTCTGGTGCATTAATGTCTATATCGGCTTTAGGGATTTTCACATCAACATCTGGACCCTCCAGTTTTGGACCCTTCATTCCAAATGATGGCATTTTGATCTTTGGCATCTTAAAACCACCCTCAGGTCCTTCCATTTCTGGGCCTTCAATTTCAACTTTTGCTGCTTTAATATCCCCTTCCACTTTTGGAACCGACACGTCAAAATCACCTTTCAATTTTGGACCTTTCAGGTTGAGGTCAAAGTCTGGCATAGAAATCTTTGGACCAGACATTGATGGCATCTTGAATTTGGGGCCCTTGATTTTTCCCTCAGGCCCTTCAATGTCAACCTCTGGTGCATTAATGTCTATATCGGCTTTAGGGATTTTCACATCAACATCTGGACCCTCCAGTTTTGGACCCTTCATTCCGAATGATGGCATTTTGATCTTTGGCATCTTAAAACCACCCTCAGGTCCTTCAATTTCTGGGCCTTCAATTTCAACTTTTGGTGCTTTAATATCCCCTTCCACTTTTGGAACCGACACGTCAACATCACCTTTCAGTTTTGGACCTTTCAGATTGAAGTCAACATCTGGCATAGAAATCTTTGGACCAGACATTGATGGCATCTTGAATTTGGGGCCCTTGATTTTTCCCTCAGGTCCTTCAATGTCAACCTCTGGTGCATTAATGTCTATATTGGCTTTAGGGATTTTCACATCAACATCTGGACCCTCCAGTTTTGGACCCTTCATTCCGAATGATGGCATTTTGATCTTTGGCATCTTAAAACCACCCTCAGGTCCTTCCATTTCTGGGCCTTCAATTTCAACTTTTGGTGTTTTAATATCCCCTTCCACTTTTGGAACAGACACATCAACATCACCTTTCAGCTTTGGACCTTTCAGGTTGAGGTCAAAGTCTGGCATAGAAATCTTTGGACCAGACATTGATGGCATCTTGAATTTGGGGCCCTTGATTTTTCCCTCAGGTCCTTCAATGTCAAGCTCTGGTGCATTAATGTCTATATCGGCTTTAGGGATTTTCACATCAACATCTGGACCCTCCACTTTTGGACCCTTCATTCCGAATGATGGCATTTTGAACTTTGGCATCTTAAAACCACCCTCAGGTCCTTCAATTTCTGGGCGTTCAATTTCAACTTTTGGTGCTTTAATATCTCCTTCCACTTTTGGAACAGACACGTCAAAATCACCTTTCAGTTTTGGACCTTTCAGATTGAAGTCAACGTCTGGCATAGAAATCTTTGGACCAGAGATTGATGGCATCTTGAATTTGGGGCCCTTAATTTTTCCCTCAGGTCCTTCAATGTCAAACTCTGGTGCATTAATGTCTACATCGGCTTTAGGGATTTTCACATCAACATCTGGACCCTCCAGTTTTGGACCCTTCATTCCGAATGATGGCATTTTGAACTTTGGCATCTTAAAACCACCCTCAGGTCCTTCAATTTCTGGGCGTTCAATTTCAACTTTTGGTGCTTTAATATCTCCTTCCACTTTTGGAACAGACACGTCAAAATCACCTTTCAGTTTTGGACCTTTCAGATTGAAGTCAACGTCTGGCATAGAAATCTTTGGACCAGAGATTGATGGCATCTTGAATTTGGGGCCCTTAATTTTTCCCTCAGGTCCTTCAATGTCAAACTCTGGTGCATTAATGTCTACATCGGCTTTAGGGATTTTCACATCAACATCTGGACCCTCCAGTTTTGGACCCTTCATTCCGAATGATGGCATTTTGATCTTTGGCATCTTAAAACCACCCTCAGGTCCTTCCATTTCTGGGCCTTCAATTTCCAATTTTGGTGCTTTAATATCTCCTTCCACTTTTGGAACGGACACGTCAACATCACCTTTCAGTTTTGGACCTTTCATATTGAAGTCAACGTCTGGCATAGAAATCTTTGGACCAGATATTGATGGCATCTTGAATTTGGGGCCCTTGATTTTTCCCTCAGGTCCTTCAATGTCAACCTTTGGTGCATTAATGTCTATATCGGCTTTAGGGATTTTCACATCAACATCTGGACCCTCCAGTTTTGGACCCTTCATTCCAAATGATGGCATTTTGATCTTTGGCATCTTAAAACCACCCTCAGGTCCTTCCATTTCTGGGCCTTCAATTTCCACTTTTGGTGCTTTAATATCTCCTTCCACTTTTGGAACAGACACGTCAACATCACCTTTCAGTTTTGGACCTTTGAGATTGAAGTCAACGTCTGGCATAGAAATCTTTGGACCAGACATTGATGGCATCTTGAATTTGGGGCCCTTGATTTTTCCCTCAGGTCCTTCAATGTCAACCTCTGGTGCATTAATGTCTATATCGGCTTTAGGGATTTTCACATCAACATCTGGACCCTCCAGTTTTGGACCCTTCATTCCGAATGATGGCATTTTGATCTTTGGCATCTTAAAACCACCCTCAGGTCCTTCCATTTCTGGACGTTCAATTTCAACTTTTGGTGCTTTAATATCTCCTTCCACTTTTGGAACCGACATGTCAACATCACCTTTCAGTTTTGGACCTTTCAGATTGAAGTCAACGTCTGGCATAGAAATCTTTGGACCAGAGATTGATGGCATCTTGAATTTGGGGCCCTTGATCTTTCCCTCAGGCCCTTCAATGTCAACCTCTGGTGCATTAATGTCTATATCGGCTTTAGGCATTTTCACATCAACATCTGGACCCTCCAGTTTTGGACCCTTCATTCCGAATGATGGCATTTTGATCTTTGGCATCTTAAAACCACCCTCAGGTCCTTCCATTTCTAGGCCTTCAATTTCCACTTTTGGTGCTTTAATATCTCCTTCCACTTTTGGAACAGACACGTCAACATCACCTTTCAGTTTTGGACCTTTCAGATTGAAGTCAACGTCTGGCATAGAAATCTTTGGACCAGATATTGATGGCATCTTGAATTTGGGGCCCTTGATTTTTCCCTCAGGTCCTTCAATGTCAACCTCTGGTGCATTAATGTCTATATCGGCTTTAGGCATTTTCACATCAACATCTGGACCCTCCAGTTTTGGACCCTTCATTCCGAATGATGGCATTTTGAACTTTGGCATCTTAAAACCACCCTCAGGTCCTTCAATTTCTGGGCCTTCAATTTCCACTTTTGGTGCTTTAATATCTCCTTCCACTTTTTGAACACACACGTCAAAATCACCTTTCAGTTTTGGACCTTTCAAATTGAAGTCAACGTCTGGCATAGAAATCTTTGGACCAGAGATTGATGGCATCTTGAATTTGGGGCCCTTGATTTTTCCCTCAGGTCCTTCAATATCAAACTCTGGTGCATTAATGTCTACATCGGCTTTAGGGATTTTCACATCAACATCTGGACCCTCCACTTTTGGACCCTTCATTCCGAATGATGGCATTTTGATCTTTGGCATCTTAAAACCACCCTCAGGTCCTTCCATTTCTGGGCCTTCAATTCCCACTTGTGGTGCTTTAATATCTCCTCCTACTTTTGGAACCGACATGTCGACATCACCTTTCAGTTTTGGACCTTTCAGATTGAAGTCAACGTCTGGCATAGAAATCTTTGGACCAGAGATTGATGGCATCTTGAATTTGGGGCCCTTGATTTTTCCCTCGGGTCCTTCAATGTCAACCTCTGGTGCATTAATGTCTATATCGGCTTTAGGGATTTTCACATCAACATCTGGACCCTCCACTTTTGGACCCTTCATTCCGAATGATGGCATTTTGATCTTTGGCATCTTAAATCCACCCTCAGGCCCTTCGATTTCTGGGCCTTCAATTTCCACTTTTGGTGCTTTAATATCTCCTTCCACTTTTGGAACAGACACGTCAACATCACCTTTCAGTTTTGGACCTTTCAGATTGAAGTCAACGTCTGGCATAGAAATCTTTGGACCAGAGATTGATGGCATCTTGAATTTGGGGCCCTTGATTTTTCCCTCAGGTCCTTCAATGTCAACCTCTGGTGCATTAATGTCTATATCGGCTTTAGGCATTTTCACATCAACATCTGGACCCTCCAGTTTTGGACCCTTCATTCCGAATGATGGCATTTTGATCTTTGGCATCTTAAAACCACCCTCAGGTCCTTCCATTTCTGGGCCTTCAATTTCCACTTTTGGTGCTTTAATATCTCCTTCCACTTTTGGAACAGACACGTCAACATCACCTTTCAGTTTTGGACCTTTCAGATTGAAGTCAACGTCTGGCATAGAAATCTTTGGACCAGAGATTGATGGCATCTTGAATTTGGGGCCCTTGATCTTTCCCTCAGGCCCTTCAATGTCAACCTCTGGTGCATTAATGTCTATATCGGCTTTTGGGATTTTCACATCAACATCTGGACCCTCCACTTTTGGACCCTTCATTCCGAATGATGGCATTTTGATCTTTGGCATCTTAAAACCACCCTCAGGTCCTTCCATTTCTGGGCCTTCAATTCCGACTTGTGGTGCTTTAATATCTCCTCCTACTTTTGGAACAGACATGTCAACATCACCTTTCAGTTTTGGACCTTTCAGATTGAAGTCAACGTCTGGCATAGAAATCTTTGGACCAGAGATTGATGGCATCTTGAATTTGGGGCCCTTGATCTTTCCCTCAGGCCCTTCAATGTCAACCTCTGGTGCATTAATGTCTATATCGGCTTTTGGGATTTTCACATCAACGTCTGGACCCTCCAGTTTTGGACCTTTCATTCCAAATGACGGCATTTTGATCTTTGGCATCTTAAATCCACCCTCAGGCCCTTCAATTTCTGGGCCTTCAATTTCAACTTTTGGTGCTTTAATATCTCCTTCCACTTTTGGAACCGACACGTCAAAATCACCTTTCAGTTTTGGACCTTTTAGATTGAAGTCAACATCTGGCATAGAAATCTTTGGACCAGAGATTGATGGCATCTTGAATTTGGGGCCCTTGATCTTTCCCTCAGGTCCTTCAATGTCAACCTCTGGAGCTTTGATGTCCACATCTGGTGCCTTAATGTCAATATCAGCTTTAGGGATTTTCCCATCAACATCCGGACCCTCCAGTTTTGGACCTTTCATTCCAAATGATGGCATTTTGATCTTTGGCATCTTAAAACCACCCTCAGGCCCTTCAATTTCTGGGCCTTCAATTTCCAATTTTGGTGCTTTAATATCTCCTTCCACTTTTGGAACTGACACGTCAACATCACCTTTCAGTTTTGGACCTTTCAGATTGAAGTCAACGTCTGGCATAGAAACCTTTGGACCAGAGATTGATGGCATCTTGAATTTGGGGCCCTTGATTTTCCCCTGAGGTCCTTCAATGTCAACCTCTGGTGCATTAAAGTCTATATCGGCTTTTGGAATTTTCACATCAACATCTGGACCCTCCAGTTTTGGACCCCTCATTCCGAATGATGGCATTTTGATCTTCGGCATCTTAAAACCACCGTCAGGCCCTTCAATTTCTGGGCCTTCAATTTCCACTTTTGGTGCTTTAATATCCCCTTCCACTTTTGGAACAGACACGTCAACATCACCTTTCAGTTTTGGACCTTTCAGATTGAAGTCAACGTCTGGCATAGAAATCTTTGGACCAGAGATTGATGGCATCTTGAATTTGGGGCCCTTAATCTTTCCCTCAGGCCCTTCAATGTCAACCTCTGGTGCATTAATGTCTATATCGGCTTTTGGGATTTTCACATCAACATCTGGACCCTCCAGTTTAGGACCCCTCATTCCGAATGATGGCATTTTGATCTTTGGCATCTTAAAACCACCCTCAGGCCCTTCAATTTCTGGGCCTTCAATTTCCACTTTTGGTGCTTTAATCTCTCCTTCCACTTTTGGAACCGACATGTCAACATCACCTTTCAGTTTTGGACCTTTCAGATTGAAGTCAACGTCTGGCATAGAAATCTTTGGACCAGAGATTGATGGCATCTTGAATTTGGGGCCCTTGATCTTTCCCTCAGGCCCTTCAATGTCAACCTCTGGTGCATTAATGTCTATATCGGCTTTTGGGATTTTCACATCAACATCTGGACCCTCCAGTTTAGGACCCCTCATTCCGAATGATGGCATTTTGATCTTTGGCATCTTAAAACCACCCTCAGGCCCTTCAATTTCTGGGCCTTCAATTTCCACTTTAGGTGCTTTAATATCTCCTTCCACTTTTGGAATGGAAACGTCAGCATCACCTTTCAGTTTTGGACCTTTCAGATTTGGACCTTTCAGATTGAAGTCAACGTCTGGCATAGAAATCTTTGGACCAGAGATTGATGGCATCTTGAATTTGGGGCCCTTGATCTTTCCCTCAGGTCCTTCAATGTCAACCTCTGGAGCTTTGATGTCCACATCTGGTGCCTTTACCTCGATATCAGCTTTAGGGATTTTCACATCAACATCCGGACCCTCCAGTTTTGGACCCTTTATTCCAAATGATGGCATTTTGATCTTTGGCATCTTGAAACCACCCTCAGGTCCCTCAAGGTCAGGGCCTTCAATTTCAACTTTTGGTGCTTTAATATCTCCTTCCACTTTTGGAACTGACACGTCAACATCACCTTTCAGTTTTGGACCTTTCAGATTGAAGTCAACATCTGGCATAGAAACCTTTGGACCAGAGACTGATGGCATCTTGAATTTGGGGCCCTTGATTTTTCCCTCAGGTCCTTCAATGTCAACCTCTGGAGTTTTGATGTCCAGAGCTGGTGCCTTAATGTCAATATCAGCTTTTGGGATTTTCACATCAACATCTGTACCCTCCACTTTTGGACCTTTCAGTCCGAATGATGGCATTTTGATCTTTGGCATCTTAAAACCACCCTCAGGTCCTTCAATTTCTGGACCTTCAATTTCAACTTTTGGTGCTTTAATATCTCCTTGCACTTTTGGAACGGACACGTCAACGTCACCTTTCAGTTTTGGACCTTTCAGGTTTAAGTCAACATCTGGCATAGATACTTTTGGACCAGAGATCGATGGCATCGTGAATTTGGGGCCCTTGATTTTCCCCCCAGGTCCTGCAATGTCAACCTCAGGAGCTTTGATGTCCACATCTGGTGCCTTTACCTCGATATCAGCTTTGGGGATTTTCACATCAATATCTGGACCCTCCACTTTTGGACCCTTCAGTCCGAAAGATGGCATTTTGATTTTTGGCATCTTAAAACCACCCTCAGGTCCTTCAATTTCTGGACCTTCAATTTCAACTTTTGGTGCTTTAATATCTCTATCCACTTTTGGAACGGACACGTCAACGTCACCTTTCAGTTTTGGACCTTTCAGGTTTACGTCAAAGTCTGGCATAGAAAGCTTTGGACCAGAGATTGATGGCATCTTGAATGTGGGGCCCTTGATTTTCCCCTCAGGTCCTGCAATGTCAACCTCTGCAGCTTTGATGTCCACATCTGGTGCCTTTACCTCGATATCGGCTTTGGGGATTTTCACATCAATATCTGGACCCTCCAGCTTTGGACCTTTCAGTCCGAATGATGGCATTTTGATCTTTGGCATCCTAAAACCACCCTCAGTTCCTTCCATTTCTGGGCCTTCAATTTCCACTTTTGGTGCTTTAATATCCCCTTCCACTTTTGGAACAGACACGTCAACATCACCTTTCAGTTTTGGGCCTTTCAGATTGAAGTCAACGTCTGGCATAGAAATCTTTGGACCAGAGATTGATGGCATCTTGAATTTGGGGCCCTTGATCTTTCCCTCAGGCCCTTCAATGTCAACCTCTGGTGCATTAATGTCTATATCGGCTTTTGGGATTTTCACATCAACATCTGGACCCTCCAGTTTAGGACCCCTCATTCCGAATGATGGCATTTTGATCTTTGGCATCCTAAAACCACCCTCAGTTCCTTCCATTTCTGGGCCTTCAATTTCCACTTTTGGTGCTTTAATATCCCCTTCCACTTTTGGAATAGACACATCAACATCACCTTTCAGTTTTGGGCCTTTCAGACTTAAATCACCTTTCAATGTAGACCCTTTTACATTTAAGTTCACATCAGACACCGCAATCTTAGGACCGGAGACCGGTGGTATCTTGATTTCAGGATCTTTGAATTTTACTTCAGATCTCTCAATGTTAAGCTCTGGAGTCTTGATATCCACATCTGGTGCTTTAACCTCCATTTTGGTTTTCGCAAGATTTACATCAACATCAGGACCCTTTACTTCTGAAGTTTTTATTCCAAATGAGGACATTTTGACCTTTGGAACAGTAATGTCACCTTTGACACCCTCGAGATCTGGCCTTTTAATTTCAATTTTTGAAGTTGTAACATTCCCTTCAACATTTGGAACAGACACGTTAAAATCTCCTTTCACTTTTTGTCCTTTGAGGTTTAAATCTACATCTGGCATAGAAATTTGACCAGTGATTGATGGCGCATCAAATTTGACATCTTTGACTGTATGCTCATGTCCTTTAAAATGAAGCTCTGGACCCCTGATGTCCATATCTGGTGGTGTGATTTTTACATCAGCTTTGGAGAGACTTCCTACTGTATCAGGTTCCTGAACCCGAGCTGACATTTTCTGATTCCCAGTTATGCTGAAACCTTTCTGACTAACATCTTTAAGATTTTGATTGTTAAAATTCACTTCTACATTCTGACCTTCCTTGGGCCTTTGCACATCTATGGTACCAAAAGACAATTTGGTTTTATCATCGGACCCATACTTATGCACTTCAGACCAAGATTCCCTTCCAATACTGCCCCCTTTATCTCCACTAATGGAAAAACCTGAAACACGTGTATTCAGAACAGGGCCCTTTACTGTAGCAACCTCAGTTCCTCCCATCATACTTGAACCAGCTTCCAGTGGAGAATAAATATTTCTCACGTCTTTGTCTAACCCCGTGGTTACTTTGCCAGAGAGATCACTACTGCCTGCAGAAGCTTCAGTCCTTCCAAAATGTTCCATCACCATCTGTCCTTTACCACCTGACAGTCCAGTGTCTGACACATTAATTGTAATCTCTTTCCCACTACCATCTAATTCACTTGTTGCTTTAAAAGATCCTGTGCTAGAGTGCTTCACAGAGGAGCCAGTGACATGGGGCCCGCTAAGAGTTATGTCCCCCATTTTTATACCTCCGTGAGCACCACTAACAAGGCTACTATGTGGTAATCTGATTTGAGTAGAATCCCCCTCCGACTGCTCATGCTGCAAGACATGCATTTTGAACTCAGGGCTTGAGTGATCAATCTGCTGACTAGTCTCCCCAGGCACGTCCACAGTGTAGGTAGTTATTCGACGAGTGATTGTAGTAATGGTGCAACCATCACTGCTTGTGCTGCTGTGACGTTCTGTGCGCACATCAACACCCTCAGCAAGATCCTCTGACTTTAGTCTAGGTTTAATCTTCTTAGTGTAGATTCTCTTGTAGTCTTCGTCATCCCCGCTCTACAGGAAATGGAAAATTACAAATTACTATGACATTTCTGTGTGAAATTTATGTAAGAGAAATGTGTAAAACATTTCAGTTAAATTTAGTTTAAGTACTGAAGTACTGATCATACTAAAATCTACACTTTACAAGGCCACCTTACCAGAAGAATGTCTGAACTAGAGCCTCCTAACCCTCCACGTCCTTCCCATGACAATGTCCCCATTGGAGAACGGCAAGGTGACTTGTCTCCAGACTTATTTTGTAATTTTAGTCCAACCTTGTGTCGGTTTAGAGTCTTTAGTAGTTCAGACGTTTCTTCTGAGCTCATGTTGTCAAAGTAAATGGTGGCCCCCACAATTTGGTCACCTGTGACAAAAAAACTGTACATGGTAAGTTCAAACTAAATGATTTATAAAAGATAAATTATATATGGAAGACCTACAAGAACATTAGTTCATTTAAGAAAAAAAAAAAAAAAAAAAACACCAAAAAGGGGAGTGACCAAAGCTGTTCGGAGAATCAAAACATTCGAGAAATTAGAAAATTCGATTTTCCAAATGTTTGCACATTACATTACAACCTGCAGGGTTATTTTGACTTCATACCTTCATATACTTTCCCAGTATGCGCAGCAAGGGACTCATCTTTCACCTCTTTGACAAAAATCTCTCCTTGACCTTTTTGTTCTATGGTGAGCCCAACCTTATCAGTGCCCATCCATTGTGGGAAAAGCACTTCCCTTGTGTCCTGCTCGTCAGCCATCTTATAAATAAATAAAATGAAAAATTACACAATACACAATGAAACGCAGTAAAACATAGTAACTACTACACAATACCAAATATATGTGTCAACTACTATACAGTTTCAAGTTGAATGAGTTAAAATGAGCATAAGCTTTTTTCTAGAGAGAAATTACCTTATAAACAGTTAAAAAAAAATTTAAAAAATTGTAAAAAATTAACTGAAAATTGCAGTGCTTTCCTGTAAATTACACGTAGCTATTAACATCACTTAGCTAAAACACGTCTAACTATTTATTCTGTATACCTCTAAATGTGTTACTTCTTCACCTGTCCCCTAGTGTGGACCGTGTCAGCCCTTGTTCTTTCCTTAACACAAAAAAAGAAAAAGAAAGTTAGTGTCTTGATTAAAAAAAAAAATTTTAAAAACACATTGCTGTGTGTGTTTTTTTTTTATTTATTTTTTTCATTTTTTTTTTTAACAACAGTAAATGAGTATCAAACTGAGACCACCAGATGGCAATATAGTCTCCAACAAAGTGAAAGTAAACAAGCATGATTTCTGTTTGGGAACTTAGCAGTGGTTTAACTATATCTTTCTAGCAAGAACCGAGTTATCTGTATACCATGATTTTCTTCAGCAGCAAAAAGCACTAAACCACATGGGGAGAAAAAGCTTTAAAACAAGAGCAATAACGTGTCGCTAACTGCATTAAGCTCGGTTTAATACACAGATTAAACATATCTAAACATCTAAAAATCTGATGTCCATTAAATGAAAATCAGACTGTAGCCTGTGGATCTGGGAGGTCTTTTCTTGATGAACATTGCTTCAGAGTTTTTTAGCTGACACGTGGGCCTGCCATTCCAGCTTTCAACACAGAAAGTTCTTTGTTTCAGAGATATCACCCCCTCACAATCATCCACCCTGCAATTACACAGGACCTCTTGGATATGAAAACACCTACATTCATATTTCACTACACACTGGCAAATGAGGCACTAGATTATTTTAATTATGAAAACATTTGCCAGTGACAAAGAAAAAAAAAAAAATAATCAACGTCTTGTTAGTTATACCAAAAGTTAAGCAGAACTCGTCAAGTGCTGTGTAGTCAATTTGTCCCGTGTCCCTCTTTGTTGCCAAGTAAGATACGAATAGTAGTATCATTATGCTGACATGGACAAGTCAAAAATATAGCTCAACGGTCATTACACAAAAATATATTTTTGCTCAATAACATGATTGATCAGTTAGAATAAAGTATTCCAAAATGCCACATAGAGTGTAAGAAATGGAAATGGAAAAAGCTGTGTCTCATGTGATAATGAATTGGTGGGATGTAAGAATTATTCAAGCAATCCAAATGCTCCCTTGATTCAAATTAGTAAGTATTAGGGCTGCACGATATATTGCATTCGATTGTCAAGCGCATCTCGTCAGTAAAGCCGGTTCTGTGATTATTAATAAATCTCCATCACCCGTTTTCAAATGGAGCGGCATTTAATACACAGAGACGTATTTTACCGACAAGCTACGCAATTCACGCTCTGAATCACCTGCGATATTAAACGTGATATTGCGTAGCTTGTCGGTGAACTATGGCTCTGTGTATTAAATGCCGCTCCATTTGAAAACAGGTGATGGAGATTTACCGCTAATCATGAAACCGGCTTTACTGACAAGATGCGCATGACAATTGCATGCAGTATATCGTGCAGCCCTAGTAAGTATACTCACTTCTGAAATAAGCCTGACCCCGAGTTTAGTGGATTACTGAAGGAATGTACGCACTCAAAATAAAATGTGAAAACAATGCTGCAAATATTAGAGGTTTAAGTGCAACTCAACCATTCATCAAGCTAATGATAAAGTTAATTCTAAAACAATTCTATTAAAAATTATGTAAATTGAAATAATTCATTACAGCAGCAATCAATGAATTGCAAAAGTATAAATAAATTGCTAAAGTTGCTTTTAGTCTGTCTATTAGTTTTCAGTTCATCTATATGCAAGTATCTAAACACTAACAAAGTTGAACAGATATATGCATTTAAGATCCAGATATATGCATTTAAATTATACAGTCTTTGTCTTTTGGAAACTGGTTAATCGAAAAACTGATTATTCATAAACAACTAGAGAAATTCTATGTATTTTATAGAATGAGAACGTTCTCTCCCACACAAAATATTCTATTTATACTAATGCACTATTAGAGGGTGTTAGATATTAAAATAATAGACCGCTTTAACATTATAAACAACCCTAAGGAGAAAACAAGACGACACAACAACTACACATCAACATTACTATAATTTAACACATTTTACTGTGGCTGTACCTGGAACATCACATGCAACCGAATAATGCACAATATTTTACATTTAATAGACATTAACTCTCTGAATGTTATTTCAGTAAAACCTCTCAAAGTCCACAGGGGTAGAAATGCTACACATGGGACATGAAAGCTGTGAAACCCAAGCCTGAAAAAGTGCCTTATTATTGTTGGCTACAGCTGATATTTACAAAAGGAGAAGGGAAAAACCTACATTGCTGTGTACTTAAGAACTCCCTAGTAAGCAGTGCAAAAGCTTATTATTTCACTCCCAGCCTGGTCTATGTTCTGCTTCTTAACATGATGCCACACCCTCTATCAACATTCCTGTACCACTATACATGTTCTACTTCCTTGACCCTTTTTTAAACCTATATAGTCCATGGTATCATTTGCACAGCGGCTGTTGTCACAAATCTGACAGATTCCTCACAGTGCACTTTCGGAGGAACAAACGGTGTACATCCATGACTGAAACATGGAACAATCATGGAGCAAAGAGGCAGCAGAGGCACATTGCAAGCCACTAAACCATCGCCCAACACATTAATTGTGCCCAAGCATGCACATCTTACTTTCTCTTAACCACAGAGATTGAGCTCAAAACAACTCCGTACAAGTACAGCAAGAGTATAAACCATGTCACTACCAGAGCATTATTGGAGGGTATTTGCTTAAAGCAGATGGCTCTTCCCCAAAATCATATGATCTGCTATGATCCATGTAAGCAGACACTTCATAATACCTCCAGTGTTTGTACAATCATAAGACTTTAGCAACGAAATAGAACACATCTTTGTGAACTGCAGAGTTGTAATTGGGACCAAGATTTGAGGTCTAGCAACAAAGAGTATCGTACTGGAGAATGTAAGATTCAAACAACACTAGAAAAAAGGAAACCCCCAGATTTTAGTTACTGTAGTAAAAAAGGACCAAGAGGACCTAAAAGGAGGAGGGAACCCATTATAAACATTAACGGTTTGGCATGAATCATAATTATGTGACATAACATACATCCAGCAATTCTTGCTGAAAGACAAGTGGGCGTTACTGCTTATGCTGTCATTCAATCCACTGTCAAAGCAACTAATTGGCAGAAGGTTCTGCTTAGTCTTATAGCTGATGTTTTATGCATGTCATAAACTAATAGATAAGGGGACCTACTGAATTGCCAAGGATAATGCTCAAACTCTCTCCCGTTTTCCTTTATATTCTGAAAGAAAGCAAGAAAGGAGAGGGAAATCAGATGTAATACAAGTAAATATATAATACAAGTAAATATTTCAATGCAGCAAATAATCAGACGCCAAAACCAATCCAAAACCATCAATTACAAAATGTACATTCAACTCAAGTATCACACTTTTATCTTTTAAAGCAAAAGGCTTAATAATAATAATAGTTTTGCTTGCATGGTTTCGAGACCTTAAGCTAGTGGATCAAACTGACTTTATTTCCTTTTTCCTTGAAAAAATGCAGCCCCACCCTAGTTAGCTTTATACTTTGGTTTGCCCTAAGAGGGCGACAGTGACTGAAACGGTTACAATACGAGCCCACAAAACAGGGAGTTTTACTTTGCACAAACTAAAGACAGAAGCTTGCACGTGTCTGCACAAGCTTAAACGTTTCCTCTGGATGTTGCTGTTGAATAATTGTCTGAATATGATAGTCTGACTACTGAAAGTCAATTACTGTTGTGTTTAAATATTAAGTTTGATAACTAATTATTGTTAAATACAACATTATCACTCCCTCAAAATAAACTCACATGGCTGCAAATCCACCCTGTGCTATAAACACTGGGAATCTTTTTGGGCAGCTACAGACTGAGTGAAATTGCTTGTCACTGTCAGATATTACGATGTTTGAACATTTTTTTAGTTGCCTTACACTAAAAACGCATATGAGTGAAAGTTAAACTCTTACACTCATCTAGGCCTTTGTTTGCTACATTTGATGACGTAAACTAAAAACATGAGATGATTCAAGCCATTCATAGTCACCATGCCAATGGCAAGAAACTGCCACTTCCCACAAGCAAAATAAAGTTCAAGTAGGTTTCTCTCATAGGAAAGCAAACATCATGTGCAAATCCTCAATTGATCGTTTAAAAGCTCCTCAAGTCACATGGTACGGCCAAAGACACTGGAGGCTAAACTACGCAGTCATTTCACTCATTTAATTTCACACAAACCAAATTATCAAACTTCATTATCTACCCTTTTCTTACACAAAACGAGAAAAAAAAATCTGTCCATTTTTGTTTCATTTAATAAAATGGTTTAGTCGGCCAGCTCACTTGGGAAACAATTCCTCTCTGTTCAGCAGTATTTGCTTTAATAATGTACCTCTCCAGTTACTCAAAAATGATAAGTGTCACTTGTTTAAAGTCATAAGTTGCGAGGCTTTTTTCAAGACTAAGTCAAGTGACTTTGTACCAAACACCTAATATAATACTCCCGCAACTCCGGCATCATGAAGGGAAACTTTAGAGAAAGTGCCATAAGCTCTCATGCACATTCTTTAAATCTGTGAAGTGTTGAATTGTCCTTCACACTCCATGGCCTTTGAAGCTGTCCCGTGGCTTCTCGTCCAATTTAGTGTTTGATCATTTCTGCATGGAGGAGGCTGAGGACAAAGAGATATCTGTTTTAAGCCCTTCAGTCCAGGCTAGAGAAATGTTGGGAATTTGTTGTTTCATAAACGTGTCTTTCAGGCCTTTAAAGCAACGATGCATGGCAAGACAAGATACATGTGCGTTTCTGTGAAAACTGTGACAAAGAGCAAATGAAATGTGGTTTCGGTGATACTAATATAATTCAAAATTATAATAATAATAAAACGTTACGACTTGGGTCAGATCACAGATGTGGTTACTTGAAATTGAGAGGTTTTCCCTACAGCAGAAAAGCATGAAAAGATTTAATGTAACACTAGCACTGCAAACAAACGCTGGAATCAGCACAGACAGGTACATGCTTGCGTGGACCTGCCCTGATATCACTTCTCTCCAGTACTATTGCACTGTTACTGACTCTGCTAGAAAACAACTGTTAACAGCAAAAGTAATCATTTAAAGCCTCCCCAAGAAAACTGTATATTTACCCTAACTTATAATCTTATAAACTTATAATAAAGTACCTCTCTGTCCCATTCAAAATGGATGGGCAAACCTGTGCTCTAAATATTTACAAAAGCATTCACTTGGGGACTTACAATACATCTTGAAAATGACCAGCTATTTTAAAGTAAATAGCTCCTCACCGATTAGTGGTGTCACAAAAGTAGAAACTTTTTTTTCTGCTACTTCCAACGTCTTATTTGGAAGCCATTGCTAGAACCTCTCACTACCCTGTTGTTTCATTAACGAATGGTTATTTCTGAGCTGTGACTGAAATAGTCATGGGCTCGCTGTGATAAAGGCCAGTCTGGACGAGGCTGTCACACTGTTTGCAAAGAACAACATTTGGCAGAGCAGCTGTGTACACTCAAACGGGTGACATCTATGAGCCCTGTACTTAGTTGTATCAAGTTTGCTGTCACCTCACTAAAGGTGGAGCTAGCCGAATAAAACTGCATGTTACAAACACGATCAAGGATAATTATTTCCAAATTATTGCGCATGTCAAATTTCAGAAAGTGCTAGAATGCCATCTAGCTTTTAAAAAAAAAATTTCAATTTCAAAGAATAAATACATGTATATATAGTTTGTATTGTCGTGCATGAGAAAGACTGGTACTAGAACAAAATGCGACCATAATCACGGGTCTAAATGTGTCAGACGACACCGCAGCGCTTCCATCTGGCAGAGGTCGTTTTGGCAACAACTGTGCAACTCTAAAAGGAGCAGAGTTTATGGCACAACACAGACGGCAAACGTCGCAAATCCAAAGTAGGGGACACGCCCTTCGTACAATGAGAAACTACACACACACCATCTCTCAGCCCGCACATAGCGCACAGTGAGCTGCGAGCCCCACCCAGGCCTCCAGTCACACGCATTCCTTGATAGAGCCGCCAGGCCAACTGGAAGAGAGCCCAGCCTCTCCTGCAGTGACTAACTCCAAAGCAATGTCCTACTCTCTCCCCAACCACTCAAATCACCCAGTGGGTCTGAGCTGGGTACAAAACAGGGGATTCTTTCATGGTTTCCACTTACTAACAGCCAATGGAGCAGGGTCATTTTTATTTTATTATTATTATTATTTTTTTTAAGCAAGCTGATTTCCACAATTTGTAAAGACTAACAGAAACCCCCATGACACTGATTAACGCACAACAAAAGAGGTCATAAAAAAGATTGTTTGCGTGGTCTAAAAGCTCTTAGTGCTCCAATGTAAATGGAAGATATTGCACAACTATAAATCTACATTTATAAAGATTCAGCAATGCTGCGGGTTAGATAAGTGATAGAATTGTTGGGCAAACAACCAGACCACTAATTATAGAAAAGCTACTGCAAGCGTTTCACGCCACACTTTTTCCATTAAAGTGTTGTGATGTTTAATAAGAGACACACACACACATACAGTCAGCCATTACACAATGCAATAACATAAATTGTGGCCTTTGGCTTTGCCTACAGGAGTTGCTTGGTTGCTCGCCCTTTAGCAGACACGTTTGTTCCCAAAGCAAATTACAGGATATGTTTTAATGCGACAAGTGTAAGTCATATTTCTCCATTAAATGCTCATCATTCATTTCTGACAAAGCAAGAGCTGATACATGAAAACGGATAACTACTATTTGGTTAAAAGTTCCACTTTTACTTCCACATGGACTCAATTCAAAACCACAAGTGACCAAACTCTCGTGCAAAGACGTACACTTTCAATCTTATTGTGGAAATATCACCTATTTAGAGGAACAAACAGAAAACAAAGATAAAACCATAAAAACGTGCTGTGGTGAATTACATTAAATAGCATCATGAAGCCTTAAACGTATAAATATTTTAGATGCATGTATATTAGCTAAAGGCTTTCACTTGAATTGAGGCACTTTTTTTTTTTTTGGTTATTCTGACTTGTTTAACAAGGCTTTTAAAACCTGAGTCAAAGGATATGAGTCATCAATCAAATACACAGCGATGACTGACCACAAGGTGGTTCTCTTACCAGCTCGGTGTGCATTATATTTCCTTTGCAATCAGCTGGTTTTATAGTTAGGTCTGTGTCACGCACTGCCAAGCGTTTTGTAGAAGTGAAAAGGCATGTGGTTTGAAACATCCAAATATGTCAGATCCAAACTCTCTGCTTATCTATAATTCAACTAGAAACAAACTCATGTAAACTGCACACGGAACAATCTAACCTCTGCGGCCAGTATCCTTGGTCTGTTGTAAATAAGTAGATGTGCATACCCACATTACTGAAATGGCGTGATGTAGTACGAGCTGTAGTCAAACACTTATTCTACGTCAAGACATGCCGGTCATTAAATCGCCTTACAGCACACTTTGGAATGCATTAGAACTATTAAACTATGGCCACGCTGTGTACTTTGTCTTAAAAATGAATTTTCAAAATAAGTGTGAAACTTTCATCATCCACAAGCAACTCTTACATCACTCACTGGAACCTAGAAAACATATCAAGTGTCACTGAAGTGCATATCTTTACTGTTATTCATTGATATGGAATATTAGTTAGCAGTAAACACTTGCATAAAGTACTTGGTCAATTAAAAGTGCACAATAAACCTAAATCAACATTTAATCCATTATATCATGCAGCAATGACGGGTGTGGCTAA
This sequence comes from Onychostoma macrolepis, assembly GCF_012432095.1. Taxonomy (NCBI): domain Eukaryota; kingdom Metazoa; phylum Chordata; class Actinopteri; order Cypriniformes; family Cyprinidae; genus Onychostoma; species Onychostoma macrolepis. The sequence continues at coordinate 5,350,475 of NC_081168.1, read as the reverse complement.
CAGGAAATAACATGTCACGCAAGTTAGTGCATGCATTTCACCTTGGCTACAACATAACCTACTTACTTGCTGCATCATTAAATAATGGTTTGTGCATAGAACGTCATTTCTAAAAGTAACTGTCTGAAAACAAGAGGACTCATACATAATTGAAGCATTAAAGTCAGGGCAAAAATAACAGCCTTGGACAGACATTGAAGCCCAACCATCTTACTGTCATGTGATACTAAACTTTAATGAAATGCAGACCGTATCTTCTATTTCAAGGCTGACAACAAATGTAATCTAGTAATCCAAACTGAATTGCAGAAATACAATGGAAGTACAGTTTATCATGTGTCATAGGCACACGTACAAAAAGAAATCTGATTATCTGAGGTCCAAAATGTATAATAAATAAAATAATAATTACAATATATAGTACAAAAATGTAAAACTATCAAAATAAATAGGCCTATTTAAAAAATAATTGTAAGTCAGTAAATTGAATCAATTGGAAATGCCAACAATTATAATAATAATAATAAAAATAAAAAAAATGATTAAGGCACGTGTGCCCAACTGTTACAACACAACTCTGTCAATATGGAAAATGATGAAATATGAATGCCTGACTCTGACTCAGAGCCACATTGGCAAACAGATAGTGTATTGTCCAACTCTGTTTTAGCTTCCAAGCCAGTATTTCTCAACCATGGAATGATGATAACTCCAGGGTCTGTCTGAACAGGAAGACACGTACTAAGATAATGCAAGTCTCAGACTTCATACTTCAAAACTCTTCAAATGATCCCTACATCCTGTTCGGCACCGTGCTGACAACTTATCTGCGATGGATCATCACCACAATTTCATGCAGAATTGATTTCTTTCACTTGGTACCCTTATAGAAAAAAAAAAACAAATGAAGATTCGAGATGTGAGAAAACAAACAAACAGCGAATGAAATGCTCCGCTACAAAAGCCTGCCACTCCTCCCTTGGCGTTGTCACCGCAAGTCCTCGACAAGCCTTTAAGGAAACGACAAAGGAAGTGTGCACAAGTCCAGGCTCTTTCCGTTTCACGCTAGAATAGACGGTCCTATGAAGTACATAATAATCTGACCTATCAGCACAGAGGAGGAGAAAGTTTTGCCTCCAATGTAAACTTGCAGGACAATCCCGCAGCAGATAATGACACACAGACCTCAAAACTTTGTTTCTATTCAACATTCAAATCCTAATCGTTCAAGATAAGCAAGAAGCACCCTGTTCTGTTTAAAACAAAACACATTGTAACCTTCAAATACAAGCAAGGTTGAAAGACATTGCTGAACATGAACGCGGCAACCACACATACAGAAAATTTTAAAATCAACTTTATTTTTGAAGTTACTCCAGCAGAACTTTAAAACTGTACATTATTACTGTTTGACTGCTTTAGTCTGCTATAGAGTCATCTGTCCTGACATAACAGAAGAAAGCTTTGGGTGTGGCAGGAGAAGGGGGATGGGCTCCAAATGTTCCTCTGATGAAAAATCTGCTCACAAACATTTTTAAAAGATAGCTTAAATCAGATAAACTACAAAACAGCTTTTTGGATGTCAACACTCCATTCGCATCTCCAAACTATCAGCACTTATCTGCAACTTGTCCTTCTTACTCTTATCTATTCCTTTCATTCTCCTATTCTGTTATATAACAAAATTTCAGTCATCCTAGTGCAAAACAGCTCCATAACTGAAGTCATGCAGCAGTGGGGCGTGAATAAAACAATTCTTTCTTCTCCATAGCAAGCCTTACTTTCTCCCTGTGCGCTTCAAACCTGGTTTCAATTAGTAAGTCTTTCCAAACCACTACATTCCATTACCCCCTCCTCCCTTCACCCCTCTTACTCACTACCCACACCCTGGCCAGGGCTCCAGGTTAAGAAAATCAAGGCAAAATGTTAAAGGATTTGCAAATTAAATTAAAACTATCACATTTTACAAGGTAACAAGAATGATTCAAACTAACTAACATTTCATATATATATATATATATATTAAAAAATAAAATAAAATAAAAAGATCGAAATATGAGTAAACAATTCACCCACAGTGTAGAATATGTGCTGACGTTGTCCAAAAATCTTGAGCTATGACCAGATTTGGTATGGCAGGATAATGCTCCCTTTCAAGAGGAAAGTAAAAAATCTATGCAAGTGTGACACGAGTTTAAGTCACTGTATATACATTGTTGTATTAAAAAAAAATAATAATGAGTAGAGATCTTTCTTTTAAACTAAATTTATTAGTTTTATTTTACAGCGTGGGCATAGTCACGAAACCAAAGTCAGGCAACCTTCTTATCCACGTTGCACTGTTTTAACTTGGGTGTATCTTTTGCATGACATGCAAAACCCCAGAAAATTGTGAATCCTGTTTCTTCAGAGTGATTCAGTGGGTCAAGTTTAAGAAACTAAACGCTTAATTCTGAACAATGGCAAACATTAATATTGTTAGGGGGGAAAAAACGTGCGCAACAGATGATAATTACTGAGCAGATACACACCCACCCACCCTCTACATGTTCAACAATACAGTTTGTGAGATTTTGAGAGACACGATAAACCCCCCAAAAAAGCAAATATATAAGGTTATTACGCATAACTGTGGATATAATAAGACTAGAAGCAGTCTCAGGAAAAGGACTTTATGCAGCGTTCGCGTTTCATGCCACAAATGCATAACTGAGTAACTTCAAGAGATACACAAACTTACCTGGAAAGTTCAACACCTTTGCTCAGGCATCTTCCGCGGTCCACAGCTTTCTGCCACAGCCCAGAAAAGTTTTCCTCCACGCTTTCTAAACTAAACTTGAACGTATTCGTGTATTCTCTCGTTCTTTCTCAAGGCGCGAAGCCTCCCTTTCTATTTTTCTGGTTTTATTAGTTACTTTGTCACTTGCTCTCTCTCTCTTCCTTTCACATTCGTGCTGGTTTTTCTCAGTGTGCTTGTAACTCCGGGCTATGGAGAATGGCAGAGTTTGGGCTAGGGCTGTGAAGTTCTTCTCTGGAGAAGAAGGCGGGGGTAACGGTGTAGCAGGGAGTGGTCCTTTATAATTTTAGTCCAGCCCACCCACTGTTTGAGTGGCATGTATGTTTAACGCAGAGATAAAGCCTATACAGTCTATGGATAAAGCACGTGAATGTAGATTAGAAACAGATTTTAACTAAAAGGTTGAACTGTGTTTTTAGGACAGGAATCATTTTAATTATCAGGTTGGTGCAAATTGGCACATCTTTATTGAGGTAATTTGTTACGTGTTTTAAAATGTGTAATTATGAACCTATAAAAGGGTTTTGTTTGTTTGTTGTTTTTGTTTTTTTGCTTAATGGTGGAAATAGCTTTGTCATGAAATAGTCATGATTTTAAGGTATGTACCTGTACAGAAGTTGAATTAAACGTACAGTAAATTGGAGTAGAAAGTGTGGCATCTATCTCCGTTGTGCACTAAGTGTCACATGGTTTGGTGCCACATGATTGTAATCTCATAGTAAGGGAGGAAATGGTTTTCATTATATCTTTTGACTGTTGATGCTAATCTGATTTTATGGTGCTCACTTTTATTTTATTGTTTACTCAATCCACATTCATTTTAATGTAAGAGTGGGCGTGGCCATTTTTATTAATAATGTGCGGGGCTTCTGGTGTCGCTCACTTCTAGTTATTTTACCCTGCTAAAAAAAAAAAAAAAACAATAGAAGCCCAATAGAAACCATCACAGAAATTCTAATGGTTTCCATTAAAATACCATTATAAACCATTAGCTTTTTCCAGTAAAACCATTACAAAATTCCTTTTTGTAGTGTGTTTTGGCCATTTTTCCAATAGGATTTAACATCCCACCAATAGAATCCATCACATACCAGTAGACACCATTATAGTTTCCATTAGAACCAATACAATTCCCATTATAACCATTAAAACCATTACATTTTCTATTGCTTTTTTCGGCAGGGTACCTGTGTAAAAACAGTGCATTTTGCTGTTCCACATTACAAACTGGCCTTTGTTATCATATAAATTTTATTAATTGATTGATTAATTTATTATCATGATCATAAACACACTGGTTTGTGGCACAAAATGTTTTACCATTTATTCTTCTAGTTAGGCTATTTACCTTTATCAGCTAATGAATCAAAAGTCTCGCACATTCACAGAAAATAGCTTACTACCATGTTGCAAAATAAGGTTTATTATAGATAAAGCAAAAACATGGTGATACTGGAATTTTACTTAGCAGAATAGAATTCAGAAGAATATAGAGGTTTTGAACTATGGTCCAGTCCTGCTCCTGCGTGTCACTGTCCTGCAGAATTTAGTTTCAACCCCAATTAAACACACCTGAACCAGCTAATCAAGCTCTTATATTAGGCATACTAGAAACTTCTAGGCAGGTGTGCCGAGGCAAGTTGGAGCTAAACTCTGTAGGACAGTGGCCCTCCCAAAGTTTGGACACCCCTGAACTAGATGTTCAAACAAAATCACTCCCCTTCTAAAAAAAAAACACATTTTTGTGTAATTTGACTCTAAATCTTGTGGGTGTGACTATCCCATGTGACAACTAGCCTTCGTATCACATTCTGTTTTGTTCATATTGTCATATTCCTACAATGTCCTGTGTATGCATACTGAGCTGTCATGTGTTTTATAGTGTCTTGTGCTTACTGTCATGTAAGCAATGTGTACAGAGGGGGAAAAAAATATTTGATCCCCTGCTGATTTTGTACATTTGCCCACTGACAAAGAAATGGTCAGTCTATAATTTTAATGGTAGGTTTATTTGAGTGAGAGACAGAATAACAACAAAAAAGAAAATCCATAAAAACGCATTTAAAAAAAGTTATAAATTGATTTGCATTTTAATGAGTGAAATAAGTATTTGACCCCTTCACAAAACATGACTTAGTACTTGGTGGCAAAACCCGTGTTGGCAATCACAGAGGTCAGACTTTTCTTGTAGGTTTGCACACATCTCAGGAGGGATTTTGTCCCACTCCTCCTTGCAGATCCTCTCAGAGTCATTAAGGTTTCGAGGCAGACGTTTCAGAACTCGAACCTTCAGCTCCCTCCACAGATTTTCTATTGGATTAAGGTCTGTAGACTGGCTAGGCCACTCCAGGACCTTGTGCTTCTTCTTGAGCCACTCCTTTTTTGCCTTGGTCGTGTGTTTTGGGTCATTGTCATGCTCGAATACCCATCCACGACCCATTTTCAATGCCCTGGCCCTGACGGTACATGGCCCCGTCCATCGTCTCTTTGATGCGGTGCAGTTGTCCTGTCCCCTTAGCAGAAAAACACCACCAAAGCATAATGTTTCCACCTCCATGTTTGACGGTGGGGATGGTGTTTTTGGGGTCATAGGCAGCATTCCTACTCCTCCAAACACTGCGAGTTGAGGTAATGCCAAAGAGCTGGATTTTGGTCTCATCTGACCACAACACTTTCACCCAGTTCTCCTCTGAATCATTGGCAAACTTCAAACGGGCTGTACATGTGCTTTCTTGAGCAGGGGGACCTTGCAGGCGCTTTAAGAGAGTGCTCCTAATCTCAGCTCATTACATGTATAAAAGACACCTGGGAACCAGAAATCTTGCTGATTGATAGGGGATTAAATACTTATTTCACTCATTAAAATGCAAATCAATATATAACTTTTTTTAAATGCATTTTTCTGGATTTTTTTGTTGTTATTGTCTCTCACTGTTAAAATAAACTTACCATTAAAATTATAGACTGATCATTTCTTTGTCAGTGGGCAAACGTACAAAACCAGCAGGGGATCAAATAATTTTTTTCCTCACTGTATATACTTTTATGCTTCGTCACAAAAAGCCATTTTGCACAATTGACATGTGCAATTTATTTATGTAAATACAGCACAAGAACCTGCTGGAGAGCAGTTCTGCCATATACAGTACATGCAGTACTTTGTGTTCTTCTGATAAAAAGATCTGAATTAGTGTATAGGATTTGTTTATGATAGTTTTTTGTTAGGGAAAGATTTCTTTTTTTATGACAAATGTCAAATATTTGTAGACATTTGAAGACGTGCTTCTTGTCTTTGATAATGTGTTCATTGTGTCTGTAAACATGGATATAGTGCTCTCTTTGAGCTAGTCCAGCATAATTTCCATACCATTTTCATAATAGAAAATCCAGTGTAAATCTCTGAGCAGAGTTTCATTCTCATTTTGTGACCAATGGATTGTTGAAACCACTGCAGTTGAATGATTGGATAGTGTTTTTTTGGTTTTTTTGAATAATTAAGAATAACTAAAAATGGCAAAAACATGATCAAGAATATTACCACGCTTGTTAGGATGTTGAGTATTTTAAACTTAAACCATTTACGTTTCATTTTCTAAATGTAAAATGTTAGATGTTACTCACAATTTAAATAATATGCAATCAAATGTTAAGTTTAACCGTGTTGATTTGCCCATAATTGTTTTCAGTAATTTTAGAAATTTTCAATGGAAAAAAAAAAGCATATTCTAGAATTATATTAGAAATACTAGAATTATAAAGAAATATTTTTCTTTGTAATATCTGTTCAAAAGACTAGTGCAAATTTGCTTTTTAAAATGTTTTATTATTATTTTATTTATTTTACCAAATGATTTTTGTGCATGTCTCTTGCTATAAAGTTAATTAATTAATTTTAATCAAGGTACAAAAACAACTAATTCAAACTGATCACACAGTTCCCCCTTTTCTAATTTACTAAATTAGGCTACTAATTGGTTATTCAGTTTGCTATTTGGATAAGGAATTGAAACCAACAAACAAGGCCTAAATGACAACATAACACTGGTACGCCGAAATATAATCTGTGATTTTTTTTCTACAACGTTATATAATCATGAGTCAGAACCCTGCTGTCAAGAAAGCTAGAATAATGTCACAGGAATTTGTTACAATAATGTGGAGCTTCATCTGTTTAACTCAGAAATCCTACAGTTGAAATGATTTAAATATGTATTAAGCTCTGTTTGTTATCAACTCTTCCTATTTTTATTTAGCACATTTAATATTATGGTTGAATAAGTAAGGAAAACTATTAGTAAGAAAACAGACACAAATTACAGACGGTCATAATGACAAACAATAGATGTAATAAATAGAATAATGAACCTAATTAACTCAAATAATAAAGACTGTGAACATTATAAATCTAATATTCAATTCAATTTAATTAGGCTAACTTGTGACAGTTCACTGAGACATATAATGTGAAATTCAGAGCACAAACCTTTGAACATGGATTCCCTCCATCTAGCTAAACGAAGCCTGTTTGCAATGTGCAATACTGCAAAAAGATGGTATGCGCCTTTGCATTCGTCACAAAAATGTATTAATCTATTATGTATATATATAGTTGCTCACCCACACAGCAAAATTGTATATTTAAATATTTAAAATATGTTTCAAAATATATTTACGTAAATATATTTTCAACCAATATATTTTTTGCATATTTGTGAAATGTATTTTAAATATATAAATATATTTTAAAATTCATAATAAATATATATTTTGCCCTCTGCATATTCCAGTCCAAGAAAACACATTCATATATGTCACATTTGTTATCAATAACACATGCGGACATATAACAATGCAATGTTTACAATGTTCTAAAAAAAAAAAAAAAAGGACAAAATTACAATATATTTTTAAAAATCATGAAAAATTTAATCATTATGAATCTATATTTGAACTCTAGTAGGCTGTCGTTTGCATTTCACCTATGCTATACTGTGAGACTGGAAATGTATTTTCTTGCCTCTGAGATACATTTTGAAATGTTAGTTTTTTTGGTATATGAATGTTGAAGCTAAATATATTTTCTATTTCAAAAATATATTTCATTGGCCTTTGGTGTTTACAACATATAGCATATAGTTAAAATATATTTTGGGCATTTAAAATGTATGACATTTTTAGATAAAAAGTAAGCCTAAGAGAAAAGTGAAGTGAAATGTATACCTAACCTGAAGCAATTGAACTTCACGGGATTTGCATGGCTGATGAGATACCTGGAAGACCTGGAATATTCAACTGACTTTCCCTCTGTATACCCTGCCATTGACACTTTTACAGTTCTCTCTGTGTTACGTGTACTGCGAGGCCTTCTATTGCTGCAGGTTTTACCCTGAAGCATCTCACATGTTCCTTCACACCCCTCTCTCTGCTCAATAGTACTGCTCCATTTTAACCTGCCCTAATCTCACAAAATAGGTTTCACAAGGTCTAATTCACATTTGATTGAGTAAGACGTCCGCGGTTACTTCATTTAAGTGACTGTTTCAGCTGCCTCAGATATTGCTCACACCAGAAATGCAGGTAAACAGTGTAGGTGTGCACATGTGGTTCTGGGGTGGGAGGGTGGTTGGTTGGTTTTGAGGCAAACAGACAGACAGGCAAAGAGAGAGAACCCTGAGGCGCTTGGTGAACAAATCCATGTGTCACACCCATATTCAGGGCTGTGTAATGGTAAGCAGAAGATGAATTCTCCAAACGAGAAAGGAGTTATACTGTCTGCCTAGTAAAGAAACAAAGGGAGTGGCGCGTGGTGCTTTGAGTAAATAGATGGAAATACACAAGAATTGCAGAAGTCAGTACTTAAAACCCTTCTTGGATGTGCTGTAACCAGAAGAATAGACAAAACATTTGAGTCGAGAAACAACTGGAACAGTGTGCATATGTTCCAGTGTTCTCTCGTCGGTGTAGGAGTTTTGTCTCCCCAATGCAATAAAAACTTTTGGATCACAAACAGGCGAAGAATGTCAAGGAACAAAACAGTCATGCTTTTCTGCAGAGCTCCAAAACCATGTGAGGAAAAAAAAAAAAAAAACATGAAATGGCCACAGCAAATGCAACAAAGCTCTGTAGTTTGAGGCAAATGCATATTTGAGAGATTAGTCACCGTAAGCTAAATGAGAGGATCTCATGCTTTTCATTTGGATAAAGCGAGTTACCCAACGATGCTGGAGTAGCCCTGAAAAATATCGCAATAGTTCAATACTAGGATATGTGGGAACGGGTGTTTCCTGGTGAGTGGCTCATAGGTGTGTCTGCCTGTATGAACTGGTGTGAATAACAGCAGTCAGGGTTGGTGTGTCAGGGTGAGTCATACAGTATGACTACAATGCACGCAGCGCTATACCGAGAAGCGAAGGAAGGGAAAAGAACAAGGAGGGGCAGAGAGGATGAATTTATTGGGTGTGTCCTGGGATCAACTCTGGAGGATAAGAGGAGCCACTTTATTTGAAGTTTAAAGAAAACAGTGCAGAACAAAGTGATCTCAAATGTGCACTCTTGCTTGTGTTTTTACTTGTAAATCAGAGAACAGCTAGTTTTACTGCAGGGAGTACACATACTCTCTAATATAAAGCCTGAAAGCTTTCATTGATGCTTACCACAGCCGCACAATGGCCACAAATCATAGTCCTGCCAGGCCAAGCAATAAAAGTTGCATTGTTATAAAATATTCAATTTTTCACAACTGATCAGTTAATGGGTAGTTTTGGTTCCCCAAACGCAAATGGTAGAATTAGTCTGGAAAACCTGGTTTGAAGATACAGTGAATTTAATAGGTAAAGAAAAAGGGATTTTATGGTTGTATTTTATGTCACATTTTATAAAAAAAAAAAAAAAAAAAATATATATATATATATATATATATATATTATATATTTCTAATTAATTTAATAGATCAATTCAGTAATAATAATGATAATTTAAATTTTTCAGTATCTCCAATTGTTAATTAATTGCAAATATTTAAAATACGTTTCTAAATGTCTGCAATTAATTACATTTTAAACCACATTAAATCACTTTTTAATCATGTTTAATTGATCTTTTAATTATCTATTTTATTTTTATTAAAAAATAAATATCTGCATTTTCCATGTTTTTAATATCTGCAGCTAATTTAAATTAACTTTAGAAAATATATTTCAAATATCTGCCATTTATGATTAATTACAGATATTTATGATATATATTTTTTTTGAAATATCTGCAATTGGTTTAATCCTAAAATAATATTATCTACAATAATTTGAATTCATTGCATTTTCTATAAACATCTGCGATTTTTAATTTTTAGATAACTACAGATATTTAAAATGTTTAAAAAATAATAATAATAAAAAAACATTCAACATTTAAAATAACATTATTTTTTATTAAAAAACATCTTTGATTTAAAATGACATTTTCTGACATTTTAATCTTCTGTTAATGTCTTTTTCATACATGCAATATAGCTAAAAATGTCAGCCAAAAAAATATATATAAATTCACTCCTCCTCCTAAAATAATCTGCATACGCTACTTCAAAAGACACATCCCTTTTAACAGACAGGTGTGCATATTAATTTAGATACTGTTGACTCCACACACATTGTTGCCAGGTGTTTTTCAGCACTGCTGAGGCATAACAGACTTATTGGTTATTGTATCTAGAGTAGGCTACACCACAAAACAAAGACAAAGTTTTGAGTTTTCAATAGGTCCATCCTGTTCTTTGTGGGAGGGCTTGTTGCACAGCAAGGGCGTGGGCTACCTGTGTATGTAGGTTACTTCTGAAGACAGCAATTATTATTATTACAGTCGGCACATCTGTTAGTATGGAGGATGGGAGCGTTTTTGCATGAGTACAGTATGAGTACAGACATTCTGCCACAATATTAATGTGATAAGCCAAATGGCTGATAATTTTTTATTGAGTTACGGATTAGTATATGCTTTCATGCAATACTAGAAACTCTCTTAAGTAAAAAAAAAAATATCTTGCCCCATCCCCCGTTCGAATGGTTTTGATCACTGCGGTCTCCATAGTCACATTTTTTGTGTTTTCATGGAGTTCCCCTCTTTGAGATCCAGTGCTAATGTTCTAGTGCAAATGTAGGGGAGGAACATCATGAGATGCAGACTGAATTGTGGTTTCCCCTGCAGGTTGTGAGTCATAAACACGAGGGAGGGACAAACTGAAAAGGACTATTCTGGGATGGCTGCCATGGCAACATAATAAGCAAGGGGGAAGGTTATTGCAGTGATGTTTCCATGGCGATCCCCTGTGTGTATATAAATATGGCATGTCAAAATGTTTGAATAGTAACATGTTGCGTTGCTGTGCAGTCAGCAGTGTCATAATGTGATTTAAGAACAGGCGAAAAAGTTCGAAAATGTTTTTAGTTCTGCTAAACGTCCCTCTATAATGCGTTAACACTGGTTTGTGTTTATATGCGGCTTGTTTCACTTCATACATTCACACCTCTAGCCACACGGCCAAAAATATACAGATTGCAAAAGTGCTTCAAAGCTTCTCCAGCTAGAATTTTTTTCACATATCTATTGATCTTCAGTTCATTTCCTTCTAATACTTGAACTAAGCGACAAATAGATGTTCTTAGAAACAGGATCCACAGGAAGGCTATATAAAACTATAAACGTTTAACAACATGCATTTCTGTGTCACACAGTGAGATATTCAGTCCCACAGTGACATGCTTTTGTTCGTTCTATGTAATGAGCACTATAATTATTGATAGGCAGAAACAATCCACATTATTTTGGCCCCCGTGGCAGCACTGTTTATGTTAACTTCACTGTACCATTTTGTCTTGTTTTTAGACGCAATAGGCAACCTATGATCATTACATTCCTCTCATAGTTGTGAAGTGTTTCGACAGCGCAGTCTTCCACGGGCGAGTTTCAAACCTCATGCACAAGTTAATACAGGAATGACAAGCAGGCTTTTACCAGCAGAACAATGTGTACATTAACAGTATGTTCCATACCAAAAGCCTGATAACTGAGATGATTGAGAAATAAACCAACAGTATAGAGAATGATTTACTTGCATACACTCTCAGAAAAAAGGTACAAAACTGTTACTCGAGCGGGACCCTTTTGAAAAGTACGAATTATCTACACTTTGTGTACTGCTATGTACTTTCAAAGTACTAAAATGTACCATTTTGAGGTAAATAAGGTAGAAAGATGTACTTTTACCTCTTTTACCTTAGTACCACCCCAGTGCTTGTACCTTTTTTTTGGAGTGTATAATAAGATTTACTAATACACATTTAATATTTACACATTATTTTATTTATTTTTTTACAATTATTAATATACAATTTACAATTATTTTCAGTAAACACCATTTTCACAGTTAATTGTAGATTTTAGAACTACATTAGGAAACATTTACAGAAATATGCAATACTTCATTATTTGATCTGTATATGACTGCATAGTACAAAGTTACAAAATAACTATTGTGCTAAAGAATTTATATTTTCAAACATAAAAAAATACAAACATGCTGCATTATTAATTCATATATTTTTAACATAAGGGTTTAACTTTACACACAGAAGATATATTTTCCTATATATTAATGATCATTATATCAAATATACCAGATAATATATTGTGTTAATGGCACACAAGAATTCCTGTGGTTTTATGGTTATTGCTGCTTTAAACCAGCTAAACAAACATGTTTAACCTAGTCAATCACAAAATGTACTCAGCATATTGTAGACGGACGTACACACATCAAAGGTGAGTGAGAGAACCACAGATTCCTCAGAGGTCTGTGTTATTTGACCTATGAAATGCCTGATATGCTGTGTGCCTGTAAATGAGAGTGTTCTGCAGACAACAGCACCGGCAGTAAGAGTATGAGGTTCAGATTCTACTGCAGCAATATAACAATTTAACACCTAGGCAGCTATATGATTTTATCATTTATGATTTTATGAACTTAGGTGCTCATAATTTTATACATCCCTTGCATAATTTGTAAGATCCTAGCATATTTTTAATTCTACTCTGATTTAGCAATGCAGAAAAGAAGCTGCATAACAGATGTTAAGCATATTCCAAAAGACAAAATAATAACTTAACACACATTACCATGTTTTTAAAATCCTGTCGCATCTTTGAGCATCAGTGATGGGTTGCAGTTTTTCAAGTCTCTGCGAGTGGCAATGCATCTCAACATCATAAAGCCACGAAAAGGAAGAAAAAGGCTCCACATACAGAACATACCAGGAAACCAAAGAAATTACAGTCTCAGGACTATCACGAAGCATGAAAACAATTATTGCATGGCAACACACAATACTGAGAATCAAGGGGATGTAAACATTTAAACAATCAAATATTTTGTTTTGTGAAATGACAGGCAACATGACAGGCAAATAACTTCATATGAAATAAAATAAAAAATGTATGATTCATTTATTATATATATATATATATATATATATATATATATATATATATATATATATATTTATATATATTTTTTTTTTTTTTTTTTTTTATGATTTTGGGGTTTAGAATAAATAATTGAATAAATGACTAAGTAAATAAATGTCATGATGTAAAATGAATAAAACCACACCAACATTTTTGCATTTATGCCACAGTTTCATGTCATCTAAAGCATTTAGTATAGCTATGGTAACTAACATACTAAAAATTCATAAAGAGAGCTTTTTTTATGTTAGCATATTCTTCAAAGAATAATTCAGCCAAAACAACATGGTTACTGCACTTTTACTATAATAAAACCACGGTTAATTTTCTTGGGATTTGAATCTGTGTATACTTTATTTATTCTTTTTCTTTTAACTGCACTGCCTTAATGGACTTGCGATATGCGCTCCGAAGTGCCGAACTGAATCAAAAGTTTCACAAAACTGCTCCGAAATTCCTATCCGAATCAAAAGATTTGCAGACTTGCCCCAAAGTTCTGATTTAAATCAAATGATTCGCGATCAATCTGTGCTCCAAAGTCCTGATCTGAATCAAATGATTACACAATTCAATTGGAGTGCTTCAAAACAGCGATTCATTTTGGAACGCAATGGTTTAACTGATTGGAAATTTCGAAAAACTCAATTTCGCCCATCACTACATGCTTTTTAAAATCATTACAAGCGATGTCGAAATTCGAAAATGAAAGGCTCTTTGATCTGGTCTTTGCTAGAGAATCCAGTTTCAGTTTGAATCAATAAGAGCAGTTCCAGCGTAAATGTAAATGTTTGTCTGTTTTTGCGCCTTCAGCAATGTTTATACGACACTGTGAGTACTACTATTGGCTTAGCTCACTAGTTTTATGACATTAACTGAAATAAGTGAAAAAAAAATATGTTTAAAATTACAACAAAATAGCCATATTTCCAGGGGCCTGTTTCATAAAACAAGTTTCCCAAATAAACCAGGCTTATTTCAGTTAGTCTGACTTATGGTCAGTTGATTTGGTTCAAAATAAGTCAGACTAACTGAAATAAGACTGGCTTATTTGGTCAACTTTTTTCATGAAACAGCCCCCAGCTTTCCACCATGAAACATCCAACACAAATCTACCAACATATACAGGTGAGGTGACCTGTTTACTGCTAATCAGTGAAACACTGCATTAATATGACGAGCTGCACCTTAAAATGCATGTTAGACAGAAGCATAGATCGAGCGTAGCTTAATTCACTATATTTTGAATAGTTTGACCACTGCAATTCAGTTGGTGACAGTTTAATAGGAAATCAGTTGAAAGCATCTTATCTCATGCCATTTAAGTGAGTGTTAAATTTATCAGTATATATTTGAATAAATATTTGAGAAATTATTTTTGTATCTGACTGTATTGTATAGTCAATGTAAAAAGCAGATGAACACAAACTGTCAGAAGTTCTTGAATACAAAGCTACTCTCCTAAAATAACCCGTGATGTTTAATGTTTATTTAGTTTATGCATTAAAAAAATTACTATGAAATATTTTGCTGTGACTTCACTCCATGACATGTCTGAATTATGACACGGCCTACAAAGTGGATTTCTTGTGTAATCCTTATATAATACTTTAGAAAACAATTGTACTAAATTGTCAGTACAGTAAACGAGCACTTAAATATAGCATGCATATATGAAAAAAAAAAAATACTTTGCTGTGATTTACACATTTGTCCTGAAATAAACTACCAAATCCACCCGGAAAAATAACACAGTTTCAGCTTCAGCCTTCCACATCAAACACAAACGATGAAAGAATAGTCTTTGGCATGACATTTCTGAGCATTGTAGTGGAGCTCTGGATGAAACCAATGTCTATGCTCCACCTCCCCCAATGGTAATCTGAGCCTGCAGAGTTATGTATGGGGTCTCATGTCCAAAAATGCAGGGGCTGTCTGTTTTCGCTCTCCCTTCTGATGTCTGCAATGCCTTGCATGAAAATCATCCAGTTACTTTCTTAACCAAAACGTTGCGAGGTGTTGGTTGGCTTTGAAACTTATGAAAGGGATGCTAGAAGTTCAAAGATGCGATCTTTGTTGTGGTTCCCAGTGACTGACAGCAGCATTCACATTCCTGCCTTTGGCACTCTGACCTTTAACCCCTGCACTGGAATGCCAAAAATTCCTTCTGCACGTCTGCAGAGGGGAAAAAACTATGCAGGCCGCAATTAAAACTCAGATACATACCTGTCTACACTAAGAAACGTCATAATGTATCCAAATTAAACGCAGAATTTCACCTTCTCGTATGCATTTTGTTAGATTATGATGCAGTTTTGCATGAAATCAAAGTACAAGAGTATAGTTAATGAAAACTTTTATGCCGAGTTCTGGTGAGCCTGGTTGCGTGGTTATTTTTTCCTGGCAGAAGAGCATGGTGACTGACTCCAGGGGAAAATTCCCGTATCAGCACTATGTAGCACAAACCACTTTCAATGATACGCTTTCACAGCCTGGTTTCTGTTCTTATGTTCCTCATCTTAAATTGAGTTTCATTACTGACTCATTGCTGCCATGGCACTACTTTTGTATATAAGATAACACGTTTGTGACAATGCTCTCGAATTACCATTGCGATGCATGTTCGAAAACTCGAGTGTTTCTCGGTCTGCTTTCCTAACCACTGCTAGATCTCACTCTTTCCAGATGTGTGAAACAGAGGCATGCCAGGCTTTTTTCTTGATGCACAATACAGACCTTGGGTGCCTCTTGGTTTTTATAACATTCTGTCACATATATTTGGTGTAGCCTAATAAAATCAATCCGGAAGGAGTTGTGAGATGGGAGCTAAGGGAAGAGACGGGGAGGGAGTAACAGCGCTGGGGAACTTCAGGGGGAGCTGGCAGAACTAGTGTAGTGTTGCTGTTGGCATTACAGCACGTATTGTTCTTCAATCTGGTTTAGTTTGACCCTTCAAACTCCAGAGTCTCTCGACCAATACAAAGGAAGAGGAGGTTTTCTGGCAAACATTCCAGTTCCACACTCTCACGTTCCTGTGCGTTTCCGAACACGGATCATATTTTCACTCGCTTGACTCATAATGTATTAAAAAGACAGAATTAAAGGTTTACAAATAAAGAACTAGGTGATCGTAATGAAAAAGAATATCCTTTTTAGATTAATACTTCTATTCAGCAAAATCACATTAAATTGATCAAAAGTGACATTGTAATTATACAAAAGATTTATATTTCAGATCAGTGCTGTTGTTTTGAACTTTCTGTTCATGAAGGGAAAAAAAAGTTGAATAGGCTAATTTAAAAAATATTAAGCAGCACAGGTGTTTTAAATGTTGATATACTTCTTGAGCAGCAAATCAGCATATTAGAATGATTTCTGTAGGATCCTGTGACACTGAAGTCTGAAAATTCAGCTTTGCATCAGGAATAAATCACATTTTAAAATATATTTTGAGATGTACTTTGTTAATATTAGTTAATAAAAATAGAAACGTTCATGTTAGCTCAGATTCATTATTTTTTATTTTATTTGTGACCCTGGAGCACAAAACCAGTCTTAAGTCGCTGGGGTATATTTGTAGCAATAGCCAAAAATACACTGTATGGGTCAAAATTATTGATTTTTATTTTATGCCAAAAATCATTAGGACATTAAGTAAAGATTATGTTCCATGAAGATATTTTGTAAATTTCTTACTGTAAATATATCAAAACTTAGTTTTTGATTTTTAATATGCATTGCTAAGAATTCATTTGGACAACTTTAAAGGCGATTTTCTCAATATTTCGATTTTTTTTGCATCCTCAAATTCCAGATTTTCAAATAGTTGTATCTCAGCCAAATATTGTCCGATCCTAACAAACCATACATCAATGGAAAGCTTATTTATTCGAAAAAAATTGACCCTTATGACTGGTTTTGTGGTCCAGAGTCACATTTTAACATCCTTTTTTTTTTTTTAGTGTGATTGAGATATAAAATCTCTTCTTCCACGAAGTCCTGGCCAAAATAGCAGCACAAATAGTTTCACATGAAAAAAAAATAAATAAATAAAATGCATACAAAAAGCATTTTACAAAAACACAAAATACAACAATCAAAAATAGCACATCGATAAAAATCATATCCAACACTCAAAGATTACTTAAAACAATCATGTTTCCTTCAGGTTAGTCTGTAAAAGATTTCAAAGAACAAAACAAAATAAATAAACTATTAAATACAACTTTTCATTTTTATAATGTATTTTGAAATTAACATTAAGATTAATAAATGCTTCAGAAGTATTTTCAATTGTTAGTTCATGCTAACTAATTTAGTTAACTCATGTTAACAAGTTGAACCTTGTTAGCCACATTTATTTATTTATTTTTTTACATGTGTTTTACCTGTGTTTTATATTCATTGCATTGTGTTATAGGCTTACACATACGTCCGTAAAATTAATGGGCATTGGATACTATATATGCGACGTAAAACAAAACTAAACGCATGCAGTCCAGGGAGTTGTAAAATCAGGAATCCATCATGTGATAGAAAATGTCCAGAGAGAACCCACAGAACTGCTTTTATCTGAGAACATGGGGGTGAAATCAATGCCTGTACTCTTCAAAGGCATGCAAGTGAATCAGCGATCAGTGAGACAACGTCCTGCTAACACACTCATAGTGGTATAAGGTTAAGTGAGGGCAGCACATTCAGCTGAGCTCGAGCAGAGGCCACACCCTGTGAGTGCTCACCATTGAGCAACTCAAACACTCGTGAGGAATTTTATCAGTGTAACTCTTTAGCACTAAAGCGATCACATCTTTTGTAAGTAGATCTACTTGCCGAAATATTTACTTAACAGCAATCAATCACCCCGTAGTTATGATTAAGTTGCTCCCCCATGTGTGTATTTAATGTACTTACAGCAAATTTCAGGCTAAGTTATTTACCTCTCCCACACGGATCAAGGTTGTATTCCTTTCCTTTTTCAAATATGAAATACAGAGGATTAGTAACCAGATTCAAGCACATGTAATCACTGAAGCGTTGGAAACAAAATAAAGGGATAAATTACCAGTTACGCCCGTGGGGAAGGTGTGGCTCTTTTTTTCCCTCTAAAGTTTATACAGTCTTACCTCAGGTGTGTCAACCCAGCATACTCCTATGCCAACAGAAGTATGCGCATGGCCATTAGCAAATGAGTAAATTCTCATCATGTCACAAGAAAAAGAAAAACTGCAATACCAGTGGTGCATTAGAACAGATAGACATGTTTGAACAGCTTATGCTCGCAATCATTTTCCTTTGTTACAGCAATTTTGCAACTTAAAGTCTAGCCTACGGCAAAAGATGCTTGCAAATAAATATATGTGGTAAAGAGTCTGACTTTATATGTCCCGAAGACTTTAATGTACTGTAATTTTATGTAATGATGAATGCTTTCATCTAAAGTAATTTGCAGTACGTTTATACATATCGGATCCATGACCTTGACAATATTGCAACAGACCAGGATGCATTTCACAGAATTAAAATAAGAAATGTTGAGACATTAAGCTATGACTGTAACTTTATTTTTTATAATAAATTCACACAACCTTTAAACGGGATTAAATGTGCCAAGTATTTTGCATGAAGACCTCAGGGTGCAGAATGTTTCAACTTTACCATAATTTGATCTCCAAGAAAAAATTAAATGCATGCATATATATATATACACACACACGAAAAAGAACTGCCCATTTAATAAAGTTGAATTAAATTATCCTTAATATTTCACAGGCTTTATTAGGTCCATATTAGGGCGTTAAAACGTTCATGCGATACGTGACTCGAGGCGCCCTCTGGTGGAATTTAGTTTTACTTTTTTTCCCAAATGCCAAAGTCAAAATATGCAAACATTCCCTTAATTAAATGGCTGAGACGCCATTTTGTTTCCAGCTTCAATGATTTCCAGATTTGAGGAGAGCATCAAAATTTATAAGCTTTCTCAATCGCAGATCCCAGGAGAGCATCATGGGACTTTCTGGGAACATTAAAACCAGCACTACCAAATTAAAAGCAAATTTTATACTTTCAACCTTGTTCAAAGCTTGCAAAATTGTACCATTACCCATTTATAAAACATTTTATAACTGCTACTGAAGTGCAACATGCTTAAGCATTTGAGACAAGATTTGCGAGTAAAATAACAATCGTCTCTTATATAAACACTCTTCAAAAATAAATGAACACAAGTGTGGTTGTGGAAAAAAAAGTTTTATTTTTCTCATCTCAAGTCTTCATTCAACCACAGCTCAAAGCCTTTACATGGGATTCGCAAACAACTTTCATGTCCATTGATTCTGATGATAAATACTTCACTTGAAAATCTTGCCCTGGTTGAAAGGTTTGCCTACATGTTTGAATTCACCCTCCCATGCAAAGTACTCCTTCACCATGGTCTTGCACTCCTCACTGTCCACATCCAGCTTGCGCCAAGTGTATGACTCATAGTCGATCTGCCAATCATCACTCAGCTGTAAAGAGACGAGGAAAAAACAAACAAAAAAGATTTATTTGAAACAATGCCAGTAAAGTAATGCTTGAAATGTTGCATTACATTTTGTTTGTAGTTGCATGCTGAACAAAACTGATTTGCAACTGTCAACTTGTAATCAAAACAAGTCATCTAAGCATATCAAAATATACACCAGTTTCCAAAATTGATAACATTATCTATTTGATGTAACTGCACAAGACTGAATGACGCACATTTGCAAATGAATAGACAAATCAAAAGCAGTCAATTAGTCTGGTTATCCCATGGCGCAGGTAAAACCTTGATGCAATCTTTTCACATTTCTGTTTAGAACAGTGAACCAACTAGTTTTGCTTCAGCATCCTTATTTCAGAT
Source organism: Onychostoma macrolepis (assembly GCF_012432095.1). Lineage (NCBI taxonomy): Eukaryota > Metazoa > Chordata > Actinopteri > Cypriniformes > Cyprinidae > Onychostoma > Onychostoma macrolepis. The sequence continues at coordinate 5,330,283 of NC_081168.1, read as the reverse complement.
TGGACATCAAGGGTGCTGTCTGGCAACCAAACAATCCCAATGTTAAATCACACAACAGTAACATGTCCTTTATTAAAAAAAATATATAGTCTATATCTCAAAACGTAGCATTAATGTCAGAGGATGACAACACGTTCAGATTGGCGCCTGCCAACTTTGGCAAGATTCTACTGTAGAATTTTATTGGAATCAGTGTCAACAAACGATACAAGAAATGTTTGCCACATCACAGAACATATGCTTCTGTGATGTGCTGGTTTTGATTTACCAACACTAGATTACATGAGACTTGTGAAGACTATGTGAAAGGTTGTTTACTCCTAAAAGCCTGCTGCATTTGTTGCTGCTTTCCGTTCGATCACTACAGCGGTGATGAGATGGAAAGATTGTTTGGTTATTGGTCACAATTGGCCAAAACTCAAAGCAGCTAATGTTCCTCTTACTCGGTGCTTTGCCCAAATATGACGTGAGGCACTGGAGCTAAGCTTCACCATGCGCCTTGGAATAAAAGCTTCTAATCTGGCTGGCAGTTTTAAAACCTGATCTAGTTAATGTGATGCGTTAGATTTAAATAAAAACAACTGCAAACCACATTAACTGATTTTGCATTGCTAAAACTATAAAATAATGACCGCTTTCACAACACCAGACACAAAATCACCTCCAGAACTGTCAAAACTTGTGAAACAAAAGCTCAGGTGTCTCCAATGGAGAGAAAGGTTTGGTTTTCACCCACAGTATCAAATGTTAGTTTAAAATCAAATTACAGTGATGTTCACTACAGTAAACTATTAACATTTTTTGGTTTGTTGTTGATGAAGGGGTACACAAGTCCCACTGATAGTACTTTGAGGGCACTTCGATTGGGAAACACTAAACAATCTGGCAACTGTAATTGTTGCAATCCCATATCTTACATATCCAATTTATATAAGGTGATTGTCCCCAAGTCTATCTATAAACAAAGACAAAAAACAGGGTTATGGATGCATTTAAATCACTCACAGTAAATGCAAGGTCCTGGCCTCTGAAGATCCAGATACCAGAGATGCAGCTGTCATTGTTCGCACCAAAGAGGATGACACTGGCGAAGGCATTTTTACGCAGTTTGTCGAGTCGCTGGAACATTCCTGAGGAAAAGAGCAAGTGTGTACTTGTACATACCGTGGATAAACTATGCAATGCTACACTCTTGCGCAAGTAGCACACACGCTGAATTGGAAAGAATACTTAGAACAAGAAAGAACATTCCTGTCACTTTGTTTAAAGAGATACGTCAAAGAAAATGAAATCAAAAGTCAATGTGACCCGACCGTACCGGTGATAAGATTACAGCTCATGAAGGCCATAGTCAGCTCTTCAGGGAAGCGGTACTCAGCGTACCAGATTGAGAAGCCCTCACGATCAAAGTGATCCCAGAAGTAAGGCAATGCCACGGTCATGGTGTCCTCGTTGGAGTACTTTCTCTTGAACTCATCCATGACAAAAGAACTAGTAACAACAGGACAAATGCATACTGATTAGAGTGCTAGCTACTTTTTGAGAGTTAGTTATCTCTAAAGAGAAGGTGCATCAAGTACCTTTTTGGAAGGTGAGCAAATGGGTCCTTGGCTTTCGGCTCAGAAGCCAAGGCAGCCTCGCATTCGTCCATCTCCTCCTCAGCAGGGGCGGCTTTCTTTTCCTCCTTTTTCTTCTCTTTTTTCTCCTGCTGTGGCTGTTGTTGCTGCTGCTTGCCTCCTTCCTTACCACCCTTCTCCTTCTTGGCAGGAGCCTCCTTCTTCGGCTGCATCTCAGCAAACTTCTTAGCTAGAGAAATGACAATTTTAAATAAAAGCACACTTACACTTAATATTGAAAAGATATTAAAACGCCAAGTACTGCTGCACTATTATTTATGCTTCTATAAGGCATAATGCATATTACTAGAGCTTCATTACGCAAGTTTATATATTCTCTGAAGACAAAATACCCACTCAACCACATTTCTATGCACACTTCAACTTCCTCCAAAATAACAGCACCAGCTTTGTGCATTCAGTTATTTTGGAGGAAGCTGAGGTATGTAGAGCTTGAGGTTAATTTTGCTCGAGGTTCTACTGGCTTCAATATCAAAACATTATCTTTGTTAAAATATGAGGAAAAAGCCCTCAAGGGAAAGCCGCTGAGGTAACATAAGACAAACTGTTACATTACATATCCTAATAAAATAACCCATATAAAGCCTACACAAAAATAAAAGCCTATATTTTACAATAGTTTTTGGTTTTCTGGTAAATGGGAAAAAGCTTTATATCTCTAGCAAAATAACATTGTATATGTATTTCTAAGTTGCTTTTAGAATGTACATAATTATATCATTTTATTGGGTTTGTCAATATTTTACGAAGCCTAAAGAATGTTCTACAGTGATTTACAGTATCTGCCACCATAATGGTAGGAATCATCTTTGGTTGTGCTTGATGACACCTGATAACCCTGAAATCAGACTGATTTTCTGCACTTCAATTCAAGCTCAAGCTGAAATGAATAAACTACACAGCAAGGAGATTTGAGAAACGTACCATCAAACTGAGCCATTTTCTCACAGAGCTTGACCTCGCCCAAAACAGCCTTAAACTGTGGTTGATTGACACAGGTCAAAAACCAGCGAGTGACATTGGGGTAGGGCTGACGGAAAGCGGGCTCAAGAACCTAGATGATGAAAGACACATTATGACATCAGCAAACACGAAACCTGTACAAATTACACACTCAACATTTGAACAAAACTACCAACGTCAAACTGAAATATAATACTATAAATATGAAGGGACAGTTCAGCCAAAATGAGATTAATTTTATTAAAATAAATATTTTGTGGTCTGAAAAAAATAAAATAAAATAAATAAAAGGGGTATGGGGCGTTAGAACACCACAAGGGTGAGTAGATAACTTAATTTTAATATTTGGACAAACTATCCCTTTAATTATGTAACTGATTATTTAATCACTAATACAAGTTATCTAATGCAGGTTTGATCTGTTTAACACCTTGGAGCTTTATCAAGTACATTTATTGCACATGAGTCATTAAAACGGTTCAATAAGCCAATGGGTGAGGAACAGATGACATTCAACAAAAGAGACCATTAAAGGGTTACTCCACCCCAAAATGAAAATTGTTCCATTAATCACTTACCCCCATGTCGTTCCAAACCCGTAAAAGCTTCGTTCGTCTTCGGAACACAACTTAAGATATTTTGGATGAAAACCGAGAGGTTTGTGACTGTCCCCCTGACTGCCAAGTAAATAACACCGTCAAGGCCCAGAAAAGTATGAAAGACATCATCAAAATAGTCCATCTGCCATCAGTGGTTCAATCTGAATGTTATGAAGCAATGAGAATACTTTTTGTACGCAAAGACAAAGTACAGCTCACAAGCCTCCCGGTTTTCATCCAAAACATCTTAAATTGTGTTCTGAAGACGAATTAAGCTTTTACGGGTTTGAAACGACATGGGGGTAAGTGATTAATGACAATTTTCATTTTGGGGTGGAGTAACCCTTTAAGACAAAGATATAAATAATATATACACTTTTTTATTAAAAAAAAAAAAAATTTATATACACACTTTATAACAACAGGACAGCACCACTTAAAATTAAATCTTCGTCATACCTCTTTAGTAATCTAAAATAGGAAGAAATCAGTGTTAAATATTCAGAAAATTAAAAATCACTAATATCAGAGGCCAGTTACATAAACTTAGCCTCTCAACAAGTAATTAAGACTGAGCTTAATTACTTGTTTAACCAACTAGCAATTAGCAAAGGAGTAATCAGTCTCGCTTTTGGATTTAACTAAGACTAATCTATGATTTAATGCAACTAAATAAAAAAAAAAAATTATGGACAGTCTTAAAGAAATTAAATGACTAACTTTTAAAACTAGTCTCAAGCTTTTACACAACCATCCCCAGGTGATCCAAGATGAGATCAGATATAGATATATATGGGCCGTTTTTGTGAATCCACATCCCTAATTAACACAACCTGGTCACAGCTCAAGTTTTCATGGCACCTTGCAGACTCACCTGTTTGTAGAGCCAGAGCAGAGAGCAGACAACAGTGATGTCAGCCAGACTGACTCTCTCCCCAACCAGGAAAGTGTGAGTGTTTAAGTGCTGATTGAGGACGGCGAGGACGCGTTTCACCTCTTCCTTAGCCTGTTCTGTGGCCTACAAAGAAGACAGAATGCAGACTTACAAAACATTCAATTCCTGACAGATGAAACTATTACACAAACATATTCAAAGCTAACCTGTTTGTTGAACTGCATGATACCCAAGGTGGGGAACACCCAGGCACTAGCTGGAGGGATGATCTCAGAGTCAGCGAAACTGACCCACTGCAGCACCTGGGCACTGGCCTGGGGAGTGCTGCCACGAAGGGCATCATTGCTCACTGTCAGGACGAAACAACAGCATTAATTGCGTGTAATATAACACTAAACATTTTTTAAAGCATCACAATAGTTCACATATGAACCTATTTACACTTGGCCATTTTGGGCATTTCCTCTGATCGTGAAAAAGATCTGAGACCCACATCTGAATGTGCGCACACAAAAAAAATAAATAAATAAATTTAAAAAACGCACACCTCTTCATAAACTGCATTTGAATTTAATATGACCTGCAATGTGTACAAGTGCATCAACTCAACCTATAGAACACAAATCTCTCTTTATGGATCATATAAATTATAATAATATGTGCTCTCTGAAAATGTGTGGCAGGCATAAAGCGCGTAGGCAATTATCGGCAAATTTTGTTTTAATGCGATTAATAAACGGCAGTTATAATGGTGCTCATTTACCAACAATGAATGCATATTGTGATTGCCTTTTTATCTTTACATTTTACAATTAAAGACATTGAGCTGTTTGAATTACTGGTATAGGAGTTCCAAATGCATGCTCTTCAATTGGCGACACAAGAAAATTTTCACACCAGTTTCTGCCTTTATACACCCTAATTTACAGCTCACTATTGTAGGAAATTAAAAAAAAAAAAAAAAATCAATGTAATTTAGGATCAGTTTAAGGAACCTCAATGTTCGGCATTGCATCCCAAAGCTTATCACACAGTCATCTTCATTAAAACAGCTGAATGCACGCTCTCTCTCTCCTATTGCGGCCTTTGATTTTGAAATCAGATGATGAATGAAAAACTAAAGACTTAAATTCATTTTGCAGATAACATTTTTTGTGAAAGTGTAAATGGAGCCCTTTTAACAAATCGCTATCCAATTAAATGAAATGCATGAAGTGGCCAAGCATAAATAGGCCCTAAAAAGCTTACTTACAGTAGTGAGCAATGGCATTGCTCTCAAACAGACAGAAGCCGTCATCACCCTGGTAAGCAGGAACCTAAATGGACAGGAACAACATTAATAAATTCCATCTACAGCCAGAGCACACGCATTGAAAAAGGCAGGAGAGTACTGACCTTGCCCAAAGGAAAGTTGCTGAGGAAAGCAGGGGATCGGTTCGTCTGCCCAAAGGTGAAGGCAGGGGAGGCGCTCGCAATCTTCAGACGAGCCCCACTGTACTGGGCAGCGATCTGAGCCTTAAAGGCCCTCCAGTTCTCTGGGTATGTGTAGAGAGTCTGCAGAAACACAAGGTTTGAGATCACATTGCTGAAACTGATGCTGCTCATTCAGACTCAGTCATCTGGAACACAAACTCAGTGCCAACAGAAGCTGACCCTTCATTATGACCACTCACAGAGCATTACACAGCACTTTCCCTGAGGCAGACACAGCTGACAGCCAATTCCCTGAAATAAATTACCTCACACACTATAAACAGTGTTTGCATACACAGATAGAGAGCTAACATTGGCAGAACTGATAAAACTAACAGTGTTGCAGTGCATTTATTTGCAAACCATCTGATGTTGTTAAGTTTCGAAACCTTTGATTAAAACTTTTAAACCCCTTAAGTTATTTGACACCATCACTAGATTTCAGAATTGGATGTCATCAGTTTAAAAAATCTCTTATTTTGATTTGACGACCACACAATGAATGCTACTCAACTCACTACGCTTTTAAACCAGCTGCTAATACGAGCGCTTCGCTGTCATGTGTTTAATGTGAAACTACAAATAGCATGACACTCTGCTATCTACGAAATGTTTAAAGCGGGGAATGAAAGGCGTGCGCGGGGAAGCAAGGGAAACGTGGCACAAAGGAGCGCAGCGCAGTGCTTCTGTCCGTCATCACTCTAACCACCTTATAAAGGGGTGTAGGGAATATTTACAGCGAAAATAACCATCACGCCAGCTTTAAAAGAGCCTATAACGTAATGCGGCTCGACAACAACGCATAAAGATATAAGGATCGGCGTGATTATGGGGTGATTGTGGATGGAGATGTGCTGTAATAAGGCGTCTAAGGGTTTTCTCCCATCTTACTCACCCCTGCCGCCATCTTCAGGACGAGAGAAAGGAGGAACTGGTCGCGCGGTGGTGACGTATAGGCCAGGCCCGTCGCTGAAATAATACGTAATAAGGGCGTGAAAGTGAGAGCTGGACGTGCTTTTTATTTTATTTGGAAAGTATCAGATTCATGTGAGGAAATAAACTAAAAATAAGCAATTTTATAAACCAAATTAAATTATATGGATCTCTTTTGAATGACATAAGCTAAAAAAGGAAGACATGTCGTGCACTTCTTTTAATTTATTGTAAATTGTAATTTTCTTGTTTCTTTTTTGGTAACACCCGATGTGAAATGTATAGAATTGTACTCGTTTTGTACACTGTTTAATAATAATAATAATAAACGCGTTTTTATTATTAGGGAACATCGTCGTGATAGTTTTTGATATTCAGACAGAAATCTCGTTTTGGAATAAATAGAATGGATGAATCAATGAACAAATAGAATATTGTCATTCTAAATTGTGTTTACAACGCTTATTTATGTGTTGTTGTTGTTTATTTAATATATATATCTATATATATAGATATATATTAAATTAAATACTGCATTGTATTACAATCTGTGAAAGTACTGAAATAAAATGTAAAGTTCTTTTTATAAAAGTGAAAAAACACCTAATAACAGTCTTTACCGTTTTGTCCAGCATATGTCCACCGAATAAGGGAATAATAATAATAATTCCATTCATGATTTCCATTAAAATCAAAACGTGAAATAATATTCTATCTGGGCATGGATACTACACAACTCAACAAAGCCTGTAAAATTCCTATTTAAGGGAAGAAAATGCAGTTGACCGCACTTTATATTCAGTCTCAAAGCAGCCTATGACTTACTTGTTAGGCTATCTTGATGATTAACATGTTTGGATCCATTGGTGAGCAAGTGTAATGCTGGATTTCTCCAAATTCTCTTCCCATGAAGAAACACACTCATCTTGAAAGGCCTGATGGTGAGTAAATATTCTCCAAATGTTTATTTTTGGGGTGAACTATTCCTTTAAATGTCTCAGTAGGCAGCGAGCCACTGTGTGACTGGCATGAAAGGAAGTTTCAATTACAATCATTTTCCTACCTAACCATTGCAATAATAATAATAATGTTTCAGAGTGGGGTACCGATATGAAAATATTGACAATAATCAGCAATGCTCTCTGTGTACTATGTATTAAGCCATTCCTACAAAAGCATCACAGAACAAGCAATAACTAATACAAGAAAACCAGACGGAGACGAGTTCAAAATTTTGTGAGTGCTGTATTACAAAAGAAAAATATATTCAAGCGCAGGCTGGCTGGCATTTACAAAAATATTTTAAAAATGGCCTTATATAATAAAGAGATGAATAAGTCTAAAAGCAATGTGACGAATGATACCTTTGACTTTCCATAACATGCTTGTTAATTGCTTTTGCTCACAGGATCTTTCATTATCTGATGATATACAATTACCCTTTCTCTGCTACCTCACTTTAAATTAAAGAGTTCAAAGTCTTTCCATCACATGCTGTTCCCATTTAACTTGATGCTGTTCCACAATCGAACTGTTGCCATGGGAAAACTATGGATATACTAACATGAGGATAAAAATAACAATAAAAAAGAGGGAAAAAAGACAACTTTAAATGAATGGGAAAATAATTACAGTATATACATAAACTATTTAGCATCACCACAGCATCAAGTTTCATATTTCTTATATTCTTGGCAGAAGAATCAGCTCACAAGACCTAGAAGAATGAGAATAAAACTCTTAGACAATAGTTGGATAGTACAACACATTAGACAAAGAATAAAAAATGCATTATTGGAGGAAAAGAACAACATTGAAATGAATTTGATATTTTTTATATTTAATAATTACAGGTGCTGTAGTTATTGTAAATTATAAATACATAAACGCATGGCACAGCTAACTGCAAGTGACTGTAAACACAGCTGTGACAGATGTCTTCATTACAAGAAATACATACCCAGGTAGTCATCCATGAGAGATCCGATGGCAAACTAATAAAAAAGAAACAAAACTTAATTAAAAACCTTTAGAACTGAAATTTTCTAAATATTATTTAGCATATTCAACAAAGTGACAGGGATTTACAATATCATTCTTATCCACTCGAGTTCCCACAATCTTCAGTCGAATTTCATCATCTTGTTGGATCACAATGTCCTGTTGAAGAAAACAAACTGAAACCATCTATATTTGTGCAAATGAGGATCTGAAGAATTCTCCTCAATAAAACATTTGCTGAAGGTGATTTATTGAATCTTACCTCATCGACTGTCTTATAGCATGGAGGATTTGAGTTTGGGTCAAACTCCATCTCAGAGGGGATAGACTAGATATAACAGAAATAACACAATTACAAGTGCCAATGACTAATATTTACACAGTTTTATATTTAAACAACCTACATGACGAGAAATGAAACAAGACATGGGGCCAATTTCTGTAAAGAGTCCAACCTGGGAAAACAAAGAGAGAAAAATCTGAAAAAGCTGGGATAGTGAGTTTTATCAAAAACCTTTTTTTCAGAAAGTTCTTTATACAAGGGCTCTCCATGAACTAATAATGAAAATAAGAGCACTAACAGAAGATAAAATGGACCCGTACTTTGTTAACCTGGGTGACGACAGCGTCCACAACTTCTCCCTTAAAGGGACGGAATACAATGGCTTTGTATTTGACGGGATACAGCACAAAACCTCTGCCAGGCTGGATAACACCTGCACCAATATTATCGATCGTGGTTACTGCAATAACAAAGCCATACCTGTGAAACAAAAAGAGAGACATTTGAGATTCATATTGAATAATATTCACTGAAAAAGTCAGATCTCTAACTTTCTGTTGGACTTACTTTCCTGTACAGGTTCCCTCCACCTCAGTGAACAGCTTCTGTTTGACTGTGTTCAACAGATTGGGTCCAAAGTATCGGGGATGCAGGAGAATCTCATGCTCCAAAGAGATCTATTGTGATGGATATTGAGAAAACAACAATAAATACAAAAAAAAAAAATCTTGAGAGAAATTCATAACTATCATAACAACAAGTCACATGAAGGTAAATGCAATTAATGTATGCATCTAGAATCTGTTTGCACTAACAATTACATTGACTGATTCGTATTTTTATATCAACATAATATCCAAAATTACTAGATTTAACTAGCTAGCTTTATTACATCCAACATTTTCTAAACTTAGTGAGTGTGCAGGTAACTTAACGTTAGCCGAGACAAAACAGCATCAATGCGATACATGACAAGAATATATGGAATACCTAATGCTGATGTACATTTTAGACGTAAAATCAAAACAATTACGAACTTACGTGATAAAACATCTCTTAAGAGTTTTTATCTTCCAGATATCTCGATTTTAATTTTAAAAAGCTGCGAGTATTGATTTCTGCGTGTTCACGCGCCGACACTCAAAAGCACAAATCCAGCTACAAGAGTGTTTCCGGGTGACTTTTCAAATTAAAAGTCATACAATTTCCTAGAAGACATTTTCGCATAACAAAATAAAAAAATAAAAAAAGTTCAACCTCGAGTCAAACAAACATTTCTTGGCATATTTATTTTATAAATACATTTTATTTTTATTTTTTTTGTCAAATATTTATTTTAGGTATTTTTGAGATTTGGAGAATACATTTTAAAAACCCTGAATTATGTGATTTTGAAATTTTCTAGCAATAAACGTGATTCAAAATAAGTTTATTTCAATGCCCTTCTGTCATGCTGTGTTAAAGGCCCAAATGATGCTACTTCTTGCTTGTCATTGCTTTAATGAATATTTAAGTCATTCCATACATTTTATTTAATGCTACAATTCTATTTTTATTAAAAGGTTGCCTGCAAACCAGGGGCACAACTGAATATTATGGTTGTGTTCATTAAAATCAGTATATTTTTTACTAAATATTTTAAAATCAGTTCAACAAATTATGTAAAAAAATTATACTTTGTTAAGTAGCCTAAATTAATTGTAAGATACAGTGAAAAAAGAAAAAGACACTTTTTTTGATTATGTATTTAAAATACTGTTCTGCTAGGTTCATTTTATGTATCGTTATTTTTTGTTTTTATTGTTTTATTTATTTATTTACATATTTGTTAGGTCTCACAGCAAAACCTAACCCCCCACCCCCACCCCCACCCCCAATAGTACCCCTAAAAAAGATAACTGGAATATGCATATAACAAAACATGGTAGTGACTTTTGCTGTATAGCAATATAGAATATTTTATTTATTTAATTTTTTTTTTTTTTTTTTACACAGTGATAATCATTCTAATATCATCTTAACATATGGTAGCTGAATTCCATAAGTAAACAGTAATTTTGTTGTTCCCACTTAGTTACGATTTGTACTCAATCAAAACTTTGTCTCAAAATAAAACCATCTGAAGACTCGTCTTGAACGCTAACACATACAGTGCAAGACAGAACATGACCACAGGAGGTCACTGCGATTACAAAGTTACGCAATGTGCGACCATTGTACTAACTTTGAAGTTCTTCTAACTAACGGGACAAGCAGTTTAGTGTCTGTTTTTTTATGAATACATACTTACATATCTCAGTGCTGTTGAACCCCAAGATGTAGAAAGGAATATATATTTACCCATAAGCTTGAGTTAATTGTCTTCCAAAGTGAAACTAGTGCCAAGCAACACATTTTTGGCTTTTCACGTTCTTCATTTTGCCATGTTCTTATTAAATTAAGAAATGTTAATGTTTGGTTTCTTTGTAGTATGCTTAGAGCAAAACTAAGAAAAAAGACAGACATTAATAAACTTGTTTAAATAAATAAAGCATTATAATAGATAACTGTAATTATTACTTTAATATAAGCATAATCCATAATTCCATAATAAGCCAACAATGAAACAAGAAATGTTATATGACAAATAAAGCTTATATGTGTGAATCCAGGAAAAGATTTCCGAAAGGTATCCTTGTATAGTTTTGTTGCTGTTTAGGTTTAATAGCAAGTTTTAAAAGCTTCTTTTCACAAGCAAATACAAGCAAATGCAGTGCAGTGCTATAGATCAGACTGTCTCACCATTGTTGCTGAGGCAGGTCAGATAGCCGAGGACTAAAGCCATGCATGTTGATGAGCATGGGCAGATGTCCACAAATATCTGAGCATGGTGGATGGGGTTTGCATCATGCATAGTCCAAAACCAAGACAGTCCTTGGGGACTTCTTCATTTTGTCCCCGCCACATTCTTGCAGAGAGCTGGCACTCATCGCATTAACCTTGATATTATAAAAGGGTTGCAGATGTCCTCACAGTCACAAGTTCATGGCCTTCATGTTGTGGAGACGGTGCCTTCATTTAATCAAAGCCTTCATATCCCTCTTTCTATTTAGGGAAATTCTGCCATTCCTATAAATCAACTCATATAACAATTCATCAGTGTCAAATGGGTGCTTTGAAGTGCAAATCTAATTCACTGTCTTAATGCACAGAAAATATTTTACAGATATTAAGTCTTTAAGTCACAGGCTCTGTGAAAGCATACTTAAATATCACATATAAAAGTCCATGCTGAAAATCTAAATTATAAAGAGGTCTGCATGAGAAGGAATATTGCACCTGTTTTCCAGTGAAGCTATACTGACTGAGTATCCATAATCATTCCAGTGCAAATATATATATATATATATATATATATATAACAACTGTGCTGTGAAATGTAGCATTAGAAATGCAATTTTCTCTATGTTGCTTAAAGTTACAGCAAAATTCTGCAGTGCTAGCATCCTCTCTTTTGTCATTTAAGGTATTTTTGGCTATTAAATGCAGTTTGTCAGATTATATTTATGTTTATTGCTGAGAATAACACTGACGTTGTATTTAATCACTTTCTGCAAAACAGAAGTTAATTTTGCTTAAGAACCACAGCTACATAAATAATAAATGAATAAAATATTTTATAAAATATATCATTATATGCATCACAGAAGTGAATTCTGCTTTCAAAGGAAACTAACTAAATAAATAAATTCATGAAATATATAAATATATATTATTATAATATTATTACCTTTATAAATACATCAACAAATCAGTGTAAATTGATTCTACAAATTTTATTTTAAGATAATACTGTAATGAATTTAATCACTTTCTGTAACACAAAAGTAAATTCAGATTTTAAAGGAAACAAAATAAATAAAATATAATTATTACTTTTATAAACAAATGATTGCAAATGTATAAAATAATTCTGCTTTCAAAATAAACAAATACATAATGCATAAATAAATATATAAAATATACATTACTTCAAAAATAAATATATATATATATAGTATTACTGTATAATTAAATATTTTAATCACTTTATGCAACACAGAAGTTCTGCATAATGCAAAACTCTCACATACTTAATTTTCTGTGATTGATTTATACAAAGGAAATATTATATAAATACTACACAGTGAAAAAAGTGGCCACCTGCAATTGATACCTTAAAAAAATGATTTCGATTTTGTTAGTATAAGGTTGATTCAGTGATATTAAATAATATTTTCGACTTGAATAAAACCAGTCAACTTAATATTTTTTATAAACATTTCTAAGCAAACCTACCACTGTTGTCATTTGTTTCAACCAACACGCTGTTTTGAAATACATTTCTCTTGTGGTGCTTTTGTTTTTTGAGAGCAAAGCCGTAGTTTCTCCAGTATTGATCTGAGTGCTCTCAGAGCTGAAGGAAAGAAAGCCCTGTTCCTGAGCTTCAGCGCACTACTTTCCTTCCCCCTCTCCCCTGCTCTCGCCAAAGGTAGCTTTCAGATGCAAAATAAGCAGACATATGGAGAGGAGGTCTTTCTCCAGCCCTCCTAAAGATTCAGATTGTATGACAAATCACGTCCACCACCACCCTCCCAACCCCACACAGAATCTCCAGACAACAGCTTCATTAGAGTGAAAGAAGGAGTTTTTGCAGCTTTGTCGAGTCAAGCTCAGACTTCTTTCCCTTCTCAATTACTCCATTGTTGGCGAGAGATTCAAGTTATTGCTCTCAAAACCATATGGCTGATTTGAACACCTACAAGTGATACCACATAACTCGAGGGGCATTACATCTAGAAACAGAAATGCAAATTGTTTCATCAAAAAATGGATATGCGTCGATGAATAATATTTGTTGCAAAAAAAGAAAGACAGTCGGTCTGCTAAGCGAAAAGTCTAATGCATGGAACAGTCTGGTGAGGTCAGGTGTATGAACTTATCATTAGTCAGGGAATGGCTGTATACTTCCTCCCTTTTACGCTGATGTAGCTTGTGCAAAGCTTCCTCTCATTTTACCAAAGAGTTGCCCTGGTTACTTTCAAATATAAAGTCTTTAGAGACACAGCTCTCATTGTTAGCGCTGATGCAGGGTAAACTAGAGGTAAATTATGCACTTGCACAAACACACCAAGACAAGTGAATGCCCCACCGTAGGGTTTGTATTTAGACTTGGACATCTGATTGATAGTACTAGGTTCACGAACTGGTACATTATGTGTCTGACTCACAAAGAGAGACGAAAATTTACATTCACATCGCTTGTAATGAGATTCCATTGCATTTTGATAATACCACCTGTTCTGAAATCTTGTAAATAAACACACACACACACAAAAATATATGTTTCAGGTAAATTTGGCAAACAAATAGGTTCATTTGCATGTACATTTTAAATATGGGAATGTATTGTTTCTGAAATGCAGCTTTTCAGAGACAGGACACATGTCACTCTAAATGTCTAAAGCACTACAATAACAGCATTAAATATATAAAAAATGAGATTACAAATAATTACAATAATAATTACAAAAAATCCTTTTGTAAATTAATAATATCATATAATATAATAATGTTGTTTAATAAACGTTTTATGTATTTTAAATTTAAGAAAAATGCAAATATTCATTTTGTAAATTAATAATGCAATATAATGTAATGCAATATAATGTTGTTTTTTATGTTTGAAAATGTTGTATGTATTTTAAATGAATAAAATACAAAAAAAAAATTATTTTGTAAATTAATTAATAATATAAATCACTGCATATTTACTTCTTAGATTCTTGATGAAATATGGCAAATTTTGAATTTTGCTTGTAAACAGCACAAAATACAGTTATTGAAGAAAAAGAATTTGGATGAATGAATGAATGTCTACATAATTTAATAAATGTAATGTAATGTAAAGAAAGAAAGAATAGATTTGTCATTTTAGAATATATAATTTTTCGCAACATTTTATTTTGTACAAAATGCACTGGAAAAATCAATCAATCAATCAATCAATCAATGGAGATTTGATTAAAGTGCCAAGTTCCATTAGAACAGGGAGTGTCTTTAAACATTGTAACCCTAGAATTTATTTTCAGTCTCTTAAGGCCTTCTCGAGGCCGTGGGGGTGATTTTCTTATTTGGGGTGTGGTATCCCCGTACAATTGAAGCACTGGAGTAAGGAATTAATTATCATTCAAAAGTAATGGCCCTATTCTGCCCTGCTTGAATTCTGAAGAAGGAGAAAAGGTCCTCTGGCCCCGATCCTGCCGCAGCGCCAGGGGAAAGGATTATTCCGGGGATTACCATGTGAAAACTTCTATCAGACTTTCTGACTCAAAGATCTTTTGCGAACAGTAATCGCGTTAATACCCGGGGATTAATGCTGGGCCGAATGAAAAATTGAATTTTAATTCGAATCGCATAAACAGATATAAAATAAATTAAAAGACCATTCTCCCTGAGAATAAAGAGAGTTCTGCGCCTCACACGTCACATGCCAATCCAAGAGCAATGCACCTTTCCACACCTGCCATGCAAATCTTGCGCGTTTTAATGCTGCTCGCTTTTTAGTGTTGCAATAGCCATTGTGCATTGAAATATCACGTCTATTCAGCTCGCATATTTCACTTTACTCGCAGCAGACCCTCATCCACGTGCGTTGCGTTGCTTTCTTTCTTTCTTTCTTTCTTTTTTTTTTTAAATGTGTAGCGTGCACGATTGTTTCGGGGTCCAGATCAGACCCTCTTTAAGTAATTCAGTTGTTTCATTTTCTCACGTGTTTCTGCTATTGAAATGCAATCAGGTCTCGTGCACTTGTGCCTAATCCTGTCAAAATCTCCTTGGCAACATCTCTCAGCTGTGGGCAAAGCCCTTCTTCCTCCCCACCGCCCCTTTGGGAGAGAAAAAAAAAAAAAAAAAACCCTGACACATCCATCACGTTTGTGGAAATAAGTAATGTTAAGTAACATTGTAAAACAATAACTTTTTTATGACTTTATAAGAGCAATAAGTGCCAGGCCCAGACCAGATCGCTAATGCTCTGACTGGAAGCAAAATAGTCATTCAAGCTGTTTTCCCTCTTTGAAGTTATTACTGACAGGTTGGTGTTGTAATAGTAAAATCGATCTCCCCCATCACCCCAGTCTGGACCTCCATCAGAGGGGCTTTAAAACCAATGCATTCGCCATAAAAGCGTAAACAGGACAAGAAAGCGCACGCTGATATAATGCATTAAAATGAAAATGAATATTTAATTATCGTCTGCTGTCTATAATCAAAGCACGTTCCGATGAGTCTCTCAAAAGTTTTAGGAGTCCATGTGAGTTTATGCATCCAAAATTATGCATCTAGTCCACTTGTGCTTCACTTCATGCCAGCGAAAGCACAAACGTGCCTCAGAAGCGGGGTGTTTTTGTTCACGCTGGGACTATTTGAATAAGAATAATGCTATTGGAGTGTCGCAGGCCGAGAAAAATGAGTGACAAAAGCTCAGAGGCGCAGAATTTGGACGGGGGACAAGCCGTATAGAGCTGAAAAGAAGAGAGAGGAGAGGCGCACAATGGAACAATTCACCTTATAATCGCTTTGATATATCATACATGCCTGAAGACTCTAAACATTGTGTAATTATTTATAAATGACTGTGCCCCTATCGCCATAATACCGCACGGAGAAAGGCGCCGCAGGTCTCTCCCCAAACTATTTCTAAATAGTGCCCCTTCATTTTTTTTCCAAAGAGGGGCGAGTTGCTTGCAATTGAATAAATTGAATAATTAATGAACAATTGTATGGCTGTCTCATAAAGATGTCTTTAAATAAAACTTAAGGCACTGGGCACAGTGGAGCAGTTTGATTGAACTGCATCTTTCACCTTGTGAGTTATAACTCAAGATGCGCGCTGCAGGCAGGGTGGAATAAAGTGAAATATACAGCAGAAAAACGGGAAAATATTGTAATTTAGCTTAGCATGTACGTTAAAGAATAATATTGCATTATAAAAAAAATCCACATAATTTAATATGAAATATGGAAGAAGAAGAAGAAAAAAACCATGGGAGTAAAAATAGTGCATTAAAGCAATGCATAGCCTACTTTTATGATAAAATATGGTTTATGAATGAATAGATATATTAAATTTTCCAGAATAAATAAAATTGTTTAGTGTGGGTAAAACTGATAAACTTTATAATATATTGACCTTTCTTATAATTTTGTACAAGATTTTAAAAACTCGAATAAGTTGGTATATTAACAATTAATTGGTATATTAACATATAGGCTATAAACGGTTAGGTAACATTCAGTAAAGTAGCCTACACTTAAAAACAATAGCTTAACGTTTTGCAAACTACAAAAAAGGTTTGTAAGTATCAAAATATAAGCTACAAATAATAACAGATAGCACGTTTGACCTTGTATTAATTGTGTGGAATGAAAATGTGTCTTTAAAAAGTCACATTTATAATCTGGAATCAAACCAAAACAATTGTGTATATCTGAATAAAATAATATTGAAATGCGCAATGCTTTGCTTATAGCGCACAAAATAGACAAACTATTAGACAAAATAGACAAAAACTTGTCTTCTAGCCTCGGGCCCCTTCGTGTTGTCTCTTCTTTTCAATTTCCTCTAGAGATTTAAGTTAAAGTGAGCTTGGTGCATGCTGGACAGATAGCAACAGCTCTGCTCGCGTGGCTGGCCAGCTCTCCGTCTCTCTGATTGGCCAGCGGTGATTACAGGCACGCTTCAGAGGGCGAACAAACAACAGGCATAAATTATGCTAATGAGATGGTCGTGCGGCACGGGGCAGACCTGATGCAAACCATTCATTCATCCTTCACAAAAATGCCAAAGCGAGGGGGGTACGTCCATTGTCTCACCAGGGTATATAAGGTAGGTGAGGCCAGTCGTGTGCCAAGCTCACAAGCTCACACGAGCTGATTGAGGGGTAAGAGCAAGACAGACGCGTGCCTTAAACTTCAACACAAACTATCTGCAGGACTCTGCAAGACCTCAAACACCCAGTTTCATCTCCCAGCCCACATAAGGTGCGTATTGGCAGGACCAAGCATCCTCAGTGCTGCGCGCAGAGAACTTGGAATGTCTTTCTAAGCTTATTTTTGGCGTATTCCTGACTTGAATTTTGCTATTTCTCCAGGTTACCAACAATGGACACTGTCTACTCCGACATGGACACCTCAAGCTGTGACTACTCCTTTACGCACACGGATGACGAGGACTCGCGCAGCAGCATCCACCCCGCGTCCCCCTCGTCCTCCTGCAGCAAGCCGCCTGCGTCTCCAGCTGAGCTCCAGCAGAAGAAGAGGCGCAGGGGGCGCGCCAGAAACGAAGCCACCGTGCACGTGGTGAAGAAGAACCGGCGGATGAAGGCCAACGACCGCGAGAGGAACAGAATGCACAACCTCAACGACGCCCTGGATGCTTTGAGAAGCGTGCTGCCTGCTTTTCCCGACGACACGAAGCTGACCAAAATCGAGACTCTGCGCTTCGCTCACAACTACATCTGGGCGCTTTCCGAGACCATCCGGATCGCTGACCAGCGGCAGAGCAAGCCCAGAGACCCTGCGCTGCTGCTCCCAGGACTAAGCTGCATGGGAGATGCGCCCAGCCCCGGCGGTGACTCTTGCTCCTGGCCATCCGGCGCATCCTCCTCGTCTTCATCCCCGTCTTACTGCAACTCAGACCCGGGCAGCCCCGCGGCCATGGACGACTTTGGATACTTGCAAACCGATGTAGTTTACAGCTACCACAACTTCGTGCCTAGCATCTATTAATGTGACTCAAGCGTTCTCATGTCTGTATAGAGTCTGCAGAAGCGTGTAGTGTAAAATCAGAGGACTTTGCTGTTACTTTTCTAATAGAACCAAGAGCACAACATTAGGTATTCACTGTTTGCCTTAACGACAGTTCACAGATGAGAATGTTCTTATTTTTGTACGTTTTGTTACCGATATTGATGTCTTTTCCGATATCTTTGCACTTTTGCGCATTCTTTGGAGCATGACCTTAAACGCCTGTTAGAGAAAATTATAATTTAAAGCAAGACTGATTGGCCTTTGCAGTCCAAGGTGAAAAGTCAATATTACAATTTGTTGAGCGATAAAGCAGAAAAACGAGCGTGAAAATTGAGTTTCAACGCTGTGACAATAGACTGAATGGACAAGACAAAGATCTGGCCTTATGCATTATGTATTTTGACCCGAAGAAACCTCTCCTGTCTGGCTGATCCGTAGCAGATACAGTTAACTAGCTCTCACGACTGCTTTCCCACTACTTTCTTTTTGTTTTATTTATTCAACCTGTTGCTTTCGTATGTTATTGTATTTTTATTGTATATAAAGAGATTTATTCTATTATGTATTTACCTCAAAATATAAATCTGGTGCAAACGTGTTTGTACGAATAAATATAACGTTTTCTACAAAACAATATTCTGTGCTTGCTTGTTTGCTTCGTAATGTGACTCTGACATGCATAAACAACTCATAGCAATGTCTGACAACATAATGGGCATCATTGTAATGATCACAGCCACTGAAGCGTCACTCTGGGTCACAGCGCATAAAATAACGGTTATGCAGCAGGTGCATGGATACAGATCGGAGATACAGAGTCGACGCATCATCTAATCTGTCAACCAAACTGCTTATGCATATTTTACACACGATTGTGCTTGATTACATCAAACCCTCGGGATGAGTTTTAGTCATCTCAAAAATAAAAACGTCAACTCTAACGTGCACATATTGTAAATCTTTATGGTTACAAATGCACGTGCATGGCGTCGTTTTGGTCAGTGTGTGTTTTAAAGTTCCTATCTGCAGCCTTAATGAAATTACAGCCTATAATGAAAACATACCAACAAGGTCTGTTTGTTACTTTAAATGTATGAATAATAACACAGGTGGATAATTGAAGGCCACGTGCTGACTTAAACTTCACCAAAACTGGCCTCACGAGCAACTGTGGCAAAAATATAAAAAATGATGCAATAAATATGGCACTAAAATAACATCAATAAATACATTTAAAATGATTACAAATTTAATTATAACCAATTAATACTTAGTGCTTAATGGTTTAAGCAGATTTTTAAAATATATAAACGTACCTTAAAATGATGATTAAAAGGTATAAAAATAATCAATTAGAAGGCCATTCATAGCCGATTATTAAATTGTAAAATCCAATTTTTATGATACTGTAGCCTATATTAAATGACATTTGTTGTCTTATAAAATACAGTTTCTCACAATCAAAAAGCATTTACTTTTGGCAGTTTTACATCATTTTTTAAACCTTTCTACGATAGAAATTCCTAAAACGCCAGTTCATTTACACTAATCTGCGCGTTCAGATTTACGAACATTGCTTAATCCATTACACAATTATTATTATTTTTTTAATATAATTAACAATGCAAATGATTATAGAATTATACAAATTATAGAAATATACTCTGCTTATCTTTGGAACTCGCGACTTTAAATAGCTTCCTGCGAGTTTTTTATTCCGTGCACGTTGTGTATGTGTGGATCAGTTGATTTCTGAAGGGGTTCAGGTTAAATCCTCTATTTGGGAGTTCCGCATGAGGTCCAGCCAAGGCTCTTGTATCTGCACGTGTCGGGGATAGAAAAGTATAATAGCGCGAGCTGAAAGCCTCAGGGAAGCGCGCATGCCAGCTGAAACGAGAAAGAGGGGCACAGGCATGATGTTTATCACCCTCTCAAGAAGTTCATTTTACAGACCTTCACCGCACATCAAACATCCGCGCGGAGTCGTGTGGCTCATTCACAAAAGTAATAATCTGCAATGGACTTCAAAGTACAGCGCCTTTTCCTCCAAAATTTATGTCTGCATTGACATTATGACTACATTTCTTTGTTCTCAATCACAGCGGCATAAGCTTTCAACTGCTGCCCTCAGAAATGCACCTGCAGTCTCTTCTTTATTATATTCTTAAACACACCATCCACAACCACGCATATGAAGTGCATAATTATTATCACAGTAGCAAGTGCCAATATTTTGGAATTCCTAATTTAAACATGCAATTCAGGAAGCATAAACAAAAGACAGTCTAAACCCATTGTGATTTCAAATTTTCTTGATGGCTAAATTAGTTGATGGTTCATATATTTGTATTTTAGAACATTTTTCAATTTTTACACAAAGAATATATCAAAGATAAAAGAAAAGCTTATACAGATGAGCGCTATTCCCCTCTCTCCCCCTTCCCTTAGGGCTGAAAGCCTGTATCAGTGCAGAAGGGCTCACTCGGGTCACAGGTCACTAGAGGGCAGGAGACCCCTCACCTCCCAAGGAGATGGCCTCCCATGTCAACGACCACAAAAACATCAAAACAGCCTTCATGTTTGTACAGCCATTTGCACACAGCTACATATCGCAGCCCTTCAGAGACAGACATTATGCCTTGGGAGGTACATATACTTGACCTCACTTCTGTCAGAAATATCACGTGTAACGCTTCAGTGAAAAGAGATTGAACATATAATAAAGGTAAAAAAAAAACTGGTTCCGTCTCAAGATTCCTTCACATATGCAGTGAAGTATGGATGTAATTCTTCAGCTTTTAAGCATGCTTTGAATAGTTTGTAAGTCTGGTTGTATAATAACATACGATTAGAAATTTTACAATGAAATCACTTTTCTTTTTTTTCTTTTTTTTTATATATATATATATATAATCTGCTTGCATCTCTTTTTCTATTTTGAGAAGTTTTCATGTTTCTATATTCAGGTTACAATAGAAAAGATGAAATAAATGCATTGATTATATTTTAGTAGGTTTTTGCATTCGTTTATCATTAATATGTTTGTTGATTATGAACACTCCCTTGATGCTTTCATTTTACTTGTGACTCAGATTTAATCTGATATAGGTGTTTATAAAGAGTACTTCAACATTTTGGAGAGAAGCGTGCAGCATCTGTCTTGTTGCTAAACTCAAGACTGAGGAAGCATCACTAAGAGGAGAAAATCGCTCCGACAGCAGGAGGAGAAAGAATCGGCAGAAGATGGACGAGGCTCTTCAGTGGAAACTTAACCAGAGACCCCAGAGAGTCATATGAAGGCACAAAAAGCTCAAAGCAAGGGCCAATTAAACTATAACTGCCAGTTAATGACAAACAGAAGGTGGAAAAGAGAGGAAGGAGATTAGAGACAGCCTAGGGAGCCAATACTAAAAAGATCATGATCATATCATAAAGTGTGATGGAAATATTAGATTACATGAAATGTGATATTTTTAATAAAAAGAATAGCAAATGAATTGCAGTCTATATGATGGGAGGAGATATTTAAATCAAGAAATCTGAGCTCAGAAGAGAGTATACAGAAATATCAAATAATACTGAAATACTAAATAAATATAAACAGCAATATAAATGATAATGTAATGACAATAAATACACATAATTATAATAATGATGATAACAATAAATAATTAATATATAATTTAAATATTATTATTAATAAAATCTCCCTGCTCTCTTTCTCTCTCTCTCTCATTATTATTATTATCATTAAAATAATATTATTAATAAAGTCTTCCTGTATATACATATAAAGAAGATTAGTTGCTGTTCATTTCTTTTTACTCAGTCATAATCCTTATTTCATATTTGTACATTAAACAAATCATTGTTTTGTACCCATTTATAATGACTTGAAAACTTAAACAACTCATATAATATAATATAATATAATATAATATAATATAATATAATATAATATAATATAATATAATATAATATAATATAATATAATATAATATAATATAATATAATATATATAATATATATATATATATATATATATATATATATATCATTTTAGCCAGCTGTACTACATTTTAAGAGATGGGAGGTGATATTTAAATCATGAAATTTAAAGAAATATATAGCAATGTAAAGATATCTGTAAATTATATATATATATATATATATATATATATATATATATATATATATATATATATATGAAGAGTTCATTTGCAAAACAGATAACTCCGTTTTAACAATTGTTTTTTCATTGTGCATTCCAATTAATCTCAATCAAACTGCAGTCGGGTTATTTTGATTAGTTAAAAAATAACTAATAAATACTAGCTAACTAACACAATAAAAACATGATAACATAAAAAACATGATTTGTGAAAATTTTTAAAAACAGAGTTATCTGTTTTTGCAAATAAACTCTTCATATATATATATATGAAAGTGACGTGACATGTGGCCAAGTATGGTAACCCATACTCAGAATTTGTGCTCTGCATTTATCCCATCCAAAGTGCACACACACAGTAAACGGGGAGCTGTTGGGGGTTCGGTGCCTTGCTCAAGGGCACCTCAGTCATGGTATTGAGGGTGGAAGAAAGCACTGTACATTCACTCCCTCCACCAACAATTCCTGCTAGACCTAAGACTCAAACCCACAACCTTTGGGTTACGAGTCCAACTCTCTAACCATTAGGCCATATATATATGCTATATGTTATATCTGCTTTTCAGTATAGGCATATAGTATAGCTATAGTTTATATATATATATACTTGATGTTCACTCAGTTTTGATTATTTTTGTTTATTTGTATTCTTCAAATTTGTACATTCAGCAAATCATTGCTTTTACCATTTTATAATAATAGCCTTCAAAAGGTTACCTTAATGAGCAAATGAAACGTCATTTCTGAGTCTGCTGACGTATAAGCCTGATCTTTAGGAGCAGCAGAAACCTCAGGCAGCCCTGATTGCTTGTTTTGGGTTGTAGGCTGCTCTCCTGAACCCTGGAGATCTGTGACTAATTCTGTTTGGGGCCTTATCCTAAACAGAGATTAACAGATGAGTGCTGAAAATGGCATAGTCCTGCCCTCCGCAAAACTCACCTTTAGATCAGTGCAATCCTTCCCTTTAGCACCTAAACAGAAACCTTAACACCCTGCGTTCTGATGGAACTGAAGTCACTGAGAATGGCATCACGGGATCATTAGGGAAGCTAATGGTTTGTTTGGAAAATAGAGGATTATTTTAAGTCTGATTGGGGAGACAGGTGTCAAAAACTGCTTTTACTGGCCATCTACTCTGAAAAGCAAAGAAGATCCTGGAATTTAATCCTGGATATTGATCTGATGTTTTAGAGTTAACTGTAGATTTTGAGTAAATTTCATATCAACAGGTAGATTTTATACATCCACATTCCAGTTAAAACACTTTAGCTCAACAGCACAGCATCAGAGTGGGCTTTCAGTCGCTTCTTTCAGTGGGCTCAATGGGAGAGTATTGATCTCACTGTAAATTCCTGAACATTGTTCTCAATTTGTAAACCCACTTTATATGCTTTGTCTGTTAGAACTAAAGCCCCACTTCTCCAGACCCTCCCTCTGAATCCTCCTACAGTCAGTTTTACGACAGTTCAACCTTTGTTTTGTCCTCTCTTGTCCGTGGAGTGGAACCACCGAGTGCCCGGAATGTCAAAAGTCAAAAGACCTCTTGGCCTTCCTCAGTGTGCCGACAGAGGATTCAGTCCTGGCTAACTGTATTCTGCCACAGGCTGCTCGACTCATCGTGCCATACACTTTGAGCATCCTCTCTTTGTGCTTTCCCCTGGACTTTATGAAGGTGGAAATGAGTCCATTAGTGTTTTATTTCTTGCTAGGAGCAAGAGCTGCTTTCTCATGGATGTATCATAATGGTGAATTTAGCCTAAAGCATACAAACCTTTCCTCAAATCAACACTCGCTTTTTGGGATGCTAATGCCAGCAGGTCATTGCTTTGATTGCTTTGATTTGCAAATGCAGAAGAAAGCAAATTGAGCTGGTGCTTTGACAAACACTGAGAAATGTAATTCATACTATAAGAAATGTGAGGTACTATTATGCCCCCTAAATCAGTCATTTTATTTATTTATTTATTTACATTTTAAAGCAAACATCTGTCATCAAGATGGACATATTTTGTATATATTATTAGATTTAAATATTAGATTACATTTGATTACATCAAAATAGAAGATGGCCAAATGAATCACTTCTAAATGATGGGAGGAAATTTAAAGCTGCAGTCCGTAAGTTTTACCTCTTTGTCGCCATCTCTGTTTGAAAACCTGCAATTGCAGCTGTATGTGGAATCATCATGCTTGCGTGGGTTGTGCGCCGGCACGGCTCCAGCGCGGATGAATCTAATGTTTTGAGGAGTATGTGTGGCAGTCAGTCACCGCACCGGTGTGGATACTGAATCACAGATTCAAGCCTACGTCTTGCAATATATGACCCAAATAAGAATATTCACTGTATATTGTCATCTGAACGAGTAAGTAACAAGTCTGCCATGTTTGTTCTGACCAACTGGGGAAAAAAGCATTACAATAAATCGCGCTACCAATGGTGATTTAATCTAAAGATCGATTAGCTCATATCACATCAAACCGTGCAAATTATTATTATTGTTATACTTTATTCTCAAATTATTAATGTTAACAACTTCAGCATTGCGTGACTATGAGCATATTGTGTATTAGCGTGTAGATTTCAATTTCTGTACAGTACAAACTCTAATTGTCATACCATTCGAATTTCATATTAAGAAATTATTTTAACCCAAAAAACTAATTATGCTCCCTTCAAACTGGTTTTCTTTAAAATACAAATCTTGTGTAATCCCTGGCTCTCTGTAATCAGAAGCACATTTAAAACTGGAATGTAATATAATTTATTTCACATGTGTTTCATATAATCCTTTCTGGATTACTATCCGCTAGTAATTAGTCGACCATTAGTAATAGTCGACTAATGCTTAAAATGAACGGCTACTAGTCGACCAGAAAAATCTTTAGTCGAGGGCAGCCCTAATCTTTATGATATTACACAACTGTATTTTTGTTGTTGTTTTGTTTTGTGTTTTTGTTTTGTTTTGTTCTGGAAAGAAAATAATACTTTTATTTAATGATGCATTAAATTGATCAAAAGTGATGGTAAAGACACTTATAATGTTATGAAATATGTATAATGGTTTCCACAAAAATATTAAGCAGCACAATGGTTTTCAGTATTGATATTAATAAGAAATGTTTTCTTGAGCATCAAATCAGCTTATTGGAATAATTTCTGAAGGATCATGTGACACTGAAGACTGGAGTAATGATGCTGAAAATTCAGCTTTGCATTACAGGAATAAATTACATTTTAAAATATATTCAAATAGAAAACAGTTCTTTTAAAATTTCACCATACTTCTTTCAAACACATTTAAAAAATCTTACCAAGCCCACATTTATATTCAGAAAATACACAAATTTAAACCACTAATTAGGTTTCAAAGAGTTCAATTGAAAAATACGTCTGAACTTTCAAAGCAGCTGTGCTCTTGTGTCTTAAGTGACCACTCACTAATGCAAAGTGATTGTATTTTGTGTATCTAGTGCTTTGGCGACACCATAATGCATTGCCACAGTGGTCGCCTCATTGGTTCAGTCATTTGAGAAGCACCTACACCTGTACTGAGGCAGCGAGTGCAGATGTTCCTCTATGGTAGATTAGGCATATGTCACCCATAACCTGAGGAAGAGGCCATCCCTCTGGTTTAAGGCTTGAGGAGGCCACTTTAGAACGAGAGGCAGACAAAGACACAGAGGGCCCTTGCCCGAGGGCTGCCGGTTCCAAGAGGCTGCCTGCAGTATGTAAAGATATCTTGTCTTCATTTGTAATGGAAAGCCACCAACACACACCTACACTCTGCCTCCGCCTCTAAACACACATGCATACATCCTCGTTTGTACCTTTGTGAAGACTTTTTTCACATGTGACCATACGACAAACATTCATTTCATGTGATAATATGAACGCTGAGGTGATACAATGGAAGAATCTGACCTTCTGTACAAGAGTTTACTTTGTCACAAATTTACTTTTTCTTTAACAAGAAGTTCTTTCATTCATAAAGCATTTTTGATTATATCCAGGTTTAAAGGAAACATATTCTACATGTTTAATGTGGTCTTTGACTCCATTGTGGAAATGTAATATATAACACACATTGTTCTATCAAGAGTGATATTGCCATATGTCACTTATAAGGCCATATATGTAATTTTTGCATACGTGCATTCTCTGGGTAGAAGAACATACAAGTTTAGAACACACAAAATCCCCATAGTAAAATATTTATATGTACTATATGATGATTTTTATATGGTTTTATATGTAGCAGCTATGTCAACAATATATTTTATTTATATATGGAACTTTATTCAAATAACACACAAAAAATAGTATGTTTATACATTTTTCCAACTTGACTGTCTTTTATATTCCCTCATCTAATATCTACTTATATATAAAAAATAGCGTATGTGCTTGTGGATCCAATTTAATCCTGTTTTTAATGTGGTCTTTTGGTATTTAAAAAAAAAAAAAATCTTATGTTTACCAAGGCTGCTTTTATTTGATTAAAATACCATAAAAAACAGCAATATTGTGAAATATTATTACAATTTAAATTACTATTACATTGTATTAATAATAAGTTTAAGTTATTGATATTATTATATTTTAAATTGTAATTTATTCCTGTGATCAAAGCTGAATTTTCAGCATCAATACTCCAGTCTTCAGTGTCACAGGATCCTTCAGAAATCATTCTAATTCGCTGATTTGTTGCTCAAGAAACATTTCTGATTATTAATGTTGAAAACAGTTATGGAACTTAATATTTTTGTGGAAATCATGTTACATATTTGCTCAGGATTCATTGATAAATAGAAAGTTCAAAAGAACAGCATTTATTTGAATTTGAAATCTTTTGTAACATTTTTTTCAGTTGAAGAAATAATTATGCCTCCTTGCTAAATAAATTTCTTCCAAAAAAAAAACTTTCTGACAGCAAACTTTTGTACAGTAACGTATAAATGAATTTGCTAAATTATGCATTTTCATTCATTTGACATGATTCATTTCACAACAATAGCACTCTCGTTTAGCTATCAGTCGCATGATCTTATCATAATATGTCCTCTTGGCCAATACACTAGCACTGCGCTTGAAACGGATGCATCTCAAAGTGGCTTTAAAGTGGAGGGCAGCAGGTTACAAGTGCTGTAGACTGTGTTAAGTGCTGTCTGATTAGACTGGAGTGGCTGTGAGAGCAGATCCGCCCCTAGAGGAGGAGCAGCTCTCGCCAGTATCGCCACGCACTGTCACCTGCGCCTCACCTGCCCCCTCCATCTCCCTTCAGGGCAAGGAGGAACAACCAATGCCCCAGAGCCCACGGCGACAGGAAAGTGTCAATCAAAAGGGAAGCCATGCAGCTGCTCGAACGCAAACTTTGATTCCCTGCTAAATAGATGGCTTTTTCACCCCACTCCCACTGGAGAGGCAGCTCCTCCGAGACTCCAGATAAAAATCAGGGAAATTCAATCCAAGCCACAGCTTTGGATAAACAGATGTGATTTTTCCCCTCTCAGTGCTACACAAGATAACCTCTCCCCCGTCTTCCATCTCCCCATGACCCTGCACCTGCACCAACGCTATGCCACCGAAAGACTGATGTCTCACTCTGCTCTCTGCTGACCTAGAATCACAGATAACTATCCAATTAATCAATTTGGTGGCAACAGGCTATTCTGATCATATCACTTGTCAGTTGTGACTAATTCCATTCAGCAAGCATGTATCAAACCGGTGACTATAATACCAGTTGGAAACAATTCAAATTCAAGGTTATAGCCTTCTATAAGAACTTGACTTATGCTATTATTTATCGGTAACACTTTATTTTAAGGACCAATTCACACTATTAAATATAGTTGCTTATTAGCATGCAAATTACTAGCAAAATGGCTGTTTATTAGTACTTACAAAGCACATATTAATGCCTTATTCTGCAGGACCATATTCTAGATCCCTTAATCCAACCTCATACCTAAACTTAGATAAAACTTAATAACTGTTAATAAGCAGCAAATTAGGAGTTTGTTTAGGGATATATGTGATCCCTGTTCTAAAGTGTTACTCATCCATAATCCTTATAATATATATATATATATATATATATATATTATGTATGTGTGTATAAATACACATACATGCATATATATATATTTCAGAAAAATATGTATATATATATATATATATATATATATATATATTACATATATTTATTTATAATATAAATTATATGAATATAAATACAGACATGTAAATACATGTAAATATTTTCAAAATATATACTGTATGTGTGTATATACATAATAAATATACACAGAACACACACATATATTATGCAAACAAAAACTTTTATTTTGTATGCAACTAATCGCGATTAATCATTTGACAGCACTAATATATACTAATTTTACACTAATAATTAATACATTAATTATAACAAACTAATTTTATGCTAATATATACTGATGATATATATATATATATATATATATATATATATATACACACACATGCATACATATAGGCTATATATATGAGCAAAACTATATATATATATAGTGCCCTCCACTAATATTGGCACCCTTGATAAATATGTGCAAAGGCGGCTGTGAAAATAAATCTGCATTGTTTATCCTTTTGATCTTTCACTCAAAAAAATTCACAAAATTCTAACCTATCATTGAAGTAAAACAACTGAAAGTGGGGAGAAAATCTCATGATGAAATAAATGTTTTTCTCCAATCAATGTTGGGCACAATTATTGGCACCCTGAGAAATTCTTAGTTAAGAAATTCTAAATTAAGTATATTCCCATTCATATTTACATTTTTTAGCACACCAGGGTGACTAGGAGCATGAAATTGTCCAGCCATGACTTCCTGTTCCCCAGGATTATAAATATGAGGAACACAAAGGTCAAATTCCCTTAATCATCCATCACAAGGAGTAAAACCTAAGAATATAGTTCTGACGTGCAGAACAAGATTGTTGAGCATCACAAAATAGAAAGTGGCTGTAAGAAAAGAGTTAAAGCATTGAAAATCCCCATTTCCACCATCAGGATAATAACTAAGAGGTTCCAATCAACTAAAGATGTTATCTTGTGTCTACATCGTCCTAATGCACGGTGAGGAGGAGAGTTTGAGTGGCCAAAGACTCTCCAAGGATCACAGCTGGAGAATTGTAGAGATTAGTTGAGTCTTGGGGTCAGAAACCTAAAAAAATATATCAAACATCCCTTGCATCACCACATGTTGTTTGGGAGGGTTTCAAGGAAACTTCTCCTAGTTCATCCAAAAACAATCTCCAGTATATTCAGTTATCAGACATGACTGGAACTTCAAATGGCACTGACTTCTATGGTCAGATGAAACTAAAAAAGAGCTTTTTGGCTGCAAACCCACCAGATGAGTTTAGTACAAACAGGGATTAAAAAGCACCCCATGTCCACGGTTAAATATACTGCTGGATCTTTAATGTTGTGGGCCTGTTTTTCTGCCAGAGGTCCTGAACATCTTGTTCCGATGCATGGCATCATGGATTCTATCAAATACCATCAGATGAAAAATCAAAACCTGACTGCCTCTGTTAGAAATGTTATAATGGACCATGTTTGGATCTTTCACCAGGACAACAATCCAAAACAAACATCAAAATCAACACAAAAATGGGGAACTGAGCACAAAATGAATCTTTTACCATATCCATCCCAGTCCTCTGACCTGAACCCTACAGAAAATGAGTGAGGTGAACTGAAGAGAAGAAGTACTAGCATGGAGCTGTGAATCTGAAGGATCTGGAGAGATTCTGGATGAAGAAAATGGTCTCTGATCTCCCATCAGGTGTTCTCCAAACTCTTCAGGCATTAAAGGAGAAAACTCAGAGCTGTTACCCTGGGAAAAGAATGTTGCAATAATTGGGTGCCAATAATCGTGGCCAACATGAACTAGAGAAAGCATTTATTTCACAATGAGATTTTTCTTTTGCTTCAATGTAAAAGAAATTTACTTCAATGACAGGTTGGAATTTTGTGAATTTTTTGAATGAAAGATAAAACGGATAAACAATGCAGATTTATTTTCACAGCCGCCTTTGCTCATATTTACCAAGGGTGCCAATATTAGTGGAGGGCACTGTGTGTATATATATATATATATATACAGTTGTGCTCATGAGTTTAAATACCCCTTGCAGAATGTGCAAAATGTTAATAATTGAAACAAAATAAGAGGGATCCTGAAAATTGCATGTTATTTTTTATTTAGTACAGTCCTGAATAAACTACTTCACATAACAGATGTTTACATACTCCAAAAGACAAAATAATAACTGAATTTATAAAAATGACCCCATTCAAAAGTTTACATCCCCTTGAATCTTAATACTATGTGTCATTTCCTGGATGATCCACGACTGTTTGTAAAACCGCGAGTGCAGCTTGTTAGCCCGTTAGCTTGTCACTCGCGGTTCCATTTGCATTTCTATTCGCGCCTATTATTATTTTATTTTTTCCTCGCTCCGTTTTTCACGAGCTCATCAAACAACAGTGGTAAGTGGTAAGTTAAGTTGGTATCATTCATCAATCACGGTGAGTAATGGCTTCTTCTCCTGCTATTGTTGTTTGCACTGTTTGCCACATGTATAGTTTATCTGTCTCTGTCAGCAGCGAGGGATTCACATGTGATAAATGCAGGGAAATAGTTAGGCTGACAGAGAAGGTTTTAGAACTAGAGACACGCATCCAAACTTTAGTTGAGGACAGTAAGAATGTGAGGGCTGTAGATACTGCTTTGGATGCGACTATCTCAGGGAGTCCTGTACATTGTTCGGTTTCGGTTGAGCCCGTGCAGCAGGGCAACTGGGTGACAGTGAGGCGGCATAGTCGAGGGTCAAAACACCACTCTTCCGTTCCGATCAGAACATCAAACAGGTTCTCCCCACTCAGTGAAGCACCCACTGAGAAACTTGATGAAAGTGCTCTAGTTATTGGCGATTCTATTGTACGGAATGTGAAAATAGAGACACCAGCCACCATAGTCCATTGTTTACCAGGAGCCAGAGCGCCTGACATCTTGGCAAATTTAAAAGTGCTGACTAATGCTAAACGTAAATTCAGTAAGATTGTTATCCACGTCGGGCGCTAATGATGTTCGACTTCGCCAGTCGGAGATCACCAAAAATAATGTTAAAGAGGTGTGTGAACTTGCAAGTACGATGTCAGACACTGTAATATGCTCTGGTCCGCTCCCTGCTTACCGTGGTGATGAGATTCATAGCAGACTGTCGTCACTTAATGGCTGGATGTCTAAGTGGTGCCCGCAAAATAACATAGGCTTTATAGACAATTGGAAGAATTTTTGGGGCAGACCTGACCTGTTGAAAAGAGATGGTGTTCATCCCTCCTGGGGTGGTGCCGCTCTTCTCTCTAGAAATATGGCACATAGTCTTAGAGTTTGTACTTGACTAACTGGAGCCCAGGTCAGGAAGCAGACAGACTGGCTAAACCGACCGTCTGCTAGCCGCCTCACGTCACCAAAGTCAGTTAACTCTCAGCACATAGAAACTTTTTCACCTAGATATCACTCTATAGAGACTGTGTCTGTTCCCCGAACTAGAAAATACAGAAAACATCCAAACCAAAGTAATAGTAACAATTTAATTGATGTTCAACAAATAAAAAAACGATATAATACAGATAAACACATGATAAAGCTTGGCTTATTAAATATTAGATCCCTTTCTTCAAAAGCACTTTTTGTAAATGATATGTTCACTGACCATAAACTAGATGTGCTTTGTCTGACAGAAACCTGGCTAAAACAAGATGATTACATTACTTTAAATGAGTCTACACCACAAGATTACTGTTACAAACATGAACCGCGTCCAAAAGGTAAAGGGGGAGGTGTTGCTACAATTTATAGAAATATTTTCAGTATCTCTCAGAGGTCGGGTTTCAAGTATAATTCGTTCGAAGTAATGGTGCTTCACATAACGTTATCCAAAGAAACAAGTGTTAATGATAAATCCCCTGTGATGTTTGTACTGGCTACTGTATACAGGCCACCAGGGCACCATACAGACTTTATTAAAGAATTTTCTGATCTTCTATCGGAGTTAGTGCTGACTGCAGATAAAGTCCTAATCGTTGGTGATTTTAATATCCATGTTGATAATGAAAGAGATTCGTTGGGATCAGCATTTATAGACATTCTAAACTCAATTGGTGTTAAACAACATGTGTCAGGACCTACTCATTGTCGAAATCATACTCTAGATTTAATACTGTCACATGGAATTGATGTCAGTGGCGTTGAAATTTTGCAGCAGAGCGATGATATCTCAGATCATTATCTAGTCTCCTGTATATTCCATATAGCTAAAGCTGTAAAGCCAACTTGTTACAAATATGGTAGAACCATTACCTCTACCACAAAAGACTGCTTTATAAATAATCTTCCTGACTTATCTCAGTTCCTCAGCATATCCAATAGCTCAGAACAACTTGATGATGTAACAGGAACTATGGACTCTCTCTTTTCTAGCACTTTAGATGCGGTTGCTCCTTTACGCTTAAGGAAGATTAAGGATAAGAGTCCAACACTGTGGTATAATGAGCACACTCGCGCCCTAAAGAGAGCAGCCCGGAAAATGGAGCGCAGCTGGAGGAAAACTAAATTAGAGGTATTTCGCTTAGCTTGGCGGAAAGTACCCTATCCTACAGAAAAGCATTAAAACTGCTAGATCTGATTACTTTTCGTCTCTTCTAGAAGAAAACAAACATAACCCTCGGTATTTATTCAATACAGTAACTAAATTAACGAAAAATCAAGCATCAACAGGTGTTGGCATTTCCCAAGAGCATAGCAGTAATGACTTTATGAACTACTTCACTTCCAAGATCGATACTATCAGAGATAAAATTGTATCCTGCAGCCATCAGCTACAGTATCGCATCAGATAGCGCACTATAGACCCCTGAGGAACAATTCCACTCATTCTCTACTGTGGAGAGGAAGAATTGTATAAACTTGTTAAATCATCTAAACCAACAACATGTATGTTAGACCCGATTCCATCTAAACTACTAAAAGAGCTGCTTCCAGAAGTCATAGATCCTCTTTTGGCTATTATTAATTCATCATTGTCATTAGGATATGTCCCCAAAACCTTCAAATTGGCTGTTATTAAGCCTCTCATTAAAAACACAACTTGACCCCAAAGATCTAGTTAATTACAGACCGATCTCAAATCTCCCTTTTCTGTCAAAGATACTAGAAAGGTAGTATCCTCACAATTATATTCCTTCCTAGAGAAAAATGATATCTGTGAGGAATTCCAGTCAGGATTTAGATCGTATCATAGTACTGAGACTGCTCTCATTAGAGTTACAAATGACCTGCTTCTATCATCTGATCGTGGTTGTATCTCTTTATTAGTTCTACTGGATCTTAGCGCCATGCTCGACACTATCGACCACAACATTCTTTTGAATAGACTACAAAACTTTGTTGGCATTAGTGGAAGTGCCTTAGCATGGTTCAAATCGTACTTATCTGACCGCCATCAGTTCGTAGCAGTGAATGAAGAGGTATCATATCGATCACAAGTGCAGTATGGAGTACCTCAAGGCTCAGTACTAGGGCCGTTACTTTTCACGCTCTATATGTTACCCTTGGGAGATATTATCAGGAGACATGGTGTTAGCTTTCACTGTTATGCTGATGATACTCAGCTCTATATTTCTTCGCGGCCCGGTGAAACACACCAAATTGAGAAACTAACGGAATGCATAGTCGATATAAAAACTGGATGACGGTAATTTTTACTGCTAAATTCTGAAAAACAGAGGTGTTAATTATCGGACCTAAAACCCCACATGTAATAACCTAGAACATTATCTAACACTTGACGGCTGCTCTGTCAATTCTTCTTCATCAGTCAGGAACCTAGGTGTGCTGTTCGATAGCAATCTGTCATTTGAAAGCCATGTTTCTAGCATCTGTAAAACTGCATTTTTCATCTCAAAAGCATATCTAAATTGCGACCAATGCTCTCAATGTCAAATGCAGAAATGTTAATTCATGCGTTTATGACCTCAAGGTTGGACTATTGTAATGCTTTATTGGGTGGTTGTTCTGCACGCTTGATCAACAAACTACAGTTAGTCCAAAATGCAGCAGCTAGAGTCCTTACTAGAACCAGGAAATATGACCATATTAGCCCGGTTCTGTCAACACTGCACTGGCTCCCTATCAAACATCGGATAGATTTTAAAATCTTGTTAATTACTTATAAAGCCCTGAATGGTTTAGCTCCTCAGTACTTGAGCGAGCTCTTATCGCATTATAGTCCTCCACGTCCGCTGCGTTCTCAAAACTCCGGCTGTTTGATAATACCTAGAATATCAAAATCGACTGCGGGCGGCAGATCCTATTCCTATTTAGCGCCAAAACTCTGGTACAGTCTACCTAACACTGTTCGGGAGGCAGACACACTCTGTCAGTTTAAATCTAGATTAAAGACCCATCTCTTTAGCCTGGCTTACACATAACACACTAATACGCTTCTATTATTCAAATCCGTTAAAGTATTGTTAGGCTGCATTAATTAGATCAACCGGAACCGGGAACACTCCCCATAACACACAATGTACTTGTTACATCGTAAGTTGAATGGCATCTACGCTAATATTTGTCTGTTTCTTTCCTAGTCTGTTTCTCAGTCCGTATCTGATCAGATGGTGGATCAGCACCAAGAGATGATCTCTACAGGCCTGATCGTCAGCGGAGACCAGGACACCCAGATGACCCCCAGAGATATATCCCCAGATATATCAACCAAAAATAACAAAATAACTAAAATCTAATAAAATACCTAACTACATAATACTACTATTGTTAGAAATTGCAACAAAATTAAAATAGAAATATAAACTTTTGAACTGCGGGTTTCGTCTGGTCAGAGGAGAACTGGCCCCCCGACTGAGCCTGGTTTCTCCCAAGGTTTTTTTTTCTCCATTCTGTCACAGAGGGAGTTTTGGTTCCTTGCCGCTGTTGCCTCTGGCTTGCTCAGTTGGGGACACTTAATTTCTAGCGATTATCGCCGATTTGATTGCACAGATACTATTTAAACTAAACTGAGCTAGACAATGACATCTCTGAATTCAATAATGAAATGCCTTTAACTGAAAATTGAAAATTGAGTGTTTAATCTTATCATTATACATTACTGACACTCTATCCTCCAATTTGATACTGTTAAGTGCTTTGACACAATCTGTATTGTAAAAGCGCTATATAAATAAAGGTGACTTGACTTGACTTGTATATTTTGTGATAGTTGTTCATGAGTCCCTTGTTTGTCCTGAGCAAATGCCTGCTGTTCTTCAGAAAAATCCTCCAGCTCCCGCACATTCTTTGGTTTTCCAGCATCTTCTGCATGTTTGAACCCTTTCCACTATTGACTGTATGAATTTGAAATCAATCTTTTAACACCAAGGACAACTGAGGGACTCATGTATAACTGTTATAAAAGGTGTAAACATGTACTGATGCTCAAGAAGGCCACACAATGCATTAAGAGACGGGGGGTGTAAATATTTTTATATATTTACATATAACATTTGAAAACAACAAGACATTAGTACGGAAGAGGATTAGGGCCAAGCAATAATACAAATCTTTAATCTCGAGATTAAAGTCATTATAATACGAGATT
This sequence comes from Onychostoma macrolepis, assembly GCF_012432095.1. Taxonomy (NCBI): domain Eukaryota; kingdom Metazoa; phylum Chordata; class Actinopteri; order Cypriniformes; family Cyprinidae; genus Onychostoma; species Onychostoma macrolepis. The sequence goes on along the minus strand of NC_081168.1, from coordinate 5,293,783 downwards.
AAACTCGTTAAATTTCAAGAAAAATTACTAAATAAAATGTTGAGATTAAACCCATTAAATTCAGAGAAAAAAGTCTTTAAATTTCGAGAAAGAAGATCATTACATTTCAAGAAAAAAGTTTAAATAAAATGTTGAGAATAAACTCATTTAATTACAAGAAAAAAGTTGTTGTTTCGTAAAATTTTGAGAAAAAAAATCGAGAATAAACACACTTGTGTCATGCGTGTTGCGGCTGATGTTGGGGATTGGTGGCTGTTTGATTTGGCTCGTAATAAAGAAGTGTGTAACACCTGCTTCAACTGTGATCTTTCCTCAAACCACAGAGAAGAGAGAAAATTCACAGCAGAGCAACTCAGCATGCTCATAGCATGATGCTATTTGACTCTGTCCAATGAATGAAAAGTTTTTTTTTTTTTTTTGAAACACAATGACTTTTTTCTCGAAATTTAACGAGTTTTATCTTGAAATTTAACAACTTTTTTCTCGTAATTTAATGACTTTGTTCTCGACGTTTTATCTTGACTTTTTCTCTCAAATCTTAACGCGTTTTATCTCGAAACATAACGACTTTATTCTCTAAATTTAATGAGTTTAATCTCAATATTTTATTTCAGCATTTTTCTTTTATCTTTTATTAGCCTATTGCTTGACCCTAATTCTCTTCCATACATTTGAAACAACATGGACTGTGAAAAGCAATTTTTAAATGATTCAGTTTTTGTCTAGCTAAACGCAATGCATACTTATGGTTTCCAGCATTTTTCATATGATTCTGAAATCAAATGACAATACACATGTAAACCATGTGTCTGAAAGTGTGGAAAAATTTTAGCAGACACAATACGAGCTGTCCTTGAGGGATGCCGAATATTGATGACTGAATAATACGATCCAAAACGTGTCTTTTCAAAGCAGCCAATAAAATCAATCAAAAATCTTGACAGCTAATCAAACCATATGTTGTCTGAAGATATTATGGAAAGACTACAATCTCCACATAATTTTAGTAAGTAAAACAGGTGCTTTACAAAAGACAACATTTGATGTACATACATATGGAAAGAGCTCCAAAACTAAAGAAATAAGTAAAGGCCTATGAGTTAAATTGAGTTTAAAAGAGTTTTTGGCACGCTGTAATCCGCTACAGATCTAATCCACATCACGACTGCTCTCAGAAGACCAATCGTTTTTTGTTTTTTTTTACTGTCTGAGGGCATCAATGGGCCCAGGCTATAGGCTTTTTATGAGAACTCAATCAGGCCAGTGGAGGTCAAGCCCTCCTCCTTGTCTTCAACAATTACCATGAAATTCTTAATGTCCACACAGCCGAGGGATCCCCAAATTTCAGAGTGTCATCCAGAGGGCGAGGACTCTGGCTGTGCGTCTCTGCGACTCTCCTCCCATCATGCCCTGCCTCGGTGCGCAGAAGTTGAAGGTGCAGCAGTCTCCGGCTGAACCCATGACCCCTGCAGACTGTGGAGAGGAGCAATTTCCAGGGCAATAAAAACCACCATGGCAACAGAGATGCTGTCTGTGACTCATGGCCTTTGGGCCGCTTGATATCCTTAGAGAGGCTTTTTTGTGACCGAATGCGCATTTTTATTGATTCGCTAGCTGTTCGAGACTTGTTTTTATCCGAAAGGCCTTTAGATATCACAGCGAATGTGCACTTTGCGAAACGAAATGTCACCAAAACCATTCCCGACGTCTAGAAAACTGAAGCCTCTTGTATTTTTTTTCCCAGCGGTCAGTTAAATAATGAAGCCCATTTTCTACCTTATAAAATCAAGCTGAATCACCCCCATTCATTTGGACCGCACGTCTGGTTTCAGAATTTTTTTTCTTTGTTTAAATACACCGTGAAGAAAAGTATAAATCAGACATTTAAGTTGGCCCGCTACATGGCAAAACAATGCCTCGTGGAGAGGAGATGAAGAGGGTAACGCCATAATGTAAAATAGTTAAAAGCTTATTAGAGCCATTGAAAGGCAGCGTGATTTCCACTTTGTTTCGGAACACCCTGAGCTCTGCCTTTCAAGTGATTGTGAAGGGGGCAATTCAAATCTCTTTGGGTCCATATGAATGAAGGCCTCTTAAAGCTCTTTTATAAGCCAGCAAATTCCCCACAGGCTATGCCCTTTAGCTCTATTACTGATTTACCAAAAGCATTCATCTCGAGCCTTCTGCTTCTCTTCTCCCATTGTTCTCTGCGGTCACCCCAGCACCTGACAACTCTAGCACCAGGCTTTCTTAGCTGCTTAAAACACGCAGGCCAAAACCACTGCGAATATTGCTATATATCTTTGGACGCCTTTGCACCGCTGCACACTTTACAACAGTTAAAAAGGAACGAGGACAGAGTCGGAGTGATTGATTCTGCTCACCCACGGGGTATAACATTCAGTAATGTTAACATAAATGGCTGAATGAGGCGGACTCCTCTCTGGACAGAAAGGGGAGGCCTGATCCCTTTCTTTCTTTCTGCGCAGAGAAAGAAGGGAAAAAATTCCAAGAGGGCCCATTGCCTCTATACTTAGATTAATTAGGCCCCCTTTAAGAGCCATTCAACCCAGTTCTAAAATAGGGGTCCGAGTTACATTATGTAAAGTTTTGGACTGATTTGCATTTGTTTGTGTGGCTGAGAGTTGTGTGGAGGAGCACTTGGAGAGCGACAGAGGGAAATAAAAACAAAGAGAGGCGAAAATATTCTTTTAATGGCTTTACAATCTTCTATGCTGTTTTTCTTGCTCATTGAGGTTAATGGCGCTCAGGAATAAAAAAGTGCTTTGAAACGAAATCAGACCTGAAAATGATTCTTATTGTGTCACACAGGCTTTCTCGATAAAGCGAGAAAAGGATATTGTGTTTTACAGATGTCTGATTTGCCAAACCAGTTTATCACTGTGTGTTTTTAATCACAGTGTTCTTAAGCAAGTCTGATCCACCGGTGTGTGTTGAGGCCGTTTTAATAAATAAAAGCATGATTCAAATTTCAAAAAACAAATTTCAGTTGTTCACTTTGAATTATACTATACACTGGAATATTTGCAATACTGTTCATAAGTTAGTAAAACTTAAGAAAAAAAAGGAAATTAATAATCGTATTACACAAAGATGCATTCAATTGATAAAAAAGAAAAAAAAAAGGTGACAGTAAAAAAAAAAAAAAAAAAACTTTAATTAAATTCTATTCTGGAAAATGTGTCATATATAAGAACAAAGAGCAAAAAGAACAGAAACCATAGTTTCCACAAAATTTTAGTTATTCGATATATTAGATTATATTCTGAAGGGTCATGTGACACTGAAAACTAACGGTGCTGAAAATCACAGGAATAAATTACATTTTAAAATATATTCAAATAAAACAAATTCTCAATATTAATTCATTTATTTATAATCAAATAAATCAGGTGAGCATTAGAGACTTCTTTCAGAAACATTAAAAAATATATATTTTCCACACCAAACTATTGAATGTGTATTTGAATTTATTTAATTTTAGTCTTTCGTTAACTTATTTCATCCAGTCACATTTTTATTATCATTTGTATGCTTAGTCAGTCATACATTATTTATTTTTTACAATGTATGCAGTGCACATAAACAAACAAAAAAATTATATCATGATCATGCAGCTCATGCAGTTTATTGCTTAGTAAGTATTAACTTCTTCATCCTTAATTTTTAAATAATACGAATTTTGGTGCGCAAAATGAAGAGTACGTCTGCAGCAGTTACACAATTCACTGTGAACAGTTTCTTTCAATTCTGACAAATGCAATATTTGACAATTTTTGCAATATTTACATTATAATTCATTGGATGCAATAGACATTTGCTTCACTAAAGGATTGCGAATGCAAAGAAAAGACCGCTCAGGTGCGACATTTAGCATATCTGTGAGTGCATGAGATGATTCTGAGGGACCAACAACAATGAAGAAGATTTCACTACTTGTCTGTTAAGGCCTCTTTCTCGGTGTCTGCGGGTACACAACGGGCACGTGAAGCGACATGGGATAAGCCATGCGGCGTGAAGGAGGGCCTCTCAGGCAGGAGAGGGGCAGCACGCAGCTCAGAGGATGGGGGTGATGTGCTGGACCTAACAAAGCACCAGGGCTGTGTGTTAGTAAGGGGATTGGGCTGCCAAGGCTGCTTAATACTGAGGAACGATTAAGAACACAAAAGAGCAGGATGAAGCGGTGTGAATGGGAACCGTGTGTCCCAGATCACATAAGGGTCTTAAAGCTGGGGGATGGATTAAGCCCTGAGTGAAAGTGTCTGGAACGGAGAATGAGAAGGCAGCCTCTTTTAATTGCATTTTGTGTGTAGCTATTGGCGTGCCAGGGATGAACCCAGATTGGGCAGTCTCTCAAAGCAAGGGTTAAATCAAAGGAGATGGAGCACAACTTTTACTCTTCACCTTGCTGTTGAATGAACCACAAAGATGGATTTGGTTTGGCCTTTTAGAGTTGGAAATGGCCAACTGTTGCACATTTGTTGCTGCGTGTTGCGGCTGATGTTGGGGATTGGTGGCTGTTTGATTTGGCTCATAATAGAGAAGTGTGTAACACCTGCTTCGACTGTGATCTTTCCTCAAACCGCAGAGAAGAGAGAAAATTCACAGCAAAGCAACTCAGCATGCTCATAGCATTTTATTTGACATGCATTTTCTGGGGTAAAATTGAGATTGCACTATAAAAAGTTGTAAAAAGATTTTAGATCGCAATAAAAAGATTACTATTACTATTTTAGCCTTTTTACTTCAAAATTTCTTGTTTAATTGAATGTGTTACTTGCCAATTCTTTGTAATTATTTGTTCAATTTACTAGCAAAAGTAAATCATACACCCAAAATTATTTCAGTATAATAATAATAAAAAAATAAAAAACATTTACACTGTAAAAATTATTTTTTTTAAAGAAAATACTATTTCAGTTTTTCTACTTCAAATTTTCACATTTAATTCAGTGTGTTACTTGCCATTTCTTTGTAATTATTCATGAAATTCACTGGCAATTTCTGAGTGAAACTTGTAAAAGTTTTGTTTCACTTTTTTAATGTTTATGAAGTTTGACATGCTGAATACAAAAATCGTTAAAAGTGCTCATGAAAACTAAAAAATGTTGACAACTTATACAAGCTAATCTGTTATTTATTCATTCATCCATTCGTTTTATTTAGTTTTATAACATAAAAGGGTTGAAATAAAGTTTTATAACATAAAAAATATGAAATAAAGTTCCAAAAAGCACTAGATTACAGAATATTCTAGAATGCTACAGAAACTTCTAGAATGTTCACATCCTCACAAAAACTAAACATCTTTAAAAAAAAAAAAAAAAAAACATGCAAAATTAGTACAAAAACTTATCTGTACTAAACTAATGTTTCATAATTAATGATATTAGTTCTAAAATTTAAATATTTACCAAAATATTGATGCTACATAAAAATAAATAGTACACTGATAATTAGCACCACAGAATTACAGAAGAACCATGGAATTACAGAAGGTTCTTCATGGAACCATAGATGGCGATGCATTTTTGAACAAAAACAAGAGCTGAATCTTTAAACATTAAGGCATTACAGACATTGAGTATGACTTTCTGTTAAGCTGCTTTGAAAAGCATTATCCAAATAAATTTGACTTGTTCCATATTTTCCTTGACCCACAAGCTTGAAAGTACAGATTCAATTCACTGAAACTCTTTTTGTTGCAATAAGAGAAGGATATAGAGGGACGACATAGTTGTACAAGGAAAAGTAAAACAAAGAGAGAATAGGCGCTGTGTATTACAGCCTCGCAAAACAAGGAGGTCGCCTTGCGGACATTAAATCTTTCTGCTGCTCTGCTTCTCTCATGTGTCCGATGACAACTCCCCTGGTTCACCTTTGTGCTGGGTCTTCACCCCGACCGCTCCTTGGGGAATGGCGGTCATGCGAGTCTGAACCCTGCTTCCCTCGGACGACAATACAGAACGCCCTAGATCCCTCTCCATTTCCTTGAAGGGCTAAGCATGTCCACAGTGAGGTCAGAGGGGGCATCCCAAAGTGGATAACAAAGCTTTGAAAAGCTTTGCCACTTGAAGATTGCCTGACAGAGCTGCTGGCTCCCTTCCCCCTCCAGTCCACGGCGACTCAAAGTGTGGGCTGTCAGATTTGCCCACCCTCAGATCAAGCCCTGAAGCTCTCTCTGTGGCCGTCAGCGATACAAAGGAAGCCCTCGCTGCAAAGAATGAACCCACTTGTCTATATACAGTACATGCTGTAACAACAGACGTGGCAAGACTGATGAATGAACAAGTGTTCGCGCTCTTGTTATGGTAACATTCAGAGTAACGACGAAGACTGGCTTGAGGTAATTGCTCTGTCCGAATGTGAATACCACCACTCTAGCAATAAACAAAATGTAATATGACATTTCTTCATTGCATTTTAATTTCATCAAATGTTTGCATGAGTCAGCTGCACTATTTAACTGTGAATTCATATACATTGTCATGCTACTTTTGAAAGAATATGCTATATTCCAAAGAATGCAATTTTTAGCGTAAACACTGAACTCTGTTTCAGGGTTTTGCCTGGAGAAGGAGGAGCAAAATGGAGCCAGAACACTTTGCATGAAACTACTGTAACAAAAAACGTCTGATGTTCTACTATGGCTTATGGATTATGGTACCATGCTAATACCTGGTATTCTATGTAGATACCATAGTATATTCAGTACCATGATACAAAAGCTTTTTGGACACTTGAACACAAAAAGGTGAATCTTGCACACCACCGTTGCTTGCAAATTTTTATACATTTTGGTCATTCAACTTTCATCAGGCATTGTTGAAGGAATACAGCACAAACACTTTTAATGATAAATTGCTATATGATATTCATGATTAAAAGCACTTGCTAAAATGACCCAGAATAGTGTTCATTTCTGATAAAAGCTCCTGCAAAATGTTTTACAGATGCCACTTACTCTTTTGTATCTAATGCAATGACATTCATACATGCTGCAATATGTCCTAATGTGTCTGTTTCGGGTAAATGAAAGTATCATCTGATATCTACCAGGGGTGTAACAATATAGACAATAACAATATAGTACAGTGCAGTCAATGGATTGTACAGCTGAAGAATTTTTTTTTCCAAAAAATAAAAAAAGTCCAGTAGACAAAAACGTTCGAAGTGAGGTGGCAAGAATTAAATGATCTAGGACATTTATACAGTTGTATCCACACTGTCAGGAAAAAAAAAAAAAAAAAAAGTATACGAAAGCTGGGACAGTACCTTTTCAAAAGGTTTTATTTATTAAAAAATATATATATATTGAGGGGGCCTTTCAGTATCATTCCTTCCAGTTATTTTACCAGTGCAAAAACAGCACGTTACATCGCTTCATATTGCAAACTGGAATTTGTTATTATATGTACAATTCTAATTTATTAACATTTTACTGCTTAATACACTTTGCTATTCTTCTAGTTATGTACCTACAGCAGTTAATTGAAAGTCTTGCCCATTCAAAGAAAATAGCTTACTTCCGTGTTGCAAAATAAGGTGGATATCGCAATACAAAAATCCAACAATGTGTATTGTGGATAGTGATAATATGAACTGTGAATAGTTCACTCAAAAATTAAACTTTAGGCTTTTATTCACATATAAACATTGATTAATACACATACAAAAACGCTTAAATTTGCATAATAATAAATTACAAATAAAACATATGATTTAATAAAATACAAAGTGTTCAACTTTTTAAAGGTATGTACACAGGGACAGAGTGCAAGCATATGTGCTACATAATTCTGTATTTTTAGCTAAGCAGAATTATTAATATTTCTATTCTGATTACTTTTTGTTAACTTTTTATCATATGTCTTGGAATAAATAATTAAACAATTTTTTTTTTTTTAACTCTATTTTGGCTTTGTTTAAAGCATTGTGAAATCAGTATTGTGTACCAAACCGAATCGTGACATGGGTGAACTGTTACACCCCGATCTGATACCACCTCTGTACCACAGTACCAGCGCAGTACTTTGTAGTAAGACTATTACAAAGACACATCAGCCCTAAACCTTACAGTACATAATTGTGTGAGATTGTGTAAATGAACTGGTGAATCAGTTATTTGGAACAGAAACGAACTGTCCAAAAAGAAAAGAATGGGATTTCCAGTTGCATTAAGCTTTGGATTACAGGTTATAATGATACAATGTTCAGTTTGTTGCACAGATAGATCGTTTCATTTCATAAGACCTCAATATACCATCTGGAGCCACATGAATTGATTTTGAGTTCCCTGATATGCGTTTTATTCTCAAACACGGCTGCTGCTGACTTGCATTTTATGAATCACCAAGGACCACGCTTTCAGCTAAAATTCTTTACTGTTCTGCTGAAGAAAAAAAGTGACCTATATCTTGGATGGCCTGAGGGTGAGTAAATTAACAGCAAATTAAATTTGTGGGTGAACTATCCCTTTGAGAGAATTTACACTGCAAAACTTCAAAATACGATATAATCCTTCCATGTATAGTGTAATCTGTGAGTTGTGCCATATGCACAACTGAGCTCTCTAACACTAATAACAGAGCCTCTGTCCATTAGTATCACCTGTAGCTTTGACCTCAGAGAGCGGCTGATCTGCTTTTGCACGGGGGGCCTCTCGGTGCGCACCAGGGAGAGCTGGGGGGCTGAAGTGTGCCGTCCGGCTGCCAAAAGACTCTGTGAATGGGCATGCAGGAGATCAATGCAAGCCCCTGAAAATCCCATTAGGTCCCAAAGGCACTTGTTGCCTTGGCTTAGACCTTTGCTAGCCGTCCTGCCCAGGGCTACATCTTTCTCTTTGTCTACCTTGTCTTTTTCTTAGATTTTATCACATTAGTTCCAGGGGAAGTTAGAAATCGGCAATTATTGCAAGGTCTGTGATGCTGGCAGGACTAAGGAGGGGAGGGAGAGATCAGGGCAAAAGGCCACATGAAGCAAGGGGCAAATGGTACATGGTAAAATTGGAAAGGCACCTCTGTTTTCCACAGTTAAAAAAGTGGAAAATGAATTGAGACCACATATCATGGGCAAGACGAGTTTTCTTTGTCACAGTTCAGGGGATTCGTCACACTGGACCTTTGAGATTAAACTTTTAACAGAGTACAAATAAAGCCCCAGGTCTTCAAACGTATCAGGGTTTTTAAAATGTGATTGATGTTTGTTTTTTTTTTCTTGTGTAGATGAAAAAACTGTTTAATATCAAATAGATCAAATTTGAAAGAGTCTCTAACTACATTTAAAACAGCCAACCGCATGCCATATACAAGGTGGAACAAAATAATTGTAGCATTAGGCCTACATGAAAATGAGTTTAGAAATGAATTTTCAAGATGATTCACACAAATGAGCAAATATAGTCACTGCCTGTACTCCTGACATGAAAAATGTTACATAAAAAAACTACTGAATATTTCAAAGAAAATAAATGTCTGTCTTTTGACTTCACAAGATGGTACAGCCACCTCAGAAAGGCACAACCTCAAAAACGACAGCAGAACTGAACATGAGCCTCACATATGAACATGCATAAACATAAAGGCCCATCTATGAAAGTGCATGGATGGCAATAATCTTTCTTAATATACAACTGACATATTTTCTGACTGATACACAAAGAAAACATGCAAATTTCATTTGTCAAGTTACATCCTATTTCATAATTCCACTAGAATGCCACAATTTGTTCCGTGAGTTCCATATGTACCCCATATGTTCCATTTGATTTTTCTGTAGACTGCATTTGACCTCTGTTTTAACATATATAATTTGAGATAATTAGTTGTGTTTATGTTAATGTCACCAAGACGAGCTTTTTTTATCAATACATGCATTTGACCTCGAGTCGTTACAACCCATATGACTTCCAAAATATATTTTGGAGAATTTCCACTAAGCTCTCTTCCATACAGCTACTGTTCATAGGAACCATGACTAATAAGCTCCAAAACGGATGCAACGATATTGCAGCGACAAGATATTTGTCCACAGAGCTGAAAACGGAGCATCAGCGTGACGCAACACAGTCAGTCACAAATACAGCCAATCAGCCTCTCGCACCTGCAGCTGAAGAGAACAGAACTGAACACATACCTCGTGACTGCTTTGATGTTTTCTAGCTTTGTGAGGCCTGAAGGATTTGTCATATTACATCCGATTGTAAATTTTCACAATCAGTCTCCCCTTATGTTTAACGTTGTTTACTCCGTCGGAGTGGGCGGAGTTACCTGTAGCAATGGGAAAGGTTAGGACACCGTGTAAAAGTAGTCCACAGGATATCTGTGCTACAGTTGTGCTCAAAATTATTCATACCCTTGGTAAATATGATCAAAGAAGGCTGTGAAAATAAGTCTGCATTGTTTATCCATTTGATCTTTCATTTAAAAAGTCTAACCTTTAACTGAAGTAAAAAAAAAATTTAAAAAAAAGTGAAAGTGGGGGAAAATCACATTAGGAAATTAATATTTTTCTCTAGTACACAATGGCCACAATTACTGGTACCTCTAGACATTCTCATGATTAAAATATCTAATATGAAGTATATTCCCATTCATATTTGCATTTTTATCACACCAGGGTGACTGGGAACATGAAGTTGTCCCGCCTTGGCTTCCTGTTTCACAGGATTATAAATATGAGCAACACAAAGGCCAAATTCCCTTAATCATTGATCACAAGGAGTAAAACCAAAGAATATATTTCTGATGTGCAGCAAAAGATTGTTGAACTTCACAAATTTAGAAAGTGGCTGTAAGAAAGAGCTAAAGCATTAAAAATCCCCATTTCCCCCATCAGGGCAATAATTAAGAGCTTCCAATCAACTAAAGATATCACAAATCTGTCTGGAAGAGGACGTATCTTTATCGTCGTAATGCATGGTGAGAAGGAGAGTTTGAGTGGCTAAAGACTCTCCAAGGATCACAGCTGGAGAATTGTAGAGATTAGTTGAATCTTGGGGTCAGAAAGCCTCAAAAAAAAAAAAAAACAGCCCCTACTTCACCACATAGGGTGATTCTCCTCGCTCATCCGAAAACTAACTCCAGCGTATTCAGTTGTCAGACACGACTGGAACTTCAAATGGGACTGGCTTCTATAGTCAGATAAAACTAAAAAAAAAAAAGCTTTTTAGCAGCAAACACTCAAGATGGGTTTGGTGAACACAGGGATAAAAAGTACCCCATGTGTACAATGAAATATACTGCTGTATTGATGTTGTGGGCCTATATTTCTGCTGGAGGTCCTGGACATCTTGTTTAGACACATGGCATCATGGATTCAATTGAATACCAACATATAAAAAATTAAAAACTGACTGTCAATGCTAGAAATCTTATAATGGGCCGTGGTTGGATCTTCCAACCGTACAATGATCCACAAACAAACATCAAAAACAACACAAAAATGGGTCACTGAGCACAAAACCAAGTTTCTGCTGGCCATTCCAGTCCTCTGACCTGAACCCTAAAGAAAATGAGTGGTGAACTGAAGAGAAGAAGCACCAACATGGAGCTGTGAATCTGAAGGGTCCTGGAGTGATTCTGGATGATTCTCTTGTCAGGTGTCTCTAACCTCATCAGGCATCAGGTGAAGATTCAGAGCTGTTATCTTGGCAAAAGGAGGTTGCAAAAAGTATTGAATAAAAGGGTATGATTAATTGTGGCCAATGTGTATTAGAGAAAAACATTTATTTCATAATGAGATTTCTCTCCCATTTTAAATTCTTATTATCCAATGAAAGGTTAGATTTTTGTACATTTTTAAAATAAAAGATCAAAAGGATTAATGATACAGATTGATTTTCACAGCTGCCTTTGATCATATTTACCATGGGTATGAATAATTTTGAGCACACCTGTATGTTATTTGTAGTTATATACTATTGAAGAAATTGCACATATTTGTTTTCTATACATTTTTTTCAACATTGATATGAGATTCAATGCTGTGTTATAGATTTTTAATGAGGAAAGAATGTGTCCATATTATATATTATACATACATTGTTAGCAAGCGAGCCTACTTTAATGCAGACAAAACAAGACCTATGTATATATATTTATTTATTAATTTGCCTATCAACCTATTAAATTAATAACAATGTAATATAACAGTAAAGAGAATCTACAGACACACAATGTCCACATGCAGTTAAATCACACCGCAGTTTGCCATGTCCACTGGGACAAACTAGATATTGATCTCAGACAAATATACAAACAATCTGTCTCTGTCAGTGACAAGTAATGGCATGTGTTTGGGTCTTTAGCCTCAGAGAATAAAGAGGAAGCTGTATGTTAATGGGGAATATATATAAAATGCTTTATGAGGTGAGTGTTTTTTTTCTGTCACTATGTGTTTATATCTTAAGGATTATGTCAGATTTATTAATATTCATTTGATGGTGATTTCTACACAGGTTAAGAAAAGAAAGGGAAAAAAATAAAAACAAAAACAAGCACACATAGATAATACCAACACAATACACATAGTGCAAAGAGGTTCCCCAGTCTTACTAAATTAATAAATAAAAAGGAAAAAAAAGACAAGTTGTGTCTGAAACATATGCTTTAAAAAGAGGTAGAATGATACAATATAGAATACAGAGGGATTTCATGAGTACTAAGAGACAAAATACTTTCTCAGTTAATATTTTGTTTTATTTTTAGTTTGTGTTACTTTGTCCAGCCCTGTAATTCTGATTTTATTTCATAAATTTTATGTTGTAATGTTTGTTCAGCCCTAGTATTTCCAGTGCATACTAAAGAGTGTTCTGTCAGAGGAATAATGCAAAGAGAGGACAGGACCCGGGGTGTGACGCTCGTGCGACGCCTCAGCTGTCCCGCTTCCACCTCCAGATTGGGAGATCAATAAAGCTGCTGATCAATCGTGCCCTCTCTTTTTCTTATTCAGCGCTGAGGAACCCACTCCACTCTTGACGTAGCACTTCTTTTGCAAACTGGGCTTCCTGTCCTCATTATTATAAAGCCAGAGGAGACTGCGGATCACTCCTCTGGAGGCTCAGAGTGGGGCGAGCATCCATCACTCGCCCTGAGGACCCGACACTCAGGCTTTTGATGGGTTCTTGCCAGTACTCTGTCACGAGAATGATTAACAGACTACCAAATACCCTTCACAACCTAACTAGACCTGCCACTTCTCATTCACAGGGTAATGCTCAGGAGTCATCCCTTCTGCAAGATGACGGGTTGCTGTGAAGCACGATCAAGTGTGACTCAAAAGTTTTATATAAAGCGCATGACAACAAATTACTGGAAGCTGACAGCTCTCTGTGCACTGATCAGTACATCTTTTCAACTGAAAGTGTCTTAGTTAACACTGTAAAAAAAGAAAACACGTGCTTCTCACATCTCACACTCTTACAAATAAACGTTCCAAACATGTGGAAGAACCATTCTGAACTTTTTGTGTGACAAACATGTTTTGTTTTTTTCACTTTAAAGAACCTTCTATGGAATTGAAAGGTTATAGGTTCTTCATGGAACCATCAATGCAAATAAAGAACCATGTGTAAGGGACTATTTCTATCTGATATGAAATGAAAAAAATAATAATAATTATTGGTGCAACTAGTGAGGTTAATTTAGTCATAATTTAGTCATTTCCACCCTGCAATTGAAGAAAATACCATAACAAAATTAACTAAATTTAAAAGGTTTTCCCTAAAGAATAGAAATGCCACCTCTAATGCATCAGCTATTAAATACAGTATATCAATCAACAACAATAAATGCCAACTTAAAATACATATTAAAAACAATGACAGTGATGATAATGTGCACATTATACTGACACCAGTAAATAATATCTGTAAATGTGACGAGTCTCTTTGCTCATTAAATTACAGTCGATTATTTTCTTATTTCCCCTGAGGGCTGAATTTCACAGTTATCTACGTCTAATCTACTATAATATATTCCACATAGAATGTCATTAATGTAGTTTAATTTAATTTGGATAGTTTAAATTAATGTTTGATTATGAAGCCAGTGTTTTTTTTGTCACATTTTAGCAATTTATCATTTTGCTTAATTGTTTATTTCAGTTTACCTCCTATCGTACCTCCATTGACTACTTTTTATTTTTGAAGTATGTTTAATCATAACATCTGAGAAAATGCTATTTAATATAAAGGCCAAGAAACAGCATGGTCAATATGTGGACATGCAAGAAATAAATTATGGAGAAAAGGACAGTGTCACATTTATGATTGCCCTTTACTCTCAGTAACAATTGTGGACTCCCTTTGCATGTCGAGTTTATCGCGTGAACTTCTGAACCCATTATTTTGAGCACTGTGTAAACACAACCTGCAAACAATTCTGATACCATGGAAACAGCAATATTGGTTACGTAATGTCTGAAAAAAAGCGAAATTGTTCTCATTAGGTTTTGAGTTCAAAGACTCAATGCTGGTAGCAATGAGGTATTCAAAACTGGAACGCCAAAAATGTGAGGTTAATCTTTTTTATAGACATTTTAATTAGAGCCTATTATGTTTCAAAGTGTAAGTCAATACAAGCACATTCTGTATATAACAAACTTCTCATCATATTATAAAAATTATATTATGAAATTAAATTATATTTATTACACAATATAGCATAATTTGTTTCACTTCAATGTTTTATGGTTCTTTTGTAATGCCATGGCTCTAATCATTATTGTACTGTTTACTGTATTTTCACATAGCATCAGTATTTTGGTCAATATTTAGGTCAGGGAAATTTTTGAACTTCTGTCGTTAATTATGAAACATTGGTTTAGTACAGATACGTTTTTGTACTAATTCTGCATGTCTTGATAGATATTTTGCTTTTGCAAGGATGAGAATGTTCCAGAAGTTTCTGTAATATTCTGGAATACTGTAGTGTTTTCTGGAACAGTCATAAAAGACAACAATCATCCAATGTACACCTCTGAAGGTCTGCTGACTGTTTATGTTAAACTGTTGTTGTTAACTCAGTATTATGGATGTAGCGCGTCATTTGTATACATTAGTAATATCAGATTAGTTTGTATAAGTTGTCAAAATATTTTTTTAATTCTCATGAGCACTATAAATAATAGAAAACAAAAAGTAAAACGATTTTGTATTCAGCATGTCAAACTTCAAAAAGAAAAAGAGAAAAAGAAACTAAGATAGAAACTTTTATAGAAATATTTTCACAGTGTTATTCATATTATGCATGATATTTTGACTTTTTTATTGAAACGTTTATTTTTGTGTTATTATTCATATTTTTGAGACAGTAAAAATACTTGCATTAAGAATAGTTAAATATTTGAACAATTATTATGATAGAATGTTGTAATTAAATCTGACTAGTGCTGTGCTAAACCTATTTTCCACTGAATCATATGCCAATTTTTTGTAATACTTTATTATATTAAAACCCAGAGCTGTACTGCTTGTGATGCAGGCCTATAAAAGACATGGAAACATGGAACATTTTCCATTATATGTACATTACAATGGGTTTTACTGAGGTAAGCGCACATATAGTGACTTGCTGCATAGTAGTATGCGTTCAGATACCTCAGATATATACATTTTCCTTTTTTACTTCATATACAGCACTTGTTTTGTGACTGGACAACAAGAACAAATCGATAAAATAAACACTGGAAAGGAGGATGTTTCTAAGTGCAGGCCAGTCTTTGGCGATCCCCTGTGAAACCCGACCTGTGTGCACTGGTCCAGAATACTTGGTTTTATTATGGAAGGCTTCGGTGGTGCCACCTTCTTACCATTCTATTGTGTGTTTAGAGAGGGGAAGGATTATGTGGTCATGTTTAAAAAGCTGGGGAAACAACTCCCCTTTGCAAAATGCTTAAATGGTGGCCATAGAATGGGATCCTGCTTTTTTCTGCATTAGGGAACATTGGGCTTCACCCTTCAGGTTGCTCTAGTCACCTGGTGTCTTTGCCACCCAGCAGGACACGCTTTCATCTTTTGTTGTTGAGCAGGGAATGGGCGGCGTTTTGCCATGCAGCTGGTTGAGACCGCCGGTTCCCAAACCTCCCTTCTACCCCATGCAGTCAAACCAACCTCCAATATTCAGCCATCAAAAAAACTTTGCTGCGTTAACAAACCTTGTGGAGATCAATGGTAACTGTAAAACACAAAGGCATCATTCAATATCCAAAAGATCATTTTATGATAATATGTAAATATATATATATATATTTAAAAATATTTCCATCATGCACATTTCAAATTATTGGCTATACATTGTGTTCAATAAAATTCTGTGAAGGAAATTACATATTTAACATTTATGAACTAAAATGGCTGTTAAAAGCTAATAGCATGTTATGTATCTTAAATGCAACTACATAATATCAAAATACTTTTTGCATAATTTGACAAAATTACAATTTGGAAACGACACACACAAAAAAAATATGCTGTAATGATTTTTCTTCATTTAAGCTATTTAGAGCTCTTCACTGACACTTGGAGTGAAAAAAAAAATGTGGTAACACTTTACTTAAAGCCTTTATGTATAATGCATTATATAAAAAAGTTTGCTTTGTAATGCACCTTATAATGCGCAGTACAATCTCATGAATTGTAACCACAGTTAATACATTATAACACTTTCAATTCATTGTTACACTATGCATTTTAAATTCGGTTATAATTATTTACAACAAGATATAATGTATTACAATGCATATTATGAATCATTTTAATGCATTATATCATTTAATAACCCTTTATAATGCATTATACATAAAGGCATTAAGTAAAGTGTTACCAAGCATGTTTAGTATAACAAAACTGTGGTATAGCCATAAATTTAACAATTTTATCAAACCAGTTTTTCATAGTTTTTCATAGTTTAAGATAGTATAAGGGGGGAAAAAAACATAAAAACACCCAAAGTTGAACATAACAATTGTTTCTGAAGTGTATAAAGACTCACGTGGCATTCACAGTACCATATCTAACGGCAACAAGCTACGGATGCAGAATGTGGGACTCTTTATTGGATAAGTGGAGTTCCTTTGTGCTTTTGAACTGCAGATAGCCCGTTGGGATCTTAATCACTGGCTTTCGGAGGTAACCAGTGTTCAGAGGCAAAGGATAAAGAAGCCGCAGCCATTCAAGGAGCTGTTGATCTAGACCTCATTGTTCTCACCACTATGGCTTGGGTAAGCAAGGTAAATAAATGGCAAACAAAAGGCGGTGCTTCACAGCAAAGCGGGCTCTGTGGGGGGTTCACGGGCCGAGGCCTGAGCCTCCATTATGAGTGCCAGTGCCACTCGCACCTATGAGCGCTGCATGTCCCCGCTGTCTCTCGCCAGACGTCGACTGACACATGGGCTCCAGCATGGAAAACTGCACAATTAGCACGGTACTCCCCTGATAGCAGCACCTGTAGGAATACAGCTCAAAAACTGCTTATCATGATCCTTAGACCATTTGGCAATAAGATGCTTGTATTTGAACCATATACAAAGTAGTTTTTGAATGTCATTGCATTAGACACAAAATATCAAACTAAGTTTCATCTGCAAAACAGTGACTCAACAATTGGCTCACCTTTGATCAACTGGACTTAAGTTCATTTTTTATTGGATGTACGAAGCTGTATTATGTATATACTATTATAGGTTTTATTAATATTTAGAATTTTGTTGTATATTTTAAATGTTAATTTTACTTTAACTTATTTTAGTTCGTTGCCAAGCTCATTTTTCTCTGTTTGTTTACATTTTTAAGTTTATTTCAGCTTTAAATCATAAACATGTTTTTCATAGTTTCAGTTTTAGTTAACGATAATAACCTTGGTATTCTCACAGGCGTCCTAGAAGAGTAGGTTATGTACATAATATATGTGTGTGTACTGTCTATATTTGTTATGTATATATAAATACACACACATGCATGTATATATTTAAGGAAAATATGTTATGTTTATATATTAAATATATATTATATATAAATATATTAAATATATTTATATATAATATAAATTATATGAATATAAATCTATACATGTAAATATTTTCAAAATATATACTGTTTATTTGTGTCTTTATATATACATAATAAATATACCCAGCACACATACATAGGCCTATATTATTATGTACACAAAAACTTTTATTTTGGATGTGATTAATTGTGATTAATCGTTGCCCAGCATCACTTTTTATATATCCTAATTAAATCATATCTAAATACGTTTGCATAATTTGAACGAATTAATACAATAATTAATAAAATAACACAAAAACATTATGCAATATTTACCTTGATTTGTTTTTTTTGTTTTTTTGTTTTTCTTCACACATTACGCATCTTATATTTAGTCTCAAGCTCTTCACTGGCACAGTTTTCTCCTTGCACTGTAAAAAGCAATCAGTTGACTTTACTTAAAAAAACCTGTTGCCTTAAAATTAATTAACAAGAACACCAACATTTGAAAACAAAAAATATGACTATTAATAATGTTCAGTATAACAAAACTGTGGTATATCCTTATTTTTAAAATTGATATAAACAATTCAACTGTTTCAAAACAATTTTATGATGGATTTTCATAGTTTATGATTGAAAGGGTTAAACGACAAGGTCTAAAATGTATTATAAAAAGCCTGAGTATGATAAAAAGTTTTATGTGATCCACACTTCTGATTTTTCATCAAACACATTAAAATAATAACATAATTTAACAAAATGTTTCCATTTCAAATAAATGCTGCTCTTGAATTTTTTATTCATCAAAGAATCCTGAAAACAATCTATTATTGTTTTTACAAAAATATTAAGCAGCGCAACAGTTTCCAACATTGATAATAATCTGAAATTTTTCTTGAGCAGAAAATCAGCATATTAGCATGATTTCTGAAGGATCATGTGACACTGAAGACTGGAGTAATGATGCTGAAAATTCAGCTTTGATCACAGCAATCAATTTGCATTTAAATTTACATGAATAAATAATAGATGAATAAAAAAAATGCAGCCTTGTTGAGAAGAGATTTTTAACAGTAGTATATAACAAAATTTCTTTTTTTAAAAACAAACGTTGGACAGAAGATTTATGTCTTAAGTGTCTAAATACTTTTTGGGGTCACTGTTCATTAATGTGATGATGCTATACTTACTAGAAGCTAATTATATTGAAGCTATTTTTCTTAGACAGGCTACAGGTTCATATGAATTGTGTTCGTTTAAGGGTTTATATTTCATCAAAACTGCATTCAGCTCTTAGCAAGTTGAGAAACAAGCACAAATGTCATTAGCCTTGCCTTAGGCAGCTTCTATCATATCACTCCTTCTATCATATCACCATTTAAAAAGATTACGATGCTACCTGTGGGGGTTGAGCATGCAGCTAGTATATAGTTATGAAGCCTTTATTTGTCAATTACATTATTGAACCAATGTCAGGGGACTAGGCTGTGCCATCTGGTGCTGGTGCCAGAGTGGTGAAAATCACAAATATGAGTGCCAGGAAAAAATCATGTGACCACAGATAGGCATATGCACAGGCATGTTTGAAGTGCAGCTAAAAATAGCTAATGACATATGAAGACATCTGGACAAATTAAGCCTGATTTAGAATGTAATTAGAACACAGCAAGTTGTAAACATTTTAAGCACTGCAAAGATAATTTGCCAAAGTTTTAACAAAGCTTTCAAAAATCTTCAAATGCGAAAAAGAAGCTGATCTTTGAAATAATGAAATAGATGCAATGAAAAATGAAAACCTTCCACAGATGGCAGAGATAAAGTTTGCAAAAAAATCATTCAACTTTATACAAAGCCGTCTAATTGAGAACAAACTGATTTAGAAATGACCATGATGCAGGGCCGAACTCCAGTTCCTGCACGTGTGGCTGGAAACACAAGGAAGTACTGTTTTGACATGAGCTAATAACCAACCACCTAGCAACCACCCGGAACACCCTAGCAACTACTATAAACCTCTCCCAAAGACATTCTATTTTTGAGTTTTACATGAACATAATGTTCCTGAACTTAATTCCAAAAATTAAGTACTCATAATTAGATTACATTACATTTTAAAATACTCGTAATCAGACTACATTTACTTTTTAATGATTACATACATATTACTCACACAATAGCAATAAATTATTCATAATTTATTGATTATATTGATTTCATCTTTTAAATTTTTCTTTCTAAAATAGCCTATCACTTATATTCAGTCAGAACATCTTCCAGTTTTGTGAATATTCACACAAAGACCAGTCGCTAGTCAGGTGGCTATAACTACACAAAAGTGTCAGCCGAACCTCTTTCACCTAACACATTTAATTGAAGTACCCCCTGAGATTTTATGGTAATTGGTTAATAATTAACACATTTACATGTTCCCAGGTCCCTGACATTGGTTAATGGTCACATGACATGCAGGTAAACAAATATTTAATCTTCTCTTTATATTTTTATATCAATTTGGTAAGATTATCCTATTTAATTCAATGCGGTAAACAAGTTAGGTGAAAAGTAAAAAAGTAATCAAAAAGTAGTTGATTAGGATTATGATTATGATTATGATTATGATTACGTTACCTAAAATGTGAAACGCAATCATTTTTGCCTTGTAATTTTGAATCAGTAATGGACTACAATTTGTAAGTAATCTACTCAGCACTGTCGACCTTATACACTCAACTGACTGTGAGTAACTTTGCAACTACATGTCAACTAATTCTCATTAGACTGTTAGGTTAGGGTTAGTAGAATAAGTAGTTGCAAACTTATAGTCAGTAGAATGTCTAAGGTGGACTGTCAAATAAAGTGTTACTTATATGATTTATTAGGATGCATGCATTTGTACATATGATTTCAGGAACTGCTTTGTGTCTAATATGCTGTGCAACAAGTTTGTTTTCCATACAAATTACAAACATCAGACGTGATTCAAACCGGTCATTTGCAAGAATTAGTGCAAACGTCCTCAATATCTTTTGAATTAGAGTTTAAATAAAACGAAGAAAAGAGAATCATTTGCACACATGAACTGACACAAATGCTCACTGAACCCTCCATAATAAGGGTTTGCACGGGTGACAGTGGCTCCGCTCATCTCACACCCTCATTTTAGCTGAGCAAAAAAAAAAAAGAAAGAGCTTTGTTTGATACAACAAAAGTCGTCTCTGGAAATTATGAAAATGCACAAAAAAGGGAGTTCCCTTCTCTTCCAATGCACCATCAATCATTCCCAACTCTCAGTGTCCATTCCAATGCAATCTATGGGCATTTGGGAGTGGAGATGTCAGTCAAAGTGCCCGTTCTGTTCATCTGTCACTTTAAGAGTAATTGCCCTGTCTGTCTACTTTTGCGTTCTCTTTGACAACTTTTTAATATGTCATCTCTGAAAGAATAAAAAAATGAAAAGCCCACCTTGTTACACGCCATCTGCATTTGCTCCCCTACAACGCAGAATCGGCACAAGTCTGGGGGGAGGCCCTTCGCCCGAAAGCCCGCCCGCCCGCTCGCCTTTGGCCGAGTGTCACACGGCCCATTGAGAGGATTTATGCTTGTGTACTTTATTTTGTTTTGTATAAACAACGGCGCTACGCACTACCTTTATCGGCCGCGGCGCGTTCTGATTATTCCTCCCTAAAGTCCTCCCATCTGTCCCCGATTCTGCAGCCCGAGCCTCTTTCAGAGGCCTGACAGGGAGTAGCGCTGGAAAAAAGTAAACTGGTAGGGGGCCCTCATTTCACACCAACCCTCGATTGTGCCCTTCCGAAGCAAAGCACTCTTCTATAGCTTTTTGATAGGCTTTCAATCCCAGCCCCACTGACAAGGTTTTCTTTAGGAGGAGTAGGAGTTGTGGCTTTTTTTGGCTCTGGGGTAGGGGGGCTTACCGCAGAGACTTAAGGGAGAGCAGAGGTGATTTCTTCGGGGAGGGGGGCCGCCGGTGGAAAGGAAAAACTGCAGCAGATGGGGCTGATTGTGCTCCCTACGCAAATTAAGGAGAGAGACATCTGCAGCCGCAACATACTGGTGGTCCGAGGCAATTAAGGCAGGGGTACGAGGCGAAGGAGGGGGGAGCGCAGGACAGAGGAAAAGACAGTCCTGCCTGCCGGTGCATAGAGATGAAGTCAGGCTCACATTACAATGAGCCGGGCTACAATAGAGGGAGCCGTCCAAGTGGAGATGGGGGGACGAGCGGGGGGTTGAAGATTAATGTACGGAGAAGCCGGCAACAACACTTTGTGCAGCCAAAATAAGAGGTGGGGCCTTCGGGGCTGAATTGAGCCCGAGTTATAAAGTGTGTCCTTTTCTGCTGTCTTCCCCATTCGAGGCCTGAGGTCATTTACAGAGGTGACAGCTTAGACGTGCACTGTTGTGGATTTAATGTGGAGCGTTTTCGCCCATTTTTCTCCCCACCCGTCCCCCTTCAGCTCTGGAGAGGTGACGTGACAAAGCGGGGTCATCCCCGGGATTAGACCCCTTTAACGTTGCCTTTATTTATCGACTGGGTGCTGAGGGGAAATTCAGGCCGAGGGAAGAATGCCGGCATGGTGTTTACAGGCTCATCCCTCCAGGGATATATGTGTGCAACAATGCCGTCCGCATGCAGATTTGCATAACTCGGGT
Source organism: Onychostoma macrolepis (assembly GCF_012432095.1). Classification (NCBI taxonomy): domain Eukaryota; kingdom Metazoa; phylum Chordata; class Actinopteri; order Cypriniformes; family Cyprinidae; genus Onychostoma; species Onychostoma macrolepis. Next base: position 5,271,102 of record NC_081168.1, on the reverse strand, counting down.
GCATCTAAACAGGCTCAAGTTGTTTTAAATAACTGGGGCAACTAACAGGATGCAATTGTTTTGTGGGGGGTGTTCGGTCTTTGGATAACTAAAGACAAATTGTACTCTCATTAGCGTGCACACATGTCGTGTTCGTGAAAAATGTGCATGTGCAGGTCACATATGGATAGTGAACAAATTCACTTGTTTGATTGTTAAGAAACGGTCATATGACATGACATCACACTCTAAGGCTTCTTTTTAAAAAATAATAAACTAAAAATCTACACTCTTTTACAGGAAAATAAAATTTCAGTATTTCCACTTCAAAATTTCACGTTTAATTTAATGTGTTACTTGCTGTTTCTTTGTAATTACTTGTGAAAATTACAATAGCAACTTCTGATAAAAGATCAAATAAAATAAAAAGAGGTTGCGTCATGCCCTATTGATCTTCTATTGGTCACATGTCTTCACATGATACAAATTTGCAGGTCAGAGTTCACCAAACTTGAACTTTAAAACACAGCAAATTGTGACACTTCTTTTCATGAACTTACATTTTTACCAGAATTTGCCTGCATATGAATGAAAGTGAGTGGAGCGAAAAGTCTAGTGTGACCACCGCTCTATACATGTTACATTTATTTCTTAAATTGCATTACTGTTATAGGTGCATTTGGTATTGTTATCATCAAATGTTTTGCCAGAAAAGAAAAGTAAAAGTAAAGAAAAGTAATAGCATTATAATAGTAGGAAAATCATGTGAGATGATCAGTAGTCAGTACCCTAATAAAAGCAGTTTTAATTTACATCCAGGTCTTCTGCCATATTGCGATCATATGAGCAACTAAGTACTGCTTACTTTATCTCATGAATACCTTATCAGACACTTTTGCTCACAGAATTTAATGATTATTTCTGACTGCCACTACTGTTTTTCTACAATGGCACTGGTAACTGAAAACTTTTGCTTTTGCACATCCACACCAATGGGTGCCAGGATAAGTCCAAGGTGATTTTGAGTTTCTCCAAGAGTCCAACATTTTCTCAAGGGCTCAGAATTTAGTAGGGATGCTAGGGACATATCCTTACCAATATCCAGCGACTACTAAATTTTCCTTAGGAATAATTTCGATTAAACAATTAAATATATGTATATGTAACCACTGTTGTTGTAATTTCTGCCTTATCTGAAAAAGGTCATATACCACTGATATTACCTAAAGTTAAAGTAAATACGTTAGAAAACCGAGTGTTTTCAAGGACACATTTAATATATGTGTGGAGTAAGAACATATAAGGTAGCCAAAGTGTTTAAAACAAATGTGCGGCTGAATGATAAATTTTACCCTCTTTAACTTTGTTGTTAAACTGAACGTACAAAGCAAACCGTTAGCTGACAAATCCACAAATAAATAAGTAAATAAAATAAGAGTGTGTGGTAGTACATCAACAGTAGGGTCCCAGGCAAGTTTTCTGTCAGAATCATTATTGGTGCAATTCATTTTTAATATAAGACACCCAGCACTCTGATGCTGATGTAATGTTGTTGGTTTTACATAATCAAAATTGTGTAATTATTGTCTGATGAATATGCTAACATAAAATGCTCTCTTTATGAATTATGAGTATGTTGGCTTCCATTATAAATGTAGCCCATGTTGGCTACAATGGCAATATATAGGCTAATACAGATTAGGATTAGACTAGCTTTCAATTTATTTCCTGTTGAACTGCCAACAACTGAATTGCAGTGTTCAAACTACTTAACATAGTGAATTAAAGGGGATGTTGGATGCCCATTTTCCACAAGTTGGTATGATTCTTTAGGGTCTTAATGAAAAGTCTATAACATATTTTGGTTCAAATGTGTCAATGGTAGTGTAAAACAACACCCTTTTTACCTTGTCAAAAACAGCTCTGTTCACTGCGAGCCATTTCGGTGCATGTCCCTTTAAATGCTAATGAGCTATTGCTCACCCCACCCCTCTCTTCAGTGGGGTGAGCAGTTCTCTGAGACTCTTTACTTTAGCCACAGAACTTGCTAACTAGCACATTATTAGGAAAGGTGATTTGCAAAGATTCATAAAAAAATCTTCTGGAGGTGAAGCTGGATCACGAATGATTAGTGCGAACATAGACACATTTAAGTAGATCAGGGGGCGCATTCGCTTCAAAATCAAAAGTAATCCTCTGCGTCTTCAGCGGCTCAGATGTCAGGAGTAAATCACAACTGCTATGTTCATTCTTACATCCAACAACAAAACACTTCAATCGCTTAGGAGACAATCTTGTCTACACCTGCTCCGGCGTCGAAACAATAGCGGACTGTTGACAGCTCACTCAGAGCGGGTCTGTGGTCAAACATCAGTGTCAGTCAACAATCGTGGAGGGGCCTGGGAAAACTTACGTCACTTTCCCAAGAATCTGTGAACGGATTGATCTGAGAAAGTGCTCATGATTTGTGGGGATTTTAAAAAAAAAAGCACTGGGTGGATTTGTATCATTATAGGGTGGTTGTGTACACACACTACCAACACACATTTAAAGGGTTAGTTCACCCCAAAATGAAAATTATGTCATTAATTACTCACCCTCATGTCGTTCCAAACCCATAAGACCTTCCTTCATCTTCAGAACACAAATTAAGATGTTTTTGATTAAATCGGAGAGCTCCTAGACCCTCCATAGACAGCAAAGCAACTGAAATGTTCCCAGGTCCAGAAACGTAGTAAATACATCGGTAAAACAGTCCATGTGACATCAGTGGCTCAACTTCAGTTTTGCGACGCTACGAGAATACTTTTTTGCGCAAAGAAAACAAAAATAACATAATTTACTCAATCATTCTTCTCCCCCGAGTTACATCTTCCGTCCTTTTAGAGAGTTTCACATCTGAAGTTGAGCCACTGATGTCACATGGACTGTTTTACCGATGTATTTACTACGTTTCTGGACCTGGGAACATTTCAGTTGCGTTGCTGTCTATGGAGGGTCAGATAGCTCTCCGATTTAATCAAAAACATCTTAATTTGTGTTCCGAAGATGAAGGAAGGTCTTACGGGTCTGGAATGACATGAGGGTGAGTAATTAATGACAGAATTTTCATTTTGGGGTGAACTAACCCTTTAAGTTCAAACACCATGTAAAAGTGAATTTTGCATCCGATGTCTCCATTAAGCTACAAACTCGATCATAATGCACAATGTTTCCATCTCACATGCATTTTGCAGCTTGTCATAGTAATGGAGTGTTTTCACTGCTTAGCAGTAAACCGGTTAACTCACCTGAATATGTTTGTAGATTTGTGTTAGTAATTTACCACGATGTGGTGATTCGAGGGGAAATGACTGAGTAAATTGAGATAATACCGGAGATCAAAGACTATTTAATAAAGGGACTTTGCCGGAGACGGAGATCCATCCAGCGCTATGTTAAGCGCATTATCTCACGAGTCAGTGGCCATATAAGTTACAAACAAGTAAAATGATATTTCTTCATAGATTATATAACAACAACTTGGAAAACAGACAAAACAGAAAAGGTAAGAAACATTATTTGAGAAAAGGGCACACTGATATAATAGGCACAGACCTGTAACGGAACTAACTTTACCCTGCGCTGACGTCATTTCCGATTGTTGTGAAAAAGGCTAATTAGGCAGTACAGTTATAAAGACAAAAAAATAAATAAACAAACATAAAAACAAAGAATACACAAATACAAATCCCTTAAGAAAATTAACCATGGTTAACCACAATCATGTGTGTATACTTTTTCTTTACTATAGCCTAGTAACCATGTTTGTTTGTTTGTTGTTTTTGCATAACCACAGTTTTACTATAAATATCATGGTTATGTTACTGTGGTTAGTGTACCATGGTTAATTTGTGGTTACCATGTTTTTCTTGTTGTTGTTGTTTTGTAGTCATTTTAGTAAGGGATGTGTTGCCAGGTTAACAAAAAAATAGTAATGTTTACACCTTAAGGACACGGATGAATATAGAGATGCAGTTTTTACTGCTTTAGGATATATGCTTGTCTAGATCAACTTTGAATAAAGAGAGACTGAGAGACAGATTTTTTTTTATGTCTGTGAAATTTAGCTAGCAGGAAATAAGTTAATTATATATGAGTTATATTTTGCTATATTCTCTTTTGAGTAGTCAAACAATCCAAAGAAAACATCTCTAAAACTGCTGCTGTAATGTTGTTGGTTTTACATAATCAAAATTGTGCAATTATTGTTGTCTGCCGTTATGTCCCCACCAATGTCAAAATCCTACCTATGCCCTAGAATTTTCTAATACATTATTAAAATCCGAAGTTAATATTATTTAATGGACCTGGCATAAAATGAACCAACAATTAACAGTTAACAAAGATAAAGTATAAATACTGTAAGAAATGTACTGCTCATTGTTTCTAAGTTAATTAATGCATTAATTGAACTGAACTAAGGGGACCTTATTGTAAAGTGTTACCATAATGAAACATTTTAAAACAGAAGCATTTTCACTAGTGCTCTCAGAGTTATGGACCCCATTGTATTTTGTTGTTATGATCACTGTCGCCCAAAATCAGTCCGACTGTACTCCAGGGTCGTATTAAACGAGTGTTAAGGGTTTGGTTTGTGACCATCTGATTCAAATCCTAATTGCCAGGCCAAAGGACAACTATAATGGCGGTTATCCGAGAGGCTGCCTTGTCTTTGAAGAAATGCTACTCAGACAAAAGTCCCAATTACACCCAATTGTCCTGGGGCTCGGAAACAGGGAGCGCGTCCTCGAGACTGAAACGAGATCCCGTTCTGCGGTAAGCCTGCGGGTTCTTCACCTTTTTGTAGCTTCTATCTCTCCATTGGGTCAGACACCCCGAGTACGAGGCTTACTCCAAAAACACTGTTAAATGGGTGTAGAGTCCCCCTTCAGATTCACACTGAAGGAGTCTGCTTTCAAAGACACACTAGAGGATCCTTTTGAAGAGCGAGCGGCCCGAGGTTACTCATCCATGGACTCAATGAATCCTTTCAGAGTGGGGTACTCATACACAGACAGACTCAACAATAAGTGTTTGCTCACAAGAGGGTGCCCAGTGCAAGAAGACCGAGCCGTGTCATCACTCGACAACTGTCCGTCATCTCAACATTTGCTTTCAAAGAGAAAGAAACGCTTGAAAATTTGAGACTAGTCGAGCATTCGAACGGTTTGACTTCATTGCATCCAGATATAGAGATATTACCATGATTTCTCGGTCACATGAGCATTAGATTGACAATCTTCCCAACAAATCCTCATATAATCTGCTTTTTTTGTACAGAAGGAAGTACAGAAGTGACACGTTGGAACAAAGGCTCACTAAGGATCTTCTAGACTCCAACATTGTTCGGCTCGCGGCCCGAGCAGCTTGCATACAACTTCATGATTTAGAGCTTTTTTTGTCCTCTTGTACTCGATGAAGGACTAAAACCCCGAGGATATTTTTCCTCCTGCTTTTGGAGGAGCTGATGTTTCTTATAATTGTTCACTGAAGTGAATCAGCCACCACAAAACACTGCAGCACATTGAGACCACTAGCAGAGGGCACAGGGAAGGTGACGAATTGGCAGTGAGAATGAACTTAATCCCCTAAGCTCTTGTTGGGGCTTGTCTTTGCTGTCCCTTCTTCCCTAGAAAAGACTGAACGTACAAAGCAACTCAAACAAGAGCTCCCACTCTGAGCCTGCTGAATGCTCACTGAAAAAAGAAAAAAAAATTCTCCTGGTACATATCTGTGTGTTCTTGCAGCTGCATTTTTTCTGTCAGATTTGGAAGTGGCAACATTAGAAAACCAATGCTGGAAAAAAATTGCCAAACCTTAACATGCATAATATGTAAATACTTCCATAAACACAACACAAAACAGCTCTAGGAATAATAATAATAAAACATTTTTTTTTTTTTTTAATTCAATAAATTAAGATTTTTTTTTTCTTCAACAGGTGAAAGAGGTACTCTTAACAATAACAATAAATGTTGATTATCAACCTCAAAAGGTTTACCATCTTTGGGACATGTTTAAATATAGTTAAGAACCCTGATTTGTATGATTTTGTTACTTTATAACAATAACAGCAAAATATGTGTCAAAATAGACATTCATACAAAAAATAAATATTTGTATGGATTTATATAAAAAAATTAAATTAAATTAAATTAAATAAATAATGGGTAACAGATGTTGATCTGTAGTTATTGATAAAATGAGGGTCACACTATGTCCAATTCTCACTATTAACTATATTAACTACCACATTTGACTCAATAAACTCCTAATTTGCTGCTTATTAATGGATATTAGGGTGGTTGTTAAATTCAGGATTATTAATATGGTCATGCAGAATAAGGCATTATTATGTATGTGCTTTATAAGTATTAACAAACAGGCAATATGCTATAATATGCATGCTAGTTAATAGTGAGAATTGGTCCTTAAAATAAAATGTTACCAAAATGAGTTACTGCAATAATTTAGTAAAATATACCTAATAATTCTTGTACCAAATATATGGGAATTGTGCTTCTAATGCTTAAAAAAAAAATTTTTTTTTAATCTGAGGTCATGGAAAGTGTCTGGTATTGCCAAATCTTAGTCAAGCGTTTGATTTATAGAGGAACATTCAAATATCACAAAGATTGTATTTTCCATGAAATTGGTGACATTTAATTGTTAGTATTCTCATAAAAGAGTTCAGTGTCTCACAACTTCATAAAAACCCAGCTTCAGCTTTTAGTTATTCAGGAAAATGGCCCTCAAAACCTTTTTTATAAGTCTCAGCCATTTCCCAAATACATAATCAAACCCATATCATCAGACATCATGATGACAATAATACCTTTTTTTTTCCATTTACCTAAAGGGAACAAATAATTGCTACAAATAAAACCGATATTTGACGGATTTGGACATAAAGAGAGAGATTATCTTGAAGGAAATGACAGGCATCTCCATGACAAGGTTACTTCAGAGGTGTCCAGTTGAAAGCATGGATAATAAGATTACTCTTAAAGTCAAATCTCCCCAGAAGACACTTTTGATTGACTGATCCTCAGCCAGGCCTACATGCTTGCTCTCATAACCAAACATAATCCTGTTTTACTCAAACCGTTCCTTAACCACACCTGAAGACTCAAGTCAACACCCAAAACCTAGTCATTTTACCATAAATATATTATGATACCTAATTTGACCACTAACAATCTTGATAATGATGCCTCTGTGTTCATTTTTGCACACAGGGATTCTGTATAAACACAACATCTCTTAAACACTTAAGCACACATGAGCGAAATTAATCAAAATGCAAGACTTTTTATGCTATCTGTTAGTGATGGAAAACATGCCATAACACTACCAAATTCCATTTTAGCATTAAATAAAATAGACAGTTCTATACAGCAGCAGTAATGTAATTCAGTACAATTGTTACGTTTCATTTCTGGATGATCTATTTTAAAAACAGGCCCAAAAAACAAATTATACTTTATTCAGTGCATAAAAATTGTTATTAAAACACAAAGAGCCAAAGAATAAAAAAATCAGGGTAAGAACAGATTTATTTTGTTATGAACTTTATAGAACTGTACATGCCTTTAATAAATGCCTGTAAAGAGGAGTGAAAATCTGCAGTGAAACGCTTTAGATTGTCAGAACATCATGTGCTGTATCTATACTGCCCTCTACTGTTACAGTCCAACTCAACAAACTGCCTTCATCCTTCTTTCGGATAATGCTCCTCAAACACTGAGAAATATGAGAACGATTCAAATAGTCTATATAAATAAATTAATAAATATAATACACTGTATACATATAAAAGATGAAGTCAAATGCATCCATACAGTAGTCATTTAATCAGTCTGCAGTCCAGGAATATCAATGTAAATGTTTTCACTGCTAATAAGTCCACCGATTATGTATTACAGACTGCACATGCTTTGCTTTCCATGCATTTCTTACTGTTATACTAAACATGTATTGTTACTGAGCCAAGAAATGTATTTTTAAAAACGGTTACGAAAAGGAACTGAAATGTAATTTCATCTTTAGGTACAAATAATACAACAAAAAAAATATAATAACGATAAAAAAAAAGGTTTTTTTAATTTTTTTTAAATGTTGAGAGGTCGGTCAGTTTTAGTGTAACAAGTCAACGACTGCACATGCCAAAACAGTTTTACCCAATTTATACAAAACAATTATAGCACAGATTCACAGATTTTAATTTCAGTGACTGCTTTGGCACAAAACTTCACGTTAACAAACTGATCGATTTAATACTGGATTCTTACTAGCCAATTTCAAACAGACACACGTGGCAATTTAATAACAGCAATTTCAAGTTCCGAAGCAAGTTGCTCTTGAGATTGATCTAGTTTCTAAGCTCAGGTGATGTTCTCGTGCTGCTCTTCAGACTCTGGTTTCTTGCAGAACATTGTGGAGAGTTCCTGTAACAGCAGTTCCTGTTGGGGGCTACATGATCTGTGGGACCTGTGCCTACCTGGGACGTGCAGGGAGTCCTCCTGGCCCAGAGTGTCTATTGATTCTCCAGAGGATAAGAGAACGTGCACTGGGTTTGAGCCAACCATGCGATCCAGGGAGGCGGCCTTCCTCTGTCCGAGGCTGACGGGCCGTGCTGGCACCTCCTGTGTCTCTGCGTGAGCGCTGGACAGGAAACTAGTTTCCAAAGATTTGAGCACCTGCAGACCGAAGTCGCCCACCTCCTCATACAAAGGCTCGGGGCTTTCAATGTGCTCCTCAAACGAGTCCTGCTGCACCTTCATGGGCTGAGCAGGAAAACAAAAAAGACAATGGAAAGGCATACCAGGAGGTCAAAAAGATATCTGTAGTGGATTTCAGATTACAACACTTAATTACACTGGCCTAAGTCTTTAAACCAATAAGCCATCCATTACAGTAACCTCCCCACAGTTATGAAACAGTTTTGAAAAAAAGACTGAATTTAAATTAAAACAACATTAATATCACAAGAAACCCAGTATTCAATAAATAAATCTAGTGATAATAATCATATTAACCTTTATCACAAATAATGTAATTTGAACCTTGATAATAATAATAATATTAATAGTTATATTGTTAATTTATTATTATTATCATCATTATTACTATATTGTGTTATAATAATAATAATAATAGTTGTAGTAAACAATCATTATTATTATTGTTGTTTTATGACATTACATGTTTATGCAACAATATATAACAAGAATAATATAGTGAATATACTATTATATAAATCTTATATTACACACACTATTATGATGATGATGATTATTATTATTATTATTATTATTATATTGTTGTTGTTATACAATAATAATAATTTTAGATAATACCATAACTATATTGTCTTTATTATTATTAAATAATTATTTTTAATTATCCTAATTCATTATTAACTATAAATGAGTCATAATTATAGTGAATATACTATTATAAGAACCTTATAATAATTAATAATAATCATTTGATTATTTATTATTGTTGTTGTTGTAGTATGGCATTACATTTTTATTAACTACAAAAAAATTAGCTATAATAAAATAATGAATAATAATGCTATTTCATTTCACTTTAAAATTACATACAAATAAATAATAACAATAAATGTTATAAATATTGTGTTAAATAAATAAATACTATCAGCTATTTCACAACAGCGTCGAATGTATAGCTCAACCAATCAGACCAACCTATAATGCCATGTGTTTATAAAATACAAGTAAGCTTATGAGCTTGTATCCTTGCGTACACAAATGTGTGCGTCCAAAGCAAATCAGTCTCCTGAACTAAGATCATAAAAACTACATCTCATCCATACAAGTGTTAGGTTTCGAACACACTCGTGACTATTATCTCATGAAAATACCTAATCTACTAGATACCTGATTAGATGTTCTACCATTATGCTAACAAAAGTAGTATTTGCAGTTAGTGGGACATGCACAGAAAGGGATTGCTCCTCTACAATGTTCAAAACAAATTACTTCCTTTTCCGAGTTGAAACTTTTGTCTCGGTATCAGAGCGACAACATCAAGATAATTGGCGAATACATTGAGGACAAAAGCATGAAGCCCGCAGACAATTTGCTTGCGAAAGCTTTTGGGCCGGGACACACCAGAAGCTGCAGCATTTTCCCAAAACACAAGAGGTGAAGCGAGCTCCCTGCCCTCCCTCAAGGCTACAGTTGCAGAACAATGCAGTAGAAGCATTCTTCCTCCAAATGCATCCTGTCATATCAGGAAACCCTGGTTCCCAACAGGAATGGGGGGGAAGGACCGAGGAAGTCAAAGGGAATTCCTCAATTAAGTATAGGCTCTTTTGTAAAGCACACCCTTACATTTTTGAGCGTTTGTTAGACCCAGAAGTCATCTGATACTTTCCAAACCTCCTACTTTTACATTTTGACCAGCCACTATAATCAGAGTAATTGTGACTGATTATGTTGAAAAAATGGCAACAAAACTTGTATGCAAAGGTGTGAAACTGAACATTAAGTTGGGTAATAGCTCACCCAAAAATGAAAATTTGTTGAAAATGTACTCTGTACATTTAATCTAAGATGTAGATGAGTTTGTTTCTTCATCAGAACAGATTTGGAGAAATGTAGCATTGCATTACTTGCTCACCAATGGATCCTCCGCAGTGAATGGGTGCCGTCAGAATGAGAGTCCAAAAATCTGATAAAAACATCTCAATAATCCACAAGTAATCCACACCACTCCAGTCCATCAATTAATGTCTTGTGAAGTGAAAAGCTGAGTGTTTGTAATAAACAAATCCATAAATAGTTTTTTCACATGAAACCATCACTTCTATACCAGTCCATAATCCATAATAACGCTTCTTCCAGTGGTGCTTGATCTGTGCATATTTCCCGCCTTATTCAGACAAGACATCTTTTTCACTGGAGAACGCAATATTATGGATAGGTAATGATTTGAAGTTAAAAATGTTATTACAAACACGCAGCTTTTTGCTTCAAAAGATGTTAATTGATGGACTGGAGTGGTGTGGATTACTTGTGGATTATTGTGATGTTTTATCAGCTGTTTGGACTCTCATTCTGACGGCACCCATTCACTGCAGAGCATCCATTGGTGAGCAAGTGATGCTACATTTCTCCAGATCAGTTCTGATGAAGAGACAAACTCATCTACATCTTGCATGGACTGAGGGTGAGTAAATATTTAGCAAATACTCTTTTTCGGGTTAACTATTCTTTTAAAGTAAATGCATTGGATTAATCTGCAGATAAAAAGAAATACTTACAAAGAACATTGAGAGAGCCCTTCTCGTGTGGAGCTTTCTCTGCAAAAATACACAGACAACAAGTTAAATCTCAAAGCAAAGTCCAAGTGAGCGTTACATGCACTGAACCACTAGAGGACGCCACAGTGTTGTACCAGAGTCTGATTGGCGGAGAGCATGGTGGAGTTGGTATTGCTCTCCTCTCCTCTGATGGGCACGAGCGGCATGGTGCCAAACTTCTGCTTGGAAATGTCAGAGGAAGAGTGCCGTCTCATCACAGGTGGGCGCAAATCATCATTCTGAGGGAGGACGTTAATGTTAATTTACAGCTCTGAAATGTCAATAAACATTCAGATTTGTTCAATTTAAAATGTGCTGTACCTGTGCTTTTAGTAAATTAGTCATCCAGTCCCATAATTCAGTCTCACAGGAACAGCTGAGGTACCTGTGCAGTCAAGGAGAGTGATTACTGTTCACTAAGTAGCTATAAATAGACACTTTCTATAAAGCTTGTATAAAGCATTGTAAAGAAATATAAAATGCTTTTAAATGTATTCATACTCATGTCCTATAATACGCATTATTGTTTAATAATTATTTACTTTTACAAGGTACCTTTAAAGAGTATAATGCATAATAACACTCACATATAACATGTTGTATGAAACGGACATATATATACATACACATACACAAATATACATACACATATACACATACACACGCATATATATATATATATATACACAGTCATGGCCAAAAATATCGGCACCCTTGGTAAAAAATGATCAAAGAAGGCTGTGAAAATTAATCTGCATTGTTAATCCTTTTGATCTTTTTTTTTTTTTAATCACAAAAATCTAACCTTTCATTGGATAATAATTTAAAATGGGGGAAAATATAATTATGAAATAAATGTTTTTATTTAAACACATATACATACATATACATATAAAGGGGTAATAAATATATATATATATATATATATTGGGGCTGCAAGATTTTGTTTTTGAAAAGTCTCTTATGAAGTATCTTAATTCCTGTTCTATTCCATGTACACATATAAGTATAACACATATAAATACCACTTACAATTGCTGTTTATCCAGCATCACTGTTAATCCCCATCTGCAAGTAAACACACTTGTTATTTAAAGTTATATCAAGTTCACTGATGTAAAGAAGCTTATTGTGGAACGTGCATCTCACTTTGTTGGTGGTTTTAACTTCTTTCTGATCCCCATGTAAATCTTCAAGGTTTTCAGTTGCCACTCTTTCTCAGGTTTGTTGCTCTGTGATGCAGAAAAGCTGCTTTTAGTTTTGCCTTTCAGTTCAGTGTTGTCTTATTTACACAGAAACCTCTAACGTGCCTTAATGTAGAAGGTGATTATGAACCATACACATACTTTTTTGTCTTTCATCAGGATTAATCTGTGGTCTTTAATTTGGAAAGATCGCTCCTGGAATTTGTTTCCTTGCAAGAGCTTGGGCGGCTCTTCCCGACACTTCAGCACTCCAGACTTCACTATCTCACTCTTATAGGCTGCAGCCCACAACACACAGATACAACAGATACAAGGTCAAAAACCCAACAACAATACAGCTGTATCATTTTGTACAAAATATACAGTTGGTGTTTTTCATGAGACAAAAATGGTTTTAGAGTTGTAGTAATAAATCAATGTGGCATACTGTATTTTCTTATCTTTTTTCTCATTCTTGTATACTCTACTGTTCCCAAGTTTGGAGGGTTTTTTTTGTTTGTTTTTTTACAAATGAACAGAAGGTGATGGTAAAGACATTTAAAATGTTGCAAAAGATTTCTATTTTCAAATAAATGTTGATCTTTTGAATTATTCATTAAATAATCATGAGGGGGAAAAATCCTGTTTTCAACATTGATAATAAGAAATGTTTCTTGACCAGAAAAACAGCATATTAGAATGATTTCTGAAGGATCACGTGACACTAAAGACTGGAGTAATGATGCTGAAAATTCAGCTTTGATCACAAGAATAAATTAATTTTTAAAATGCATTCAAATAGAAAACCTTTGTTTGAAATTTTAATAACATTTCACAATATTACTGTATTTTTGGTCAAATACATGCAGACTTGGCACAAAACTTCCTTCTTTAAAAAACAAACCAAAAAATCTTTTGAACAGTACTGTAATTTTGGTGCATTTGTTTTTTTACCTCTTTTTTTAGTGGAGAGACTACAGTATATGGAATATTTATTCTTATAAAAATGTTTTTGTGACAATGCAGTACCACTGAAGTGAAAAATGGCTTCAAATATTCAACACACCTTTATATTCTCTAAAAGTCAGTTTATCTGTTGAAATGAATATGCTTTCACCTGTGAAAATGTCTATAGCTTCTCCTCTAGGCACCTTCTTCACCACCAGATACGCTGAGCTGGGATCGGCCATTTTACACCACTGTAGCGCTTGTTCCAGAACCTTCTCTTTAGGGTGAAGAGGTCGCTCTGCGGAAATTACATGCTGCGTTTATCTATTGTTTCTCTCAGCCTTAAAAAACATTGTTTCCACTGCAGTGTCTGATTAACTTCAGTAGTGACTGAAGTGAAATTGTGTTTGAATTAATTAGTTTGCTTTTCGTTTTTACCAAGCTCTCCTTCCTCGATGGCCTCAAAGGTCATCCACACATCTTTTTCTCCCGCAGGAATATTTCTCATATACAGCACCTGATTGGTCAGCTCCTCAGCACACATCATGGGAGACACCTGTGAGAAAGCCACACCAGAAGTTTGCATTAATGATTTGAATCTGCCACCATGTGGCAATGTTGTGCAACAGCAACTCTCCGTCAAACATAAAAAGATGAAATACAGTAGGAAATACAGGAAATTGAATTTATATTTGAAAAAAAAAATCATATTTTAATCATTATATATATATATATATATATATATATATATATATATATATATATATATATATATATATATATATATATATATATTATATTATATTATTATTATTATATTATATTATATTATATTATATTATATTATATTATATTATATTATATTTTATTTTTATATGATCTACTTACTTTCAGAGTGATGCAGCAGTCTGGTATCTTTTCTTCTAGATAAACTTCAATAATCAAGTCCCCTGCCTGCGAGAGCTGCAATAAACACAAACAATATTAAAATATGATACTATTAACAAATAAAATATTAATAACACTAAAACTTTTATTAAAAATTATTATTAAATACATAAATAAATAAATGCAAAAATAAAAACTTTTTTAGTCTACCTGTGTGTCTCTCCAAGTGGTTATCAAACTGATTTCCAGTTCAATCTGAGTTTGATGCTCTTCATCAATCTGATCAAACACAAAAAGAAAATGTTTAAAAAGCATCAAAATTATTCAAATTTACATAAAACTACATTCCACAAAAAAAAAGTATACAATGGTACTCCCATATTTTTTGTACCATTTTAATATCATAGTATTCAATGATTTGCATGGTATTCAGAATTAAATAAGTTGCATAGTACATGGTATCTCCAAATACTGTATTATCGTATCATCACCTGATATCATAACTTCACCATGATGCCACCACAGCACTGTTTTTGCTATAATATCATGTTAGGAAGTTATTCACTTACATCAAATATATACAGGTAGTTATCGATGAGGTCTTCTATGATTTTGACCTCATGTTCCCCTTTCCCATCAGTCTGAAACAGGCTGGGAGCGAACAGCAGGGACAGGTTCTTGGTGCACATCTGATTGAGATCAGCACACTTCTGCACCCTAAGAGAGAGGAAGAGAAAGCCATGTGAGAGCTGCTATAAATGAACGAAGACCAGACGTGGCTGAATCAGAATCAGATTGAAGACTCACCTGTAGAGATGACTGATGAGCGCTGCTAAAGTCGTTCTGTTGACCCGAGGTAAACCTCGAATCAGCTCTTTGTATCGGTCCAAACGCTGTGGCTTTTGAGGTATCTCTGCATAATAGTATGAAAAATCACTGAGACAACTTTAACTAGCCAAAATCCAATGTTTGTTGTCAGTTATATAAATAGTCTGGGTTGTTTTCAACTTCATGTTTATGCTTGTAAAATCCAGTTTTTGTTATATACATTAAATAATATACGTGCAGTGTGAAACTTACTGTATTATTGTTAAACCACTTAAATTCCTCAGTACAAATAATTGAAAAAAGCTTGCTACTTGACCTGTAAAACGTCTAATTTGTCTTTTTCATGTGGAAGGATATCTGGTTGTGATACCAATATACTTTCAAAAATGATAATACAATTAGGACGGCCCAATTTTGATTTGGATTATAATTTTATCATTTTTGTTTTTGGAAAGGATGCATTAAATTGATCAAAAATAACAGTAAAGACTTTTATAATGTTACATAATATTTGTAGCATTATATTGTAACATTATGCGTGACACTGACGACTGGAGTAATGATGCTGAAAACCATCACAGAAATAAATGACATTTTCAAATATATTCAAATAGAAAACAGTTATTTTAAATTCTAATAATATTTTTGATCAAGTAAATGCAGCCTTGGTGAGCAGAAGAGCCTTCTTTCAAAAACATTTCAAAAACCCAAAACATTTGAATAGCAGTGTATGTTCTATCAAAATTATTGTTTGCAATCGTAAGCATGCCCTAGATGCATTTCATAGACATTATGCAGAAAATAACCCACAATATTTAATTAAACTGCATATAAACATTCAAAGCAAGTGTACTGTACTAACTGGCAGCTTCCTTCCAGAAGGGGTGGAGATCAGCCATGAATATGGGATCATCAATCTCCCGAAAGAATCTTTTCAGTACATCCGTCACGTCCTCTATGAAGTTATCTCCAATACGGAGTTTCACATTGCGGGCGTCCTTACGAAACTCCTCCATCAAAAGCTTGATTCTTGACTTTGCACCGTTTTTCCTGTATATACCCTCATGGCCCAGACCTGCGTAAGAGAGATTCAATCATTCAGACTGCAGTGTTAATGTTATAGATTTAGGCAGGGTGGACTGTCTTCAATACAAAGCACAGGGAAATGAGAGGTCTGTGTTCTCACCATACTGAGTTATAAAGGCAATGCAGCTGTCAACGATGATGGGGATGTCATTTCTGCTGAGCTGCTGGTCTTTCAGGGTGTTCCCTTTCCCTCCTGCTGCCTTCTGAATGTCTGCGTACCACAGGGAGAAATCGGTCCTGCCCATGCCCTGCAGATGCAGAGTCCTGCAGACAGAGTCATTATATTTTGATGAAAAATTAATGGGACTTTTTCTGCGTTGTAATAACATGCAATCATTTGCAATAAGAGAGGGAGATGTATTATGCTAAAATTATGTAAAATTTGCTAAAATTTAAAAAAATCACAACCAGGCCAAGATGTAGATGAGTTTGTTTCTTCATCTGAGAAATGTAGCATTGCATCACTTGCTCACCAATGGATCATCTGCAGTGAATGGGTGCCGTCAGAATGAGAGTCCAAACATCTGATAAAAACATCACAATAATTCACAACACTCCAGTCCATCAGTTAATGTCTTGAGTAGTGAAAAACTGCATGTTTGTAAGAAACAAATCCATTATTAAGGTGTTTTATCTTTAAACTGTTACTTCTGGTCAAAATATGAGTCCATAATCTATAATAACACTCCCTCCAGTAAAAAAAAAGTATATCCCGTTGTCCTCTCACATCAACATACACTGCCATATTTGTTTAGAAATGTTTTAGACTGTTTTCAGTTGTAAATGGTGCTTGATCTGTGCATATTTGTCTCCTGATTCAGATGAGATCACTATTTCACTGGAGGAAAAAAAAAAAATTATGGATTTTAGCGAAATGGTTTGAAATTAAAAACGTCTTAATAATCGATTTGCTTCTTACAAACACAGCTTTTCACTTCACAAGATGTTAATTGATGGACTGGAGTGGTGTGGATTACTTGTGGATTATTGTGATGTTTTAATCAGCTGTTTGGACTCTCATTCTGACGGCACCCATTCACTGCAAAGGATCCATTGGTGAGCAAGTGATGTAATGCTACATTTCTCAGAAGAAGAAACAAAGTCATCTACGTCTTGGCCTGAGGGCGAGTACATATTTAGCTAATTTTAATTTATGGGTGAATTATTCCTTTGAGAAAGTAAAGAGTTTTAATTTTGGCTTCAACATGTGTATTTATAGAAGTCAAAGACCCACCTTCCTTTCTCAACAAGAACCAGGATGTCCTTCTTCTCATGGTTCTCTGTTTCGGATGCAATGCCTTGATTTTTAACCCAAGACAAAGACAGGTAAGTACATAGCTCATTTATTAATCCCCGAGGGTAAATTTAGCAGCACTATTTTCTCTGAAATATCAGTTTCACAGTGATTGAGCTAACAGACTCACTGAGCTCCTGTAGGCGTTTCAAGTTTATAATATCCTCTGCGGCTCCATCATTTCCAGGGCATATGAACAGGTTGGACTTCTGCAGAACAAAGAAGCCTTCTTTCCACTGCTGTGGGTCTAGCATGGCCTTGTAGCGCAGGACGCCCACTCGCTCGAACTCTCGCGCCAGCAGGCAGTGACAGCTGAGAGGGGTGGTGGCCTGCCAGACATCAAAACTGAGGTGAGATCTAATGCACTGATGTGTCAAGCTATTTCCTGTGTACATAGAGCACAGCTCGACTGATTAATATTTACCTTCCCTATTGCTCGTGCCCAACTGTGCAACGCATCTGTAGTCTCCAAGCCAAACTGGATCAGTTTATCAGATGTTAGGTAAAGTTCAAAAGTGTATCGAAATCTGAAGGGAACAACAAAGAACCATACTGTTATAATGTTATGATTATGATACTATGACATTTCTAAATCTGATTATGTCTCGAAGGATGTTGTGTTATGCAGTGGCACCCACTTGTCAATAAAGCCGCTGTTGTTGCTGGAGTCTGGCCTGCTAACTCCTAAACAGATGATGTCTTTAACATCGATCTTCATACTGGGCTCATGACATCTGTCAGACTCATAGAAGAGAATAGACTTCTCCACCGAACACCAGTACTTTTGAAAATCTGCTGAATAAATCAAATCAAAAAGGTAATATAAAAAAAACAATTATTTTTTCTGTAGATGTTTCATATCAGATGTCAAATCTGCATTTATTTGATAAAAATACAGTAAAAAAAAAAAAATAGTAATATCACAGTAAAAATAGTAATATTGTAAAATGTTATTACAATTTAAAATAAATGTTTTCTATTTAAATACATTTTAAAATGAAATTTATTCCTGTGATGCAAAGTTGAATTTTCAGCATCATTACTCCAGTCTTCAGTGTCACATGATCCTTCAGAAATCATTCTTATATGCCGATTTGCTGCTCAAGAAACATTTCTTATTATCAATGTTGAAAACAGTTTTGCTGCTTAATAATTTATGGAAACCATAATACATTTTTCAGGATTATTTGAAGAATATAAAGATTAAAGGACAGCATTTATTAGAAATAGTAAAAACTTTTATAATGTTATGAAAGATTTCTGTCACCTTTGATAAACTGAATGCATCTTTGTTTAATTAAAATTAATTTCTTTGAAACAAATCTAACTGAACCCAAACTTTTGATGCAATCATTATTTTTATTTTATTTTTTCATTTAATGCTATTTTATTTAATTTCATACTTGCACAATCAGATGAGCAGTGTTGGGGAAAGTTACTTTTAAAAGTAATGCATTACATTATTGCATTATTCCATAAAAAAGTAACTAATTTTGATACTTTGTTACTTTTTAAGGAAAGTAATGTAATGTATTATGTTACTTTTGCATTACATTTTGTCACCTGGGCTGGGCTTGGTTATTTGTTTTTAATAATGTAGGCAACTGTAAAGGCCCTTTTACACCAAAAGTGAAATGAATAAGCCACAGACTGAAAGAAGCATCTCTGCACCTCTCTCCTAATTTCTCTCAACATGGGGACAGGAGAAATGTCAGTGAATAAATGGGAAAACAAGTAAATTTATAATTTTATTAATTTTATTTTATTAAAAAGTAATGCATCACTTTACTAGTTACTTGAAAAAAAGTAATCGGATTACGTAACGTGTGTTACTTGTAATGCGTTACCCCCAACACTACTGATGAGTATGAAGTACAGTGACATGGCACTGAATAGCTTTATTTTTACTGAAGAGGTACAGTCTGCTCCTAAATCACTGCCAAGGCTTGTTTATAGCACATAGTCGCCTACCGTCTCTGGTTCTGCGGGATAATGTCCCTTTGTTCAAGGAGCTTGACTTGTAGAGGTAGCCGGAGTACAGGATGGGCTGCATGATCTCATCATAGACACAGGAATCTGAATCCAGAGAATTACAGTGAGATACTTCACACCTCTTGTATTTCACTTATGGATGACATATATTACAATTTCCATATGCTAAAGGTGAAGTATGCAATTGTATTGATGTTACAGTATAGAGAATCAAAGAACGTAGAAAAACATACATTAAAAAAAATATTATTCACCATGTTCAAGATGGAGAATTTTAAGAGAACTGTGAATTAGTTTATTTTTTCCAGTTCTGACTAGGTGCCTTTTAAATTTCAAACTTCACCTTTAAGGAACATTGCTGTAGTGAAGTACTGGAGCGTACTGAACTACTAACATACCTGCAGACTGTGTGTATGAGTAATGCGGAGATACACGCTTATCGTTTCCATTAGCGCCAGCGAGTCGAGCGGCCTCAGCCTCCGCAAAAATCTGAGTGACCGTTTTTAGCAGGTTCTGCTCAGTCACAGCGGTGCACAGCGCCTGCAGGGAGACCACATACACACTCTTCAACAAATGCACCGCTAATAGCATATTTAGCCAGCGGACTTTCAAAGCTTCTTCTAAAAATCCCTCTATTTTTTGCAGTCCTTTTATTAGTGCTCTTCATTATTTACAATTCACAACACAGCCATCGGCTTATTCTGGGGTTCACAGGTAGTCTGGATGCACAAATGATAGCCTTGGGAAAGTCCTGAGAAAGAATAATACATCCTAATCTTGGCTTGACCGCTGGCATAATACTTAGATGGCTCTATCTATATTAAGACAGGATGTCCTCACTGCCCCAGTGGGGACTGATCTAAAAGTTTTCTTTTGAAGCAAAGCTATTACACGGAGAAATGTCCACTGCAATAGTTCACTGCGGTTCTTATTTGAGGAAGTATTCAGGGTATTTCAAAATTAAGTGTGTTGCAGAAGAGGAAAGGGAAATGCATTTATTGTGCAAAAGTGTTGAAGTTATGTGGCTCTGAAGACAACCGTGTAAAATATTCATCGTTAAATGCAAAAGGCCTATATACATCTGCACAAGGTTTACACAAAGGCTTCAGTCAGTGCTAATTGCTAACAGCAATATAAAGTTTCCATTTTGTTGAACAATGAATTCCCTTGATTTTCCATGGCCTCTTACTGTTCATGACCACTGAGCATTACTAAGAATAATGCATATTTGCCATACAAATTTCCATAACTTAAAGGTTTTAAATTCATTTAAAAAAGTATTATTTTTATTATTATTATTGTATATTAAAAACAAAATAATAACAATAGTAATAATAACAACAATAGTAGAAGTAATTACAATAGTAATTATTATTATTATTAACTTATTTTATTGTGCATTTAAAACAAAAATAGTAATAGTGTTATTATTGTTGTAGTAAATTAGTAGTAGTAGTAGTAGTAATATTAATATTATTTTTACATTATTATTATTATTATTATTATTATTAACTTAATTATTTTGTATTTAAAACAAAATAACAATAGTAGTAGTAGTAATAACAGCAATAGTAGTATTACTAATAGTATTATTATTGTTATTATTATTATTATTTACAACTTATATAACTTACTATATTAACTTAATTTAACTACATTATTATTATTATTATTATTAATAACTAATAGAATTATTATTTAATGTGTTTTACATATTATTATTTTACTACACCAAGGGCAGATTAAATTGTTTGTGGATCAAAGACAATTTTATCTCATTTACATACATTTTCCAGGCCAGAAAAATCGATATTCTGTTGCTTTGTTTTTTGTTGTTGTTGGGTTTTTTTTACTGAGGTTTAAAAATAAACGCAGTGAAATTAAAATAAAATCTGACATTGTAGAAGCCATGTCCAACACTTCTGACTGTACTTTTAAGACTATGAATAATCTTAAATAATTGATGAATAATCTTAATCTTACTGACTGGTAAACAAGTTACCATTGGTTTGCATGATCTCTCCCCTGTGGCTTATCCTTTACCTTAAGAAGCTCCTCTTGGGTACTAAAACTGGGATGAGGGTGGCGATATCTGCCTTCTCTGTATTTGTGGGTGATGAACTCTCTCCGCTGCTCTGGGGAGGCGTCACAGTCAAGCTCCTCAGTCACAGGAAGTCCCGCCGCCCAAAATTCATTGGCTCTATCATTGCCAAGCATTATGAAGAGCTAGAACACACAAAGATAAGGCCTAATTTGTGAACCTTGTGGTAAAATCACTGGGGATATCAGGAACCCTGATAATTGGAACAAAAAAGATCTTTTCACAAAAAGACCTGTAAAAAACCCCTCAGAACCCACGGCAACCCCTACCTGAACGATCTCATTGCTCCACACGCTGGTGTCTAGTTTCAGACTCTGCACTTTCGACACCATTGTGCCGAGACCTCGATGCTGGCCTGCAGGCAGACAGAACAAAAGAGGCACCACATCACTCTCCACGCACCATTCATTCTGTTTGTCCCACAAAGACTTCCTGATAAGGTGCCTCTGAGCCACTTTTATCTGTAGTATACGGCACGGAGGACCTCACACGAACTCTCAAATGAGCTTAGAAACTCTTAGCACCATCTGTATCAACCTTAACAATGCACTGCCCTTCCCCTGTTTGGAAAAGGCGAAACATCTCACACCAACTGTTTTGATGAATATATTATAGCTTAATTCAGCAGAATTCACAAGTTTACATGATAAAAGTCATCGAGATGATAAGTCACCGCCACACACCTGCGCAGTTCTTGCAGATGACCACACAGAGATTGATGGATGCCCAGTCCGGATTGATGGCTTTGCAGTCTGCGCAGATCTTGTTGGACCTGTTGGACCAGATCTTCTCCGCCACCTCATAATCAGATAGTGTTTCCGCTATAGATTCCTGCAGGGCCTCCATCCAGTCCCGTTTCTCTCGCTCCGACTCCGCCGTAAAGCTGCAAGAATGCACACAACCCTCTTAATGCTCTGCCATCATGGATCCTATTAATTGTCTCCAGTCTGGCATGGTTACTTAGCGGGAACAGACCTCTGTTTGACTTCAATGCTTTCTTTAAGGGTGCGGTTAAATTTAAATGATGAAACTGACTTTATTTCAATAATGTCTATGTATGTGTGTGTATTACAGAATATACACTAGCGCTCAAACGTTTGGGGTCAGTAAGAATTTTTTCAAATAAAAAATACTTTTATTCAGCAAGGACACATTAAATTGATCAAAAGTAACTGTAAAGACATTTATAATGTTACAAAAGATTTCAAAGGTCAAATAAACGCTGTTCTTTTGAACTTTCTGTTCATCAAAGAATGCTGAAAAAACTGCCCTAGTGAAATATATACTACAAATACATTTCCATATTTATGGGCTTAATAAAAATACCCTGCAACTGTACTTTTAGTATACTAAACTGGTAAACTTAAATTCTGCTCAATTGAAACAATTAATTTTGTGCTTAATGCATTTTAATTGTGCCGCAGTAGTGCTGAGGTCCAGCTAAAGATATACTCAAGTACGTTTGATTGTATATACTTCACACACACTTTAAATATCTTGTATTTAAAGACTGATATTATACAGAGATCATAAAATCTTTATTAAGAGTGATATTAAAACACATTTTAGGCATAATATTAAGAAATGTGCATTGTGCAAAAAATAAATAAAGTTTAATTATAATTTTATATCAGTAAGTTTTAAGTGATATGTCAATAAATATGTTAATGCGTTTGAAGTATACTTGGTATGAAATAAATGTATTTAAATCAATTATAGCACAGGTTTTTTTTTTTTCACTAGTGTGTATCAGGGTTGCCACAAAAATATTAAGCTGCACAGCAGTTTTCATAATTGATTATAATAAAAAATGTTTCTTGAGCACCAGTAATAGCTGCAGAAAATTCAGCTTAGCCATCACAGGAATTAACAAAATATTAAAATACAAAGCAGTCATTTTTAATTATTTCACAATATTACTGTTTTACTCCATATTTGATCAGTTAAAAAGGTATACGAGAGAATTTTTTCTAAAAAAATCTTTTTTTAGAATTTTATTCAATTAACAATTTATTCAATTTACTTGACATTTAAAATTGTGTATGATAACAGGACTTGTTTTTAGAGAATATGAATTTTAGAGAAGAAGATTTTTCTTGCTTCGATTCCAGACAAATCAACAAATCACTGATTAAACTACATATTTGGAGAGCTGGAAATGACTTAAAAGGGTACACACGTGCAAGCTACTTAACAGAAGCATAGCGTGACTTGAACGGTTTACCTGAAGGTTTTATAAGGTGTAATGAGATCAAAGCTCTTGCCCTTCCCATCACGAATTGTAGCACCTCTGGCCTCAATTACAGTAATTCCAATTCCATTTTTAAAGCACTGCAGAACACATATCACAAAGGGTCAGCCTTAAACCAAGAATTAGTATGACGCAAATGATTTAAGGCTATTTTTGAATGAATTGCACATATGCTATAGGAAGTTCAAAATACTTCAATAGCGAAAGTTTCAAAAGAGTTTCAAAAAACTCAAACTGCATCACAGTGAGAGATGAAAGAGGCAAAGCAAATCATTGGCACTAAATCTAGAGAAGTATGGCTATAACACGATTAACTATAAAGTGATTAACTAATCACCTGCTCACTCTTGTACAACCAGATCTGCTCCATTATAATGGCCGTGTAGATCTTTGACTTGGTTCCTTTGAGCTCCAGGAAGCCGCTCTTTTGGCAGTGACTGCCGGGGCCAAAACGTGGGCGGCCGAAAACCAGCTGTTCTTTGACCCGCTCCTGCAACGTGCTGCACCATTTGCTCCTCTGAACTATGAAAAGAAATAAATCAGGATCGTAAGGATTCTTTTGACCTAGTAAAATTTTAAACAAGTAGTAAAACACTTTTCTAAACAATATTTTGTAATATTGTGCCATAATATATGTTTTTAGATGGCAGGTTGTGTCGATACTAAATCATTTGCCAACATATTGAGATTTTTGGTCATGGGTTTGGATTCCAAGGGAATGCATGAACTTATAACCTGAATGCAATGTAAAGTCGCTTTGGATAAAAACGCTGCGCTTACCATCATTATCAGCTCGGAAGACAAATGTCCTGTGGCTTGTGACAACCTCAAATTTATTGTCTTTGGCTACGCGGGCCATCTGTATGGCAGCTAAGGGAATCACACCTTTGGGATAAGCATCCTGGGAGAAAGAGACCATTTGTGTTAGGAATAGCAGTGTAGCAGCATATGTGAAGGGAATGTGGGAATTGTCTTCAGGCAGCCTGAAATGATTAAAGCGGTCATATATCACGATGAATCGGTTGATTGTGCTATGAAAACATGCTGCACTGTAACTTTGGGAACACAAAACATCCTGCCCAGCCCAAAAAGAACATTTATTGAAACTAACTTGTAAACTTTAAATGACTAAACAGTGTAACATAGCATTTCTCAGAGCAGCTGTGCTGAAAGGTTCAACACACATGCATTTGGTTTTCGATCAGCACCATCTATTGTTCTGGCAATTTGCTTTTCATTCAGCTCAATGAATATTGGTTTCACTCTTCCATTCATCAACAATTCATCTATTCAGTGTTGTTCACCTGTTTAACACACTATTCAATGTTGACAATATGGCAGTAAACTTTTGCCCACACACATACAAATTCAGGATTTATGTCAAAGCAGTTCAGAGAGAGGGTGAAAAAACTACACTGGCATTCAAATGTTTGGGGTCAATAAGATATTAATACTTTTATTCAACAAAGAAGCATTACACTGATCAAAAGTGACAGCAAAAACATTTAACTCAATTGAAGATTTCGATTTTAAATAAATGCTATTCTTTTGGACTTTTCATAAAAGAATCCTGAAAAGCATCACAGTTTCCACAAAAATATTAAGCAACATAACTGCATTATTGATAATACTGTGCAGAAAATCATCATATTAAAATGATTTCTGAAGGATCATGAAAATTCAGATTTGCATCACAGGTATAAGTTACGTTTTAAACTACATTCAAATGAAAACAGTTATTTTAAATTGGAACAATATTTCACAATATTGCTGTTTTTTCTGTATTTTTGATTAAATAAATGCAGCCTAAGTGAGCATAAGAGAATTCTGTCAAAAACATCGTACTGACTCCAAACTTTTGAACAGCATTGTACATTATGATTGTTAAATTGCAAAAAACTAAATAAATAAATGATATGAAATGAGTGATAAATGTGTGATAATCATAAAACATCAGGATGGCATTGAGTTGTTCACATGCAATCATACCTTTTCACTACCATAGTACATCAAGTTCTTCCCATCAAACTTCACATATCGTTTCTGGAACACATAGTTTCTATAACAGAGGAACAAAGGTGACATCAGAGAGAAACGACTACACTACAAAGGTCGCATCTAATATTGTGCTGTCTGAAATTATTCAAGGAGGAAATGAATCTAGACACTGGAAGACGTCAAGCAGAGGACAGGAACAACCAGCAGGAGACACAACATGTGAAGTAATGACAAACCGGCCGGAGAGGACAGACAGGGAGCAGAAGCAGCCATTGAGGAGCATGCAGGAGACGCAGAGATGAGAGGAGAGCAGCAGTCCCGACGGGGCGTACCCTTGAGGAGAGAGCTTGTCCAGCCAGCCGCTGAGGATGGGTGCCACCCGCTCGGACAGCGAGGTGAAGCTGGCGTAGGGAGAGATGATGTGGTCCTCATCCGCTTCGTTGAAGCCGAGGTTATGAGGGAGGGAGAACGAGTGAGAGGCCGGAGACGGTTCACCCACAGTGCAGTAGCCTGGAGAATCAAGACGCTTGAGCCACGAGTGATTGTGCTGCCTGTGAGAAGACGAAGTTAAAAATATAAACTGTACAGTAATATTACTACATGAAAAAAAATCAGTTTCGTGTTCCAGTAAAATGATGGAAATCTCCTGTAAAGAAGTAAAATAATAAAAAGCAAAAATGCATTTTTCAGTAAGTTTTTTTGGGGGGGTTCTTGTATTAAACGAATAGTTCACCCAAAAATTTTAATTCTGTCATTAATTACTCACCCTCATGTCACTTTTGGGTGAACTATCCCTTTAAGCATAACTGAACATTTTTTGAGATTTATTAAGATATTATGTTATGATTATGTTAAAAACATAGCAAAACTGTCAGTGGCCAAAAAAAAATACAATAAATTAATTTAATTTAATTTAATATAATATAATATAATATAATATAATATAATATAATATAATATAATATAATATAATATAATATAATATAATATAATATAATATAATATAATATAATAATTATGGTAACACTTTAGAATAGGGAACACTTATTAACTATTAACTACGACTTTTCCCTCAATAAATTCCTAATTTGCTGCTTATTAATAGTTAGGTAGTTGTTAATTGGGTAGGATTAGGGATGTAGAATAAGGTCATGTAGAATAAGGCATTAATATGTGCTTAATTACTACTAATAAATGGCTAATATTCCAGTAATATGCATGCTAATTACCAACTAGTTAAGAGACCCTAAAATAAAGTGTTACCATAATTATTATTATTAAGCAAAATTAACAGTTTTGATTAAATATTTTCTAAAAATGTAATTTTTTTTATTATTGTTGTTGTTGTGAAATAAACCATTCAAGAAACATTTTCTAAAATATCATCATTACTATTATTATTATTATTATTTCTTTTTTTGTAGTTGTTACTACAATTTTAATTAATTAATTTCAGAGATGAAGATAATGATGGCAGAATGTGCTTCATCACTGCTTGCACAAGCTTCACAATGTGCTGTTGTAGCGCTTCATTATGCTATCATGAAACTGTCTATGACAGCTGGTTGGAAGCGATGTTTTTTTTGTTTATAAGGTTTAAAATGTTAGGCTAATCCATAAGGCTATGGTTGTATGAATTATTATCGTGTTCATTTTGCATGGATTTTTAAGTGTCGCTTTGAGGGTTTCATCCACTTGCATTGTATCTCTGCCAATCCAAAGATGGACTGCTTTTCTAAAAATTTTTACTTGTGTTCATCTGAGGAAAGAAAGTCATACACATCTGGGGCAGCATGAGGGTGAGCGAATGATGACAAAATTTTCACTTTCGGGTGAAGTAAACACATTGACTCTCTTTATCCTATTGCTTTAGGTGTCACTATGCGATTAACAGCTGGATATAACGCTGTGGGCAAACCAAACATTCCTGCAGTCAATTTGAACTCTCATGGAAACACTTGGACTTACCCATGTTCTCTTTGTTTATCTTCTTTATTTGCAGTCTTTTCCTCACTTTTGGTCCTCTCAACCTAAACACATTCAAACATAAATAAATTCCACCTATAGGAGTACATAAAGCGAGACAACACTTTGTTTTAGAGAGAATTTTTACTGAAGTATCCCACCTCTGAATGCTGATAATGTCGTCTGCTGTGGAAAACAGTTTCACAGTACGGGTTGATCATTTCATCTTCATCCTCAGCAGATGCTGTGTCGCCTGAACAGAAAATAGCAGCATTACATAAATTCACAAGATCAAATTAATTATTAAAATACTAAAAATCAAACTCAAGTCTTCTTTAGCCATATGACAGCATAGTGTGCAAAGTACATTAAAGCCAATGTTTAATGAAAATCTTCCTATCCAGCAAAGCTCTCAAATAACAACATAAAAAGGCAGTAGGTAGATAAAGGATGGCAAGTTTTTAGCGCATTTCACTACTGTTCAAAAGTTTGGGGTTGGATAAGATTTTGTATGTTTTTGAAAGAAGTCTCTTATGACCTCTTATGAGTAATTTCGCTAAAAATTATTACAATTTTAAATAACTGTTCTGTTTGAATATATTGAAAATGTAATTTATTCCTGTGCTGCAAAGCTGAATTTTCAGCATCATTCTTCAGTGTTAGTCCTTCAGAAATCATTCTAATATGATATTTTATTATCATTGTCGGGACGCTAGGAACATGTCCCTACCAAAATCCAGCGACTACAATTTTGATCAAACAATTAAATATGTGTGTATGTACCAGTGTTGTTGTAATTTCAGCCACATCTGAAATATGTCATACCACTGATATTACCTGAGAAGTTAAAGTAAATACTCTAGAAAACCATGCGCTTTCAAGGATGCACAATTAATAAATGTGCGGAGTAAGAACATATAAGGAGCCGTTTAAAACATACGTGCACAGTTCAGCTGAATGATATGGTTTACCCTCTTTAACTTTATATTATAATGATTTGTGTTCATCTGCTTCTCCCATTTGCTCTTTTTACATTGACTATCTCTCTATATAGACTAATAAATTCAGATACAACAATCATTTTATTACAATATACACTAAATTTAACATTCACTTCAATGGTATGAGATCCATTAAAGTAATATATTTAATAAAAAAGTAATATATTTAAAATACAGTTATTTCATACTAAGTATAGTTCAAATCCATTAACATATTTACTGACATATAACTCGAGACTTACTGATATAAAAATTATAATTAAACTTTACTTGGCATATTACATATTTTCTTAATATTAAATCCAAAATGTGTTTTAATGTCACTTTTGATAAGGATTGTATGATCTTTGAATAATATCAGACTTTAAATGCAAAATATTTAAAGTGTACCTGAAATATACTTGCAACAGTTCCACTTTAGCACAATAAAATATACTAAGTATATCTTTAATTGTACTTTAGCACTACTTCTGCACAATTAAAGCGTATTAAGTACAAAATTAGCAGACTTTAAGTATACCAGTTTAGTATACTAAAAGTACAATTGCAGGACATTTTATTAAGTACATAAATATAAAAATATATTTGTAAAAAACTTGAACCGTCACCAACTGAATTGCGGTGGTCAAACTATTTAAAATATAGTGAATTAAGCTATAAACTCCATCATAAAGCACAATGTTTCCATCTAACATGTATTTTGAGGTGAAGCTCTCATTTTAATGGAGTGTTTACACTGGTTAGCAGTAAACTTATCTTCGGAATGGAAATATGGATATTTTATTTGTAAACATCATACTTTTTTTCGCCTATTTCAGTTAATGTCATTAAACTAGCGAGCTAAGCCAGTAGTAGTACTGACATGGCTGAAGACACAGACAAACCGATTCAACTGAGTGAGTCATATTATGCTGGAACCGCTCCGATTGATTCAAACACGTGACTTCGGTCAATCATTGCTTGTAATGATTTTAAAAAGCACGTATAGTCAGATATACTGTAGTTATGGGTGAGCTTTTTGGATTGTGTATAGTGAATCATTTGATTCAGATCAGGACTTCAAAGCGTGTACAGCGAATCATTTGATTTCGATCGGGGCTTTGGAGTGGGTTCGCGAATCATTCGATTTAGATCGTAAATTCGCATATCGCAAATCATTTGATTCAGATCTGGACTTCGGAGCGGGTTTGTGAATCTTTTGATTCAGATCGGAATTTTGGAGCGCGGATCACATTTTGTCTTAGATCAGAACTTTGAATTGTGTTCGTGAATCTTTTTATTCAGAGCGGGTTTGCGAATCATTTGATTTAGATCGGAACTTTGCATATCACGAGTCATTTAATTCAGATCGGGACTTTGGAGCGAGTTTGTAAATCTTTTGTAATAATAAATATCTATATTCATCATGTGTCCTATTAAGGTGAAAAAGCATGGTTACTATAGTTTAGCCATGGTATTTGTAGTAAAACTGTGGTTATACAAAAAAAAAAAAAAATGGTTACTACACTTTTACTGTTGTGCTGCTAAATATTTTTATGGAAATTAAATCATGATCTACTTTTTTAGGATTCTTATAGAAGATAAAGTAAAAAAAAAAAAAACAGCATTTCTTTGAAACATTATAAATATCTTTACCGCCACTTTTGATAAAAAATGGTAGTGAATGGTAGTGAATGGTAAGCTCTAACCATCAAAATTAAAAGAAATAAACATTTGAAATATATCAGTCTGTGTGTAATGAATAAATATAATATACAAGTTTCACTTTTTGAATGGAATTAGTGAAATAAATCAACTTTTTGATGATATTCTACTTATATGACCAGCACCTGTATATATACACTCTCATCTGCTCTTCACATGAATACTATATATTGTACAGCTTTATTCACTTTCATCGAACAGAAAATTGTACATTATCTATTCACTGGAAGAAAGAAAGTCATAAATATTAAGTACAACTTTAGGGTGAGTAAATAACATTTTCCACAACGAAGTTTGAAATAAGGGTCAGTAATAAACCTACCAGATGTTCTTTTAGGTGTTTCAGTTGAGTTGGACTTTTCTAAAGTGCTATAGGAGGAGAAACTATAGTTAGCCATATAGAGATCAACAAAACTTTGCCACAGTCGTAAGAATCACAATACAACACAGTTTACCTATGATTTTCAGTAGATGGGCTGACCTCCTGACGTGGAGGCGGAACGGGTACAGAGCGACTCCAAAACACACGTGGAGTGCCTGGTAAAGTGCCACAGTAGATTTCATTAGAGACCATCTCTATCCCTGAGCAGGGTGGACTTGGAGGTGAACCGGGTGTGTTAGTGAAGGGAGAACACTGATAACTCGACGGGGAGTCAGGAGGGGTGCAGAGGGGTGGGGTGCTCAGACGCTCCTGGTCCGACATTCTCCTGAATGTGGATGGGGGAATTCCTCGATTTAACCTAGGGGGCACTGGGGGTAACGGATCACTAGTCTCTGGGGCCGAAGTGGTATTACTCACACCTGGTTCACAAGGCCCCTTTTTTGATTCAGTAGATGTTTCAACAGTCTCTTTACTGGAGGATGAACCTTTTAAAAGCAGGTCCTGAGATGACTTTTGGCGAGGTTGCACTTCATGTTGTGTTGGTAAAGAAATTCTCTCTGCTCTTAGTCTGTGGAAGACAGTTCTTGGTTTTGGTACCGGCTTTACAACACTGGCGCTCCGCTCTGAGAACGAGCGCTTCACTTGTGCACAAAGATTCGGGGCCGAGCTGTTACGCAAGGCTTCTAAGGAGGTGCCAGGATGTCTTGAAGGAGAATGAGGCTCCGCTTTGGCAGGGGTCACCTCGTGAATAGCAGACTCTGAGTTACAGCGATCTAGCAAGGGCTCTTTCCTTTGATGTTGACAGATCAGCTGAATGTGCTCGACCAGTTTGAGGATACGCTTCCTGTGGCCGGTGGCGGTGACTCCCACCCTGTTCAGAGCCACATTGTCCACATGACAGAAGTCTCGGGCGAGGAGAAAGCCTGCCTGACGGAAGTGGTCCAGATACCTCTCGAGGTGGATGGAAGCCAACAGGTCCTCTGCATCTGAGCATGGACCGATTGTTGCCATAGTGTGCATGGGTGCTCATTAGGCTGCATGCAAAACAGCAGCAATTCCAGCCAAGAGCAGAAGACGACACCAGTCCTTCATCTGAGGAGACAAGCAAAGAAAATAGGCTTCATTGCAAAATTGAAATACCTCTTTAAATGGATAGTTCACAAAATAGTTGATAGGCCATTGACTTCCATAGTATTTTTTTTCCATAGTCAATGGCAACCATCAACTGTTTGGTTACCAATAATATTCAAAATATCTTATTTTGCCTTCAACAAAAGAAAGAAACTCATATAGTGTTGGAACAACTTGAGGGCGAGTAAATGACGAAAGAATTTTAATTTTACTATCACTAATCCACCAATAATTTGATCTACCCTCAGTCCAGCACATAAATAATACATTATATTATACAAACAAAGACTAGGCCTAATTGAAGTATGTAAAAAACACTCAATCATAAACAGTGAACACTCATCAGAAATTGCTGCAATACAAATGGTTAATGTGGACCATAACCCACAACTGTATTGAAAAAATATAATGAAAATGTCCCTGATACTCGCTTAATGTCATAAATTTAAAGGTTTGACAGAATAACAGAAAAGATCCTTGATGTTAATATTGCACTGTGACATTTACTTTTTTTTATTTCATTAATACCATAAGGAGATTGATTTAAAAAAAAAAAAAGAAGTAGAAGAAGAAGAAAATGTATATTTATAAACATATATCCTGCAAGGAAAATAGCTTATTATTTTACATTGAAAATATATTTGAGGTACGGAGATATTTTTGTGTGTGTGTGTGTGTGTGTGTGTGTGTGTGTGTTTTGTTTCTTGTTCTTTGTTATATGCAAATATATGTGTACATGTGCACAGTTAAAATGTAATTAAAATAATGGAGAAGAAATAATAAAGATTACAGTAGATTTTTACATAATTAAAAATTAATAATAGTAAACAACAATAATTTGCCTAAAGTCTTGCGCCATGTTTTTTTTTTTTTTTTTTTGCATATTTATTTAGTGTTCATCCTGGTGATCGTGTCATACGTTGTTGGAATTTCCCGTTTATGCGTTGCACAATTACCAATAAAAAAACTATATATTATTATATAACAATAATATTATCCATATTATTTTCACTATGCATTTTAATAATAATAATAATAATACAATTATTACACAAAATTTGTGCCTGAATGCAAAGACAACCAGTAATTTAAATCTTACAAAATAACTAATGCCCACCTTTGTAAATCTGACAAACAAAAGACAGGGCTGATAGTTGCAGGGAGGTTAATGGTCTTTTATGACAGAGAGCATTTTTCATCCGCCTGAGACTGAATCACCCTGACATTTGCAGATGATGACATGACCCCGCTCATAGACTCTTAAAACCACTGCACTGGAACAAAACAGTCATTGAGCGAACAAAAACAAATCTTTGTACCATCTGAAAATGAGAATTCAGAGTGAACACAAATGGGAATATTACAGTATCGCAAACCATGATAAGCTGTAACACGGTGCACATGCAAGCAATGACAATACGGTCATATTTCTTAGGACTATTTTTAGAAGCCTCCATTCATTGAGGGAAAGCTGTTGAAAACGTGGTGCACATGAGGGAACCAGTCAAGAAAAAAAGACTCCACTAGGGTGGGCCTGAGAGAAAATCCACGTGGGTGGGGCAAAGCTTGTTTGGCGGGGATGGCATAACTTTGGGAGCGACCCAGTGAGGAGGCTTTTTTATAAACATTCCTGACACTTTCCTGACTGTGTGTCCAAAACACTGACAGCACTTGAGAACGGTGGCCTAAGAGGAATCTCAAGGCTACGAGTGGCATACGGCCAAACCCAGGAACAGAGAGCTGCTAGATTTCATGACCTCCAGAAGGGGCGGAGCCTGACGGGTGGGAGTGATGATTGGATACATCTCCAACCCACAAAGGATGCACAGTGTTCTCTCTCAAGGACATCTCAAATTGGAGGTAATTACGAGCACGCTTTCTATTTGCGGCAGACATCACAATCGTTCCACTGCAATTATGAAACACGATAAAAAGTCAAAAAGGTGTTAAAAAGCCATGATAGTGTCAACAGGCTCTGTTTCGCTCAACAACACTGAGTCCGAGTAGAAAAGCAGACGTTGGAAGGCTGTTAAAAAGCCTGATGAGTCATATCCTCATCTTCCTTTGTCTGGATGCTAACCTTTGGCTCGGCCACTCTGATTCACCGGATCCCACGGTGAGGGGGGAGGCAGGAAGCTTGTGAGGCGGACTGATAAAGTGTGACCTGAGGAAAGGAGAGAAACGGGTCCGGGTGTTGTCTTTTTCCCCTAGCAGCAATGCAGAAAAACCTCATCATGTGACACTGAAGACTGGAGTAATGATGCTGAAAATTCAGCTTTGCGTCACAGGAATAAATGACATCTTAAAATATATTAAATCAGAATATAGCTATTTTAAATTGTAATAATATTTCACATTATTACAGATTTTACTGTATTTTTGTTCAAATAAATGCAGCCTCTGTGAGCAAAAGAGACTTCTTTCAAAAACGTAAAAAATTCTTGCCGACCCCAAAATTTTTAATAGTATCAAAGTTTAAAAGCTTATACTTTTTGCTTTCTTCCTCGCAATCAGTGGCATTTCCTTCATCTAATTATGGATTTGCTTCACTAAACTGACTGTAAGTGCAATTTCTATTACACCTTAACAAAATAGCTATGTTCATGGATTTTTCAGTGACGTCACACAGCCACATTACCACATTTACATCTCATTTTATCAGGCTGACATGCAGACTCCCAATGTTTGTTTCAGTTTGCAACCACATGTACTACACTTATAGTTTTGCGGTTAAGACAGGGACTATTTTGTAAAGAAAAAGGAAGCCACGAAAGATCAAAACCACAATTTCTAAATTTTACAGTACACACAGTGTATCAGACAACAGATTTGCCACTCAACAACAGACTGCACAGCAAACCGCCATCTGTTTATTTGTATTACTATTAATATTATAGCCTATATTTAGGGTTAAGGATTTGCACAAACCAAGAAGCCTAAATATGAAACTATCACCAATACCTCATACCATGCGGCTTGTTGAGAAAAGGCCATTTCCTTTTGACTTACAAGTACAGTGCGAACATGACTTTCGTCTAATGCATGTTAAAATGGGCAGAAAAAGAGATCACAATACAATTTTATGATTTGGGCTAGTAAGCAACCATCCCAAACATCCTAAAACCTTACAAGAAAAAGCTGTGATGGACGCATAGGAACAACGCACTATAAACGGGGTGTTTGTCTAATGAGCGCATTCCCTCCACCGAGTACCCTGGGGATCCCGCCGGGGGAAGGGACACTTGCAGATAAGAGCCTTGATGATTGAGGACACGGTCTCAGGCAGGCCTGTTCTCGTAGATGATGGTCTCTAGACAAGCAAAGCAAGATGGCTACAATCTCAAACAACAATCAACGTGCATTTAGCTGGGAAAACTGTGCCCTGTGCTCTGCTCTGCTCTGTCCGCCCCGCCCCGACTATATTTATCTTGATGGCCGATCTGGGTTTTCTCCGAACTACTGAATACACAGGATACAGCTGTCCCTCAAACAAAACCCTCCTCCTCTCTCCCGCGCTATAGAGGAAAAGAGATACTGCGCATGATACACAGATGAACTGGAGATCATCGCAGCCATCTGAAACCATAAGAAAGGTTGGACACATTGATAATGTAGCAAAAAATGAAACTGATTTGAATGAGGCGGCACATATAAAGCCTAGAAAGTACTTTCACGCAATCTACAAACTGTGTCCTTGACAAACTCTTCTGATTCTTAAAAACTGCCACAAAACAACTCAAATTTCAACCCTTTTGTATAAGATAATCATGTAAATGCTAGACACCAAAGCAACTAAGCGAATAAGTCTTTTATGGTCAAAGGGACATCAGCAATCACACTGAGTTTTCACAGTAAAAACTCAACTGTGTGATTATACACATTTCCTGTACCATTTTGGAACCGTATTACCAAATGAAGTCAGTGATGATGCATGTTTTCTTGCAATGAAGTGAGCAAACAAGACTTGCGTTAATATGAGCTACACTGTAAAAAAAAAAAAAAAAAAGTTGAGCCAACCTAAAATTTTAAGGCAACCAGCTTCAGCTGATTTTTGAGTTCTCTCAACTTGTCAAAGTTTATACAACAAAAAAATTGAGAATCTCCCACAAAAATAAGTTGAGCAAACTCAAAAATCTGCTGAAGCTGGTTGACTTAAAATTTTAGGTTGGCTAAACTTTTTTTTTTTTTTTCTCTTTTACAGTGTACTAACGTAAACAATCACTGTACATAGAAAATGACACGTTACCACACATTTTTCACTTACAGTACAACCGTTTCATTTGCATGCCATCTTTTAGCATGCAATTCACAGATTTCTTTAAAACTGAAGCATTTAAAAGCTGTTAAAACAGGATGCACATTGAACACATACACGCAGTGTCCTGGTAAAGGGATAGTTCACCCAAAACTTAAAAGTCAATTATCATTTACTCACCCTTCATATCATTTTCTAACCAATAAGATTTTTGTTCATCTTTGGAACACAAATGAAAATATTTGTAATATTCTCCCATCATTTTTGCCAATCCATTTAGGCAACCAAAATGTTCATGCATCAAAAAGTACCAAAAGACATTGTAAAAGTAATCAGCAATCATGAACATTAAATAACTTTATGAACATGAAATGTAAGCTTTTATTAATATATAAACATTGGTCAGTGCAAATACAAAGAGCATACCAAATACTGTACGATAAACACAGAAGATCAACCGTGCTTGCAATAAACCTCATTGATCATCATATAAAAATCATCTTCAGAAGACTTGAATTAAACCGTTCGATTCATATTGGATTACTTTTATGATGTTGTCTGTACATCAAAGTTTGCATGCACTTTCAATTGATGGACAGAAATCTCTCAGGTTTCTTTAAAAACAAACCTTAATTCATGTTTTAAAAATGAAAGAAGTCCTGGGCTTGGAATGACATGAGGATGTCTAATTGATGACAGAAGTTACTTTTTCCTTTTTTTTTTGTGGTAAACTAACCCTTTAAGCTCTCTTAATCTGGTATTTCCGCAACCTACATTTTTATGACTGTAGCCTTTTTTGGCAGGTCTTCCAAATATCAAGTAACTCAAGCGAAACATGTGTTGAATTTTCAATTACTTATGTCGTTCATGCTTGCAATATTTTGATGTATTTATTTTGCATAGTCCATAAGTCATAAGCACTAATTCCATGATGCCAATCATGCTGTGAGCCCTTTTTGGGAACAACCTAAAAAGCTGCGTTTCAATTCCACCCAGATTAATCATAGGAAAACCATATGAAAAACAACACAATCTCAAACCATAATGGAATGGAATGGAATGAACTAGTTGTCCAGAACTTAGTGGAAAGGAAACACTTCTGAGACAGAATGATCCCTAAATGATCTTGGGTTTCTATCTGAACAGTAATCTTTATCAGCAGGAAAATTACTATTTGCATTTCAAATGATGTTTCATACTCTCGAGAGATTCAAACAGCACCACTTTTGAGGTTCTACATCTCGACAGTACATGCAACAGGAAATGAAGACATTAGCACACACACCATTCAATAAATGGCACAAACACGGACTCACACATAAATCAAATAAAGCCTCAGCTAATGTAATTCAGTCTCATGGGAGGACAGTGAGAATGCAGTTTCATTGAGTAGGCCTAACTTTATTTAAGTGCTTTTATTTCTGTTTGTTGTTATTCTTTTGCATGATGATTTGTTGTTGTTTTTATTTTTATTAATGGAAAAGCATGCTTCTTGACCTGTTGATAGCACTGGTTTGTGGGTTGTGATGGAGCCAAAGGAGAAAAACATCTCCAAACATCTTTCCCTCTCATATCCTACTCAAACATCCCCGGGCTTCCAGAACGAACAATTAGTGGAAGCTGTAGAGTCAAAAGCAATTTGTGAAACGCAGGAATCAAGGAGGCTTTTGGGATGCAGTGTGCTGGGGGGTGTGTATAAATAACAGTGAAGCACTATTGTGTGACACAATACGTCATTGTTCACAACTGGTGGAGGCCGCGTAGCTGAGATGACAGAACACACTTGTGTATTAATATGCTGGACCCTTGCTCAAACACATATTGAGATCTCAGTTCCCTAACTTGATTGAAACCACACTGCTGCAAGCTAAACTACGCTTTCACATTAACGCCATATCGGATCGCGTAATGCCCAACAAAAACAGACAATAACAAAGAGAAAATGCAAACTAAACCACAAATATTGAAGCAGCCGATGCATGCACATATTAAAAAAAAAAAATGTAAACACAAATTTAATCAAAAACTTCCTCTCTTTTTAATTTTTACATAATGCATGTTTATTTTAATCATTTGTTGCATTAATTTTTTTCCTGCATTGCAGTACACTTGACATTGGCGATTTAATTGCTTTGCTTGCTTTTATATTATATTATATTGCATTATATTATATACTTTACATTCATCAAAAAATCCTGAATTTTTTAATGACTGTTTCCACAAAAATATTAAGCAGCACAACTGTTTTCAACATTAAAATCAGCATATTAGAATGATTTTTGAAGGATCATGTGATACTGTAACACTGGAGTAATGATGCTGAAACTTCAGCTTTGCACAATAGGAATAATTTACATTTTAAAATATATTAGAAAACAGTTGTTTTAAATTGTAATAATATTTTATATTAGTGCATCTACTGTATTTTTATCAAATAATGCAGCTTTGGTGAGCATAAAATACATTATATTATATTATGTAGCAAGAGTGTTTCTGTTATATATATATAGGATAGGAGCAGAGCTGCAGAATCAGAATAAATACAGAGTAGATTAACTAAATGTCTGCAATATTTCAAGAATAATCATACATAATAAAAACACTGGATTAGATTGTACACTTAAAATTAAAAATCACATCCAAGAACCCTTATATGGGTCATTCCAATGGTCAAACCTCTGCCAGATCTCAAAATATGTCCCATCCTCCAAGTATCACAAAGAGAGCAGCGAGGGAAATACAGGTCAGATTATGCAACAAGAGATTTATCACAATTAATACACTCGCCCGTGTTGTGAGAACTTAATCTGCATTTAAGAATCTGCTCAGTTAGACATATGGCATATACAGGGGTGTAAGAACAATTTTAAATGTACAGACCTGTAGGCTACTTTAAAAGTAATAATTTCCCCCCCTCAAAAAAAAAAAAAAAAGTGTGGGATAATTGTAGAGCTTCTCCCTATCAGGCATATACACTTGCTGAATGGAAATGTTTTCTGCAGAGGCCTCCAAAATGGCATGTTATTCTTGCAAATTCCCCGGTGACTCCCACAGTTGTTGTGTCTGTAAGGAACTGGCAAATTAGCTTTGGGTGTTTCTAAATCAGTTTAAACTAAACTGTGGCATTCAGTGGGTGTAAAGCTTGTGGATATCGGATTCCTCAGTGTGTAACACCCTACAGAGCCAATCTTACAGTATATGTTACAGTGAAGTGCACGAGGACTCAATGCACTGCAGCTGATCCTGACATGAGAATCAATGGAATTCCTTCTGAACCGTCAACACTCTGCTGAGTAATAGTAAACTCACGAGCTTAACTAAAAAGTAAGCTTCACCTGATTGCGCTTTTACCTTTTTCACAAGGTTTGGGATCATTTCAGACCACTATGACTATGGAAAGCGAGTTATAATAATAAACGAGCATTAAAAATTAGAACATCTGACAACTTTACACACTGGACAGCCTTCAGATATGAATCAAACTGCCCGCTATAGATCTAACAGACTTGATAGATGTTATCAAATGTCAGTTTGCATGTAAAAATCGCATCTTACCGTAATTGATTCGCGTTACATATTCCCGTTATATCGCGCTGTGTTGATGGGGAGCGTTTTAAACTCCAGTAATGTGAGATGTGCAGGAGAAAGTTTGAGTGTTGAGCCGCTGATAGTTGTGTTTGTTATGCCGGAGGTTTCAGAGCACAGCGCTGCTGAGCATTAACTGACCTCTTAAAGGGACAGAGACGTGTGCAGACGGTTCAATTTCCATTCACTTAAAGCGCTGGTCAGACCACAAAAACCTAATTATAATGGTTTAAAGAACACACACAATTAGCCATGTTACATAATTGTCTTTCGATAAAGAATTACGCTTTTAATGGACAAAATACATGTAAGCAATAAAGCTGCTCAGTTGTAGCTAGTGCTAAAACTTGAAAATCATTAGCATTTTCCAGTTTCCCTCAGGAATTTGTTTTTTAACTGATGGTTAATTTATGATAAGGCCTGCTTGAATTAAGTAACTTTCACGTGTTGTTCTGAAATATAAACACACAGTCCTTAACAAGTTGCTAAATAAGGACTACAACTACTACAAGGATTTACCTTCTTGATCAGTCAGACAACAATTGTAGTCTGTAAGCTAATTAGCTGTATGGTGTGGCCTGAGAATCGACACAAATAGGTCTACAGACCGTTTTAAAGATACTCAACATTAGACCTGATTATTGATTCTAAACACGTGTACATGGCCCTTCTGGAATATGAACACAACCGCCTCAATATTTTATTTTACACAATATTTTATTACGTAGGCTAATTTTAAAATATGTTGTCTTTTTTTTTCCTTAAAGTCATGAATATTTTTTCACCACATGTCTTTACATTAGCCTATGTATTGTGTTTTACAGCACTCATTTTTAGAATAATATGGCAGCTATTTGTCTTTTAAATGCTAGTTTAATAGCTATAATTTTGTGTATCCTAAAGACATATTTAAATAATATTTAAACTTTTCATATTTTGATTAAATTAGGCTTGAAATGACACACGCATCACATAGGCTATATCCCGAGCGTGCTTTTTACTGACATTGACTGACACCCCTGCTAAAAAAAAAAAAAAAACAATAGAAGCCCAATAGAAACCATCACAGAAATTCAATGGTTTCCATTAAAATACCATTAAACGATTAGCTTTTTCCAGTAAAACCATTACAAAATTCCTTTTTGTAGTGTGTTTTGGGCATTTTTCCAATAGGATTTAACATCCCACCAATAGAATCCATCACATACCAGTAGACACCATTATAGTTTCCATTAAAACCAATACAATTCCCATTATAACGGCTAAAACCATTACATTTTCTATTGTGTTTTGGGCAGGGTTCTATTGGTTTTTTTCAGCAGGGACCTTGCTAACAAATACACTCACTTCATATCTAGAAAGCTCTATTGAATATTTCCAGCATTCTTGCAAATCCTACAGTGAAAATCTTATACTGTCGTATTATGTGACGTCATGTGTATTCTGGTAAGTTCACAGAAGGGTGTGTTTATAAGTGTGGGTTTTTAGGTTCAAAATGAAGATGATGTGAAGAAAGGCGTGATCTGTGCTGCAAAAGCAATAGGACTTTGTTGTGAGAGAAAGCCGGAGGGTTCACTTATGGAGTTTCCTTTTCTCCCCTACAGCCCAATCTGATTGATGTAGGCAGGAACTGTTTCAAATGGGAAGCAGGAAGTGTCTGAGACAATAGAGGTTTTGAGGAGTGGTCCCCAGCTGTACATTTATGGATGAAGAAAAAGGATACCGTTGTGAATAAACTTTCCTCACTGCCAAAAGAAAGAGGAAAGCATTTCTATTCAAACAACAAATCTTTAAATCTGAGATGTACAAAAGTTCATTTCTAAACGGTCATCATAAATAAAATTTCTTAACAATTTCCCTCAGCATTATACAACTTGTTGGATACAAATGCTGAGTACAACAGCATGACTTATTATCATTTGTATTAGTATTAGTAGTACTAGTAGTAATATTATTTATTTATTTGTTGAAAGTAGAGTGTTTACCCTTGCATACAGAAAATATATTTCCTTATATATTATCAGTCAATATGTTAAATTATTCAATGTATACAGAAAATTTACAGAATATGTTGTATTATTATATTACAATATATTCAATTATAGACAAGGAATTGACACTTTTAGTACTGTATCAAAAAAGATGTGACTATGTAATTTTATGTTCAATAATAAAAATATTTAAATGTATATGTGATCAAATGCGATACTGTGTTTATAAATATATTTGAACATATGCTATTTACATGTTCACATTTATATGGGAACATGTATGTGTAATTTATGTACACAATATTGCACGTACATGAAAATATATATTGTGTTATATATCGGTTATAACCATGTTGTCATGATTATAACTTATGTTTTAGTAAACACCTTTTTTATGTACCATCACATACTGGTCATTTTATATGAAATGTACAACTATGCAAACAATAAAGTGAAATAAAAGTCTATGTGTTCAGCTTTGTGTAAACTTTATGTTAACTAATGAAAAATAAATGAATTAATTGAGTGTTTAAAAAAAAAAGCTATTGCATGTATAAATGTAGTTTTTTCTTTATTGTTATATTTTTTTATGTTTCAGTATATAATCATACATGTTCCATGTGTATACTGCAGTATATTGAACAATATAAGCACTAGTTTCCTATGGATTGTATTATTTAATATATTGCATTATATTTGTTCAGTATATTTTTGTTTTGTAAGGGATACACAAATAAATACCTCCAAAAAGCTAGTTTTAGAAATACAAGAGCAAACGTTTTATTCTTCAGACACTGAGAAAGTTAAAAGCACACAGACAGATCCAAATGTACTACACAGAATTGATTTTTACAGCCCCTGAGGTCTTTTCAAGGCAGTGAAATAAACAGATCTTTGTCACTTTAAAGAAAAAAGGGGTGGAAGGTCTTGCAATCTCACACAGGAAATCTTCACCTCAGAATGCGGGGCTGAAAGATGGTGTTTTGTCAGTTACACTACTGCTTGACAGAACGACAGAAGTTGAGTTGTGCGCCATTTAAGTAATTTAATAAAGTTGCATGGGTCACAATAATACAATACATCTGCATTGTGCACTGGAAAACGTTGAGTAATAAAGTTATTACACGTATTTACTGACACTGTTTAAGACGTTTTACACTGAATGATTTGATCATACACTATAAAACGTATCAGATAAACACGTCTAATACAACCAGACCCTTCCTCAGTGTATGGACGTAGAATGGAGGACTTTAAATCTCTGCAAAACAATATAATGTTATTTTGTTCAATCCAAAGAATGTATGCAAGGGAACCATCCTCGTCTGAGAATGACACACAGTCGCTTTCACATACACACAGAACACAGGAGAGTCCGTGTGAGTTATCTTAGGTCTCGTCATCATCGCTGTGGTGCTGGCCTTTCTCCTCACTCACGCTGCTCTCGTCGATGTTCTCCAGTGAATCTGCTCTCTGCACTGTCAGGTCAGCTACGTTGATGCAGGGTAGCGTGTTCTGCTCTGGATATCTCCACGGCTTCAGATTGGGCTCATGTTTCCGCTTCCACTCTGGGTACTTTAGGCAGGCTTTGTAAATCTTTTTCATGGCCTGTGGAGAAAAAGGTTGAAAGAGCTGGACCATGCATTTTATAGATGCTTTTCTCTCCAAACATAAGGCTGTTATAAAAAACATCTTGTATGAGAAGCACATTTCTAACCACCAGATGGCAGCAGAGGAAAACTGAAATTTGGGATTGACAACATGAGCTTGGCTGGTGAGTTTTGAGTAATTTAGGTCATCAAAGGAATTATTTACATTTAAAAATATATATTATTATTAAAAGTTATGTAAATAAAAATTAAGTTCAATAATATTTCACAATAATACTGTTTTTGAGCATACACTGTAAAAAGTGAAAGTTGACTTAACTTAAAAAAATTGAGGAAACCATTGCCTTAAAATTTTTAAGTAAATGATAATAAAAAAAATAAGTTAATTGAATTGTCAAGTTCACTTAAGTTTTTTTAAGGCAACAGGTTTCCTCATTTTTTTTTTAAGTTAAATCAACTTTCACTTTTTACAGTGTAAGAGGCTTCTTTTAAAACCATACACAAATAGGCTCTATATTAAATTTCCATATATGAAATGTATTGTCATATGAAGTAAAAACATAT
The DNA here is from genome assembly GCF_012432095.1 of Onychostoma macrolepis. Lineage (NCBI taxonomy): Eukaryota > Metazoa > Chordata > Actinopteri > Cypriniformes > Cyprinidae > Onychostoma > Onychostoma macrolepis. Next base: position 5,226,988 of record NC_081168.1, on the reverse strand, counting down.
GTGAAACCTAGTAGAAATTGAAACAATTTCATATATGAACATAACCAATACAACTGTATTGGACATATATGTCATGTACATGTTTAACCATCCTCAAGTAAATATAAAAGATAGACAGATATTTTTAAAAGAATATTACAAAAACATATATAAACATACAGATTTTTGTGTATATGTTGTTAATAAAGTTAAAAAAGCATATATAAATATATTGTTGATTGTTGTTTTATATTATTGCATAAAAATATATTGTTGACATATATAGGTGCAACATATATTACCATGTAAAAAAATCATTATATAGATATTATTAGCATATGTACATATACACATTTTACTATGGGGATTTTATATATGTTATCAACTTATATCCTCATCTACCCAGAAAATGTGTGTAGGTAAAAAAATATATATTGCTTTATAGGTAACATATATGTGACCCTGGACCACAAAACCAGTCTTAAGTCGCTGGGGTATATTTGTAGCAATAGCCAAAAATACATTGTATGGGTCAAAATTATCGATTTTTCTTTTATGCCAAAAATCATTAGGATATTAAGTAAAGATCATGTTCCATGAAGATATTTTGTAAATTTCTTACCGTAAATGTATCAAAACTTAATTTTTGATTAGTAATATGCATTGCTAAGAGGCGATTTTCTCAATATTTCGATTTTTTTGCACCCTCAGATTCCAGATTTTCAAATAGTTTTATCTCGGCCAAATATTATCCGATCCTAGCAAAACATACATCAATGGAAAGCTTATTTATTCAGTTTTCAGATGATGTATAAATCTCAATTTCTGAAAATTGACACTTAAGACTGGTTTTGTCGTCCAGGGTCACATATGGCACTATATATTACATTTCCATGTGGGAAAACATTAAAATATCTTACCAACCCCACATTTTTGAAGGGCATTGTATGTACCATTCTTAACATTTTTAGAATCTCAAAATGCTGAAATGTTATTTTCTTTACACATATTATGTAAATAAATAAACGTAAAAATCAAGAAAGAAAATGTACTTACCTTCGGTGCCACTAATTGTGAGGCCCTGTTTACTACCCACTTGGGTAAAGACCCTGAAAAGAAATGGAAAAAACAATAAATATATTGCTTTAAATATATGCTCAGAGAACAAAAATCACCGTTAATGCAATAGAAGTATTCACCCCCTGAATGAAGCTGCAATATTAAAATAGTTCAAATTTTTGGATGTTTTTTAATCTGGTTTTATGCACTGTAATTATGCCTTTCTGTCCTAGGAGTCTGCCGTACAAATGCAATAAACTGAATCTTAGTGTCTATCCCACAGGTCACAAACAGCTGGTGCATCGCAGCAACGGAAGACATTAATAATCAAAGCCATTGCTCTGAGCAGCACGGAAAAGATGACATCAGCAAATTCATAAAATATGTGTAAAGCAGGAGTTTCAAAGTCTTCCTGGCTCCCCACTCTGTACAGCACAAGAGCACGAAGAAAAATAGAGATGGCTATTATGGCTAAAGACAGTACATGAAATTACACCATGAAATACACATTCAGTCTAAACACATGCATACTTTTTTAAGAAAGCAAGGTGAAACTGGGTGGCTTTTTTGCATATACACCAACAACTGAGACTGTAAACAGCCTAAGAGTCGTATAAACAGGTATGTTGTTCATGGTGTACTTTTTCACCAAAAGAAGGGCCGGTCTGATGCTGTGACTCCAGCATACTAATATTTAAAGGTGACACCTTTATTTATCTAGGTATTTTACTGTAAATGATAGTGATAATGGAAACTAGAGAAGTTCACCTCGTGGATCCACTTGCGTCAAGTAATAAAGAGTGCAGCAGTTTGCTCCGCTGGATTGGATCAAGTACCCAGTGAGTAATGACACAGCTCTGACATAATCCTTCTTTGGTGGGTACTCCTGAAAAATAGCAACAGTGAGCGTTTAGTTTCATTGGAATGAGTCAATGTTTAAAGTTGTAAGATTGGATAAGATATACAAACAATCTGACCTAAACAGCTGAGATGTTAAAGGGATAGTTTACCCAAAAATGAAATCCTGTCATCATTTACTCCCTCAAGTTGTTCCAAACCTGTATGAGTTTCTTTCTTCTACTGAAACTAGAGGCATTCTTTAAAATAACGTATTTTGTGTTCAGTAGAAGAAAGAAACTCATACAGGACTGGAACAACAACATGAGGGCAAGTTAATGATGACAGAATTTTCATTTTTGAGTGCACTATCCCTTTAAATAGTTGGTCACTGTCTCAAAACAAACTCCGAAGTGAATCATATTACACAGCTACGCACCGAATAAATAAATACGTAAACATAAAATATAAATTTGAGTTCAGTTTCTTTTATATTCTGACCTGTGTCTGGACATAAACTGGCTGGAATACACTACATGAGTTTTGCCAAGAGTTTGTTTTTATTTGTCATACGTTTCCTTGCAACAAGGTGCATGTTTCTGTGTGAGTTTGTTGTGTTCGGAACAACTTGAAAGTCTGTCAGTGATCAAGATTGTTTATGATGTCCAGTTTTTCAATGTAAATACGTTGACAGTACACACAGAAAAATAAGGGTTTAAAATTTTACCTTTTTGGGTACAACAACTTGTCCCTTGAGCAGTACCCTTAAAAGGACATATTTGTACCTTTTTTACCCCTAATAGGTACATATTAGTACCTTAAGGGTACATATTGCTACTCTAAAGTATCTAAAGTTTGAGTTACGCAGATGAACAGATATATAGCACTGTCATGGACAACAGTAAACATCTGACCGCGACTGACCAATCAGAATCAAGTAGAGCCGTACAATAAGCTGATTTATTTCAAGACATCAACATCTTGTGTCAGATTTTCCATGGAGAAAACAATGAAAGATATAAGTGTGTTGACGCTAGACATGTAATGATTCATTACGACACGGGGATTTGATCACCCGACGGCGTACTTGATACCTCTGTCAGACTTTTGCCACAGATCAGGCCTCTTCTGTTTCAAGCGCCTCGAGACCTGCAAGGCTGACCTACATACCAATTGACATACTGTGCTGGACTATATTGTTACCTCTGCCAAAATGTCTCTTAAAATCAGAGCTTCTACAGACCTAACAATCCAGACCAAACACAGACATACCGGGTGTTTGACAGAGTAGTTGATTATCAGATAGTCATTGCCAAGAGGAAGCCATGACCGCATGGTGACAAAGTCTCTGTTCTTCAATGGACTTGGACATTTCCCTGCAAATAAACAAGGACATGTTTTAGAGGCAAAGTATGAAAATACAAGAAGATAAATTTGCCTCACTGCATACTAAGTACATAAACAACAACAACAAAAAAAAACAACAACAATGCAATAAAATTCAAAATACAGGTAAAACACCTGTAACACCTGTCTTGTTTTCTTACTTATTATATAATTGAAAATTCTTTAAACATGGTTTTGTATGTTGATCAGAACTGCCTCTTGTATTTTAATACACTGTAAAAAGTGGTAACCCGCAATTGTTACCTTAAAGAGCTATTTCTATCTAATTTAACCCATAAAAATTTGTTGGTATGAATTAATGTATATCGGTTGGTTCAGTAATAAAGTGAGTTAATTTAAATCTTACCATTTTTAGGGTACTATTTTTTTTTCTCGTTTGTGATATTTTGCAAGAAACTTCTCTTGTACTGTCACTTTAAATTAGTCTCATTAGTCTCATTTATTGCTGATGTCCATGCATAGTACATCTGAGAGCACCACAAGACACTCATTTAACCATAAACGTCCCAATGATTTGCATCCTTGCAGTTTAACTGTAGAAATTGCACTTCATCATAAAATGTACTGCAGCCACCCACAGCTTTTATATTGTACCTACCATCTTCTTAGTAAGAACAAATGGGCTTAATTTAAAAAAAAAAAGTGTGTTTGTGTGCTACGCCAGGAACACGGTGGAAAAAACAGCTCGGTTGAGACAGAAACAAAGGAGTGACTCACAGGAATAATATCCTACATCTGCATTAACCGTCAATCGTCCAATATCGAAGGTGTCGATCATGTTGGTGTCCCATTTTTTCCGGTAGCTCGTGTCGTGCAAGACGTCGTAGAGAGTCTCTGCCGTCACGTCCTTGCACACGATTCTCATCTAAGAGAAAAAACAGACATCTTCTCATTGAGTCATTCAAATCTCAAGAACTTTTCCATTACAGTTGAATACAAAGTTCACAAAGTATGTTGAGCGGTGAAAAATCTCCTGTAGTTTTCCCTCTAGTGCAGCCTTGATAAAGTGCTGACAGATTTTGAATGCACTCTGTTACCGGGCAGATGAAAAATGAAAGCTTTTCACTGTGCTGACAAAGGCCTGCTACCATTATACATAGATCTATTCATTTCCTTATCTTTAAAAGCCCTGCCTTCTGTGTGACTCAGCCATGTGAGGTCAAAAAGAGTCAAAGTTGACACGGCAAACAGTGAGTATAAAAGGATCCTCAGTGGAGTGAGAGATACAGTAGAGCTTTAGATTTAAGCATGTTGGCTTGCATTTGTATTTCAAGCTCACATGTTTTTTCCACGTATACTGTAGCTACCTTATCCTGGGTTGCGAGGAGGGTCAGGTGAGCATGAATACATCAAATGCAATGTGATCAGATATTGTATGGCTCTACGACGTAAGAAACCGTGTAACCCAATCAACTCTACCCTGGCATCATTTAATAATTTATTCCCAACCCCCTACAACCCCAGCTTGATCGGTCGCCGCTCATTTCCATTGGGTTCCTTGGAACAAGTTTTATTTAGTCTCTATGAATGGAATGTCGTCAAAGCCTACGAAGCTCAATTATTCATGAAAAGAACGCATCGGTGGCCCGGAGAGCTGCGTAAATTATTGACGAAGGCCTGTCATCTCCTTTCATTTTTGCAGGCGTTACAAGTCTGAATAATTTCCCCACACCTGCCTGAAATGTTGCTGAAACAGCCCTCATGCATAGGTTCTCGCATCAGGATGGCTTTTAGCCATTGTCAGAGAGGTCAACAGAAGTGCTTTTACACAAAAAAAAAAAAAAAAATACACAGAAAAAGTGCCAACTCTGGTAAGACAGCAGGAGGGGCTCAGGTTTCCTCATCTGAGCCTGCTGTTACCATGATTTTCCGCTTTTAATTTTTCAGCACATCTCATGGGTGCAGTCCGTCCCTGCAGACCGCTCTTTCATCTCAGAGACTGTGGATCATGAAGCCGTCAGGCCTGGCCTGCTCCACTGTACGCTGAGTTCCCCTGGGCAAATGGCCCATAACCATATCTCTGTTTGTTTCTTTAAGATTTTCTCTGAAAGGGTCTGGAGTCTGTGAGGAAAGCTACTGTTCAGGAGCTTAAAAGATAAACTGTACTTCAGTTTTTGCACAGCGAAGACTAATATACCGCTGTTCCTAAGGCAACCAAGTGTTTGGTTCATATGCTGAATCTTTGTATACTTTTTTTTGCACTACTAAATATAACAAATACTAATTTTATTGTTTTGAAGAAAGTCTCTTATGCTCACCAAAGCTGCATTTATTTAAACAAATAATATTTTGAAAACTATGGAAACGATTTGAATTTTCAGCATCATTACTCCAGTCTTCAGCGTCACATGATCCTTCAGAAATCATTCTAATATGCTGATTTGCTGCTCGAGAAACATTTCTTATTATTATTATGATGACTTTGTGGAAGCTGCCATACGCTCAACGCTCAAAAGGACAGCCATTATTTGAAATAGAAATCTTTTGAACCATTCTGTCTTTACTGTCAATGATAATAATGCAGGTGCATAAGCTGTAAGACAAAACTATAAATCAATACACAATGGTTGTTAGACGCAAAAAGGTGATGTGGTTACAGTGAATTACTTCCTAAAATGCACAAGCCAACAGAACATTATCTCAGTATTGTTAATATGTTAATAATATACCATATTGGAAAATCCAGGTTTGGTGTGACATAGCAACTGGTTTCTATGCAGCTGCTCTATTCCAGTTAGACAAGTAAACTATTCATTACATACTAATGTATATTTCTTAGCTAACATGGTTACTAGTATATTTTCTAGATTTACCTGTACTTATTTATTAGATAGCCTACTATAACTCATTTGTGAGACACTAGCATCTTTCCACTAACCACATGTCACCAATTACAATTACTATCACCCATTTTATTCTTATAGCTACATCACGAATTAGCTCAAATATACTGCATATCTGAACATTTAGTACCAATAACAATTGGAAAACTAAAAGGCAATATCTGCACCAATTGAATTCAATGGCAAAAATATGCAGTTTGTGACTAGTTACCAAGTAGATACTGGTACTAAATAAATAATTAGACCTATTACTATAGTGACTAACTGAATGGATAGGTCACTGGTCTCTATTGGATTACTAGTAATTAAAAAAGTAAAAGTAACGCAAAACGATAGTTAGTTCTATGAATACATGTTAAAACAGCTTGCCATATCACGCAGTGTTCTCCAGTAATGAACGATTTGTTTACTAAGCAAAGAAATATTACACAGAATCTATTTTTCATAGACAATTAGACACTGGTGATCTTTTATAACGAAAATATACTAGAGTTTGGTCTCGTGCATGTGAGGACTGAAAGCAAAGTAGTCGGTGAGTGTGTGCGTGTATTGATCCGCATTGCAGCGCACTTGCCTTGAGTTTCTGCACAGTTTTGCACTCCTCGTCTCGACACCAAACCGTCACTCCTCCTTTATTATAACGAGCGACCCAGCCATCCTGACTTTCACATTGATCTCGGAAAGATAAGAAATCGGTGTCGTCCGGTATCTGGACTGGCATCTTGCCTCCCGGTGCTGTGAATTAGACAGATCTGCAGGGCTAAAAGCTCCTCTCATCAATGATCCGCTCGTTTGTTTTGTCTGCTCCACTTATCGATGGTTTTCACTTCGTTTTGGAAACCTGACGGATCTAAAACGTGTTTTTTGCAGTTTAATCTAACTGTTGCACCTCTGCTGACCGTGTATCGTTGTATCTAATGTATGTTGGAGCAGGTGTATTTGAGCATCCTCTTCAGTCCTGTATCAGTGCCATACTGGAGAGAGGCATTATATAAGTAAGGCATCACGTTACTGCATGTCGTTTTTCAGGTGGAGCTGTCTAAGGGCTCATTTAGTCAGACTGACTGATGATCCACGGATCAGGTGTCATGTTTGTCAATTCAAAGGATTTCTTTTCCGTGACTGTTTTGTTTAACCTGTGCAGGTGTGTAGCCTGAATCCAGCGTCTACTGTTTCCGACTCTATCACCTTCCCTCAGCCTTGCTCCTTACTATCATATTGTGCAGGGGGGGGAAGTAAAAGCCTGCTTTGTACAGATTAGTAGGAAAACATGTCCCAAATGAAGTCTAGAAGGACTTTTTTGTGTTCTTTGGAAAGCTGATTTCTTCCAAAGACAATAAAATGCTTTGTCAGGACATTCAGGGGACCAGCAACCAAAAAAATATAAGCTATTAAATATCAGATGAACTGTAAAAGTCTATCCGAAATGTCCATTTGACATAAAATGAATGTTGTTTGGACGTTAAATTTGGAATTTAGATTTGGGAGACCTTGGTAAACTCTGGAGCTCAGAATAATAATAAAATGGGATTTTTATGTGCACTGAAATTATGTATTGGGTGGTTTATCTTCACATGAGCATAGCTGAATCATCCATATGAAGCATTGTCCATTCTCAATTAAGCAGATGCATGTGTCAGTCTTAAAGAATCTCCTGCAGATGCCAAATAATACGGGCTGTCAGTCTGCTGCTTGCTTGGGCTTCAACTATAAAAATCCCGCTCCTTTCTTGATTTGAAAAACATACAGCAAAATACATTTCTATCATCAATCTTCAGAGATCATTTATTAAATTTGTTATTTTATAATTTTTTTTTATATATAACTGAAGCATTAGATATAGTTTCAGTTTTAAACCCACTGCAGCTTTACTAATTATTGCTGAGTATACAGCAGAATGCTAAAAGACCCCTTAAACAAAATGTTATTACATTTGAGTTTGTTGACTTTTACTGTTTTGTGAGAAAATTAAATGAAATCAGATTTAGCACCATTGTACCCTTAATGAAATCATTTTGCTTAAATCCAAATATTGCCCATATGTCATACAAGGAGTTTGTGTATAACCATAAGATGGCACTAATGAACCCCTTAGGACAGTGGTTCTCAAATGAGGGCAAAGAAGACATCAAATAAGATAAAACAAGCATTAAAATAAGCTAAAACAACTGAAAATCAAGATATTAAATTTACCCCTTTTTCTTTTAAGAAATAGTATTCCCACTGCCTTGAAAAAAAATTGATTTTAAAAGTGTCGTTTCTAGATGTGGAAAATGCATGTAAATTAATACAACTGTGTAAATCCATGGGCGTTTTTATATAGAATGTATGTTTTTGATGCCAAGCAAAAAAAAAATATGTTGTCAGAAAATATTTATTTTGTATATCACAAACAACTGGAGAAGTCACATAACTGGAGAATCCCTGGAGAATTTTTTGTCATTCTGAAACTTATTTTAATTTTAACCTTTTAATCATTCCTATTAACATATTACATACAGTATACACAGGGGTCCTTTGAATATTGTTGTGGACATCGGGAGGGCTTGGAGTCACAAAGGTTGAGAACCACTGCATTACAACAACAAACATACAGCACCAATACAAATCACTATTCATGTGCCCTTCATCACTCTAAACATTAAATTATGCCTTTAGGGGGGTTTTGTACCACTGTTAGATTACCACTGCTGTTATCTTTAGACTGACCACCTCCACATCCATATTTTTTCATTTATCCTCGTAATGAATGTGCTGTCCAGAAAGGCTTTGCTGTGTGTGTTGCTGGAATATTTTGCGATGATCTCAGCCTCCTCCTCCTCCTCCTCCTCCATGTGGCAGGGTCATGAGATCACACAGGCTCTCCTCTTTCCCTGTCCTGTAATGTGGCCTAACAAGGGTTCACTGTAGACTGATTCATTCCACCGGGGTCAAACCAGGGCATTCAGTATGGCATGTCTCACACATGTCTAAACATCGCTGTCACTGAAATATATTGTGGTTTAAGTTTAAGTGGTTGTGGAGTGCATTAAGCATTGAGAGATTCAGCTGGAAGTATATGACTGACTGAACTTTTCCATACTGGCAAAAACACATATTAAGGGAATCCTGAGAGCAAAGGTCCACAAGAGCATGTTATGTTGACCTTTTCCCTTGAGGCATCAGCCTCAGTAACCCGATCCATGTTTCAGATACAAAGCTGCACAAATAGAGTCCCTCTTATTTCATTAAAACATATACTCTCTCAGTCATTTTCCCACTTTACAAAAGCACTATTATGGCTGATATTTCTACTTTTGTTGCTGCATTGTCAACAGTTTTCTTTTTTACTCTTCATGAAGAGTAGCATTACACTGAAAAAAAAAAGAAATTATACTTTGGACCAATTTTGAAAGAAACATTAATTTGTCAAAAAATCTGTAAAAATGTACTGTATAATTTGAAGGATTTGTTTTATAATCTAAAAATACTTATATTTATTTCTTAAAGGTAATTTACCTGTATTTAGAATTTTACACTGCATTACATTGTGTTTTAGAGTTAATGGAAATGTCTGTAAAATTAATAGATAATGTTCTTTATAATGAGCTGCCAGTATTTTTTTTATTTTGTTTTGTTATTTTATATTTTTATTAGTGCTGGGCAACGATTAATCGCGATTAATCGCATCCAAAATAAAAGTTTTTGTTTATATAATATATCTGTGTGTACTGTGTATATTTATTATGTGTATATAAAGACACACACATACAGTATATATTTTGAAAAGATTTACATGTATTTACATGTATATATTTATTAATATAATTTATATGATATATAAATATATTTAATATCTAATCATAACACATTTTTCTTAAATATATACATACATGGGTGTGTATTCATATATACATAATAAATACACACAATACACACACATATATTATGTACACAAAAACTTTTATTTTGGATGCGATTAATCGCTATTAATCGTTGCCCAGCACTAATTTTTATGTTTTACAGTGAGCCATATTAGTTTTTCTTAAATGTTTTAATTGAACCTTAAATTTTATTTAATATTAATTTAAAAAATATATTATGAACAAATACATTTATACAAAAAAAAAAAAAGTTGATTTATTATAAAGACCATGTACTTAATATACTGTATATATATTTTTTAGACATAAGCCAAAATATTACTTTTGAAAAACTAAAAACATTTTGTTTCATTTGGTTTACTTACTATGAATGAAGACAACTTTGAAAGAACTTCATGATTGTGATGTCTTTTCAAAATATGCAAAAAAAAAAAAAAAAAAAACAGCCAAAAAGTTAATAAAACCTGCAATAATTTCAGTCAGTAAAACTAGCCAATATGTCTCCTGCACATCAGCATCATTTCAAAAAAGTCTTTCTTTTTTCAGTGTGCATAACATTGATTCTTTTTTTAAATTTCATTATTATTTTTCTTTTCCTGTGGGCATTATTTGCTTTTAGACAAACTGAACAAAACAGTTTTAAACTGGAAACCATGATTTTCGATTAGACCAATATTGAAATCCACTTTAAATGAATGACACATTCTTTTAACTTTTTTTTCAATGTGAGCCAGTAGCTTTATCTAAACAGAAGTGAGCAATAATAATGGCATGTTCCATTACTCTGGAAATTTTATGTCAGTAGAAGTATGAAGGACTATAACAAATGAGATTAAAAGCAATTTTTCTCTGACGCTGGCGTAAACATAGACAACGTGGGTTGATGCAGTCCAAGAACATCTAAAAATAAAATTACTCTTGACACTGGGCACTAAAGAAAGTACATTTTTAATTATTTCAGCAGATTTCCACACATCTGATTCATCAGCTGGACCGGAAAGATGCTCTCGGACTGTTTATAACAGGGATTCCATGCAACTTATGGGGTAACCATGAGAATTTGCTCTTATACACAAAGCCACCTGTTATATCACATGTGGTATCACATTCGTTTTCTTTTTAAATATTGTGTTAGAGTCAACACTGCCTGCTTGCTAAATTGTTTTCTGGCTTAAGTTAACCTGCTCTTGGAAGCAGGAAGTAATGCCAGACCGTAAGGAGACCACTGGTACCCCAAGGAGAGTGGAAAAACACACTTAATTGTTTCCCCTTAAGGTAACCCCCTATTCCCGTGGCTTGATATGGAAAGCTGCAGTGATACAGGAGACCGCATGGGCATTTTTCAATCCATTAGAAATGATTCTGTTGACACCCGAGTGTTGAATCAACAACCGAAAGAATGAATAATTCAAAATGAAAAGACAAAGTGTGAAAAGGGCACCGAGAAACTTCAAAGAACAGCTCACACTAAATTAGCACACAATGGGATTGATATCAAATGGAATGTGAAAATTCCACTTGTTTACTGGGCATCTGAAGCATTGAGGTATCAAAATTCAAAGGGCAAATGGGTATTCCTTCTCCCTCTGGAGGTTTCAGAGCAAAGGAATGTGCTCTTCCCTGGATGGAGCCGAGCTGAACATTAAACACTAGGCCCCATGGCAACTCCTGGACATGGCCATAAAAAGTAATAGAAGAAACAGACCTCAACTAGGTAATGTGCCATATTTCATTTCTGACATGAAATAACAAATACAAAATAGTGAGTAAATTAGACCGTCAATCAATGTTGAGTCTTTTTTTTAACTAAAGATTAAACACTTTTTATTGGCGATTTTCTTGTTTGCTGACAACGCATTAAACAGATGTCATTCACTGAAATGCTATTAACATCAGATAAGAATTTGAGACTGGATTTGCATTGTGTAAAATTTCAAAACTTGTAGATTTATGTTTATTATGTATGAAAAGGGAGATTGAAGTAACAGATTAGGAGGTTTGTTGCCAAAGGTTTCAAATAGTTCTCCAGAGGATGTCTGCGATCAAAATGTTTGATATTTTCCTTTTTGATCTTGGAATCAAATCGAAATGAGTCTCTCAACATGTGATTATTGCAGGTAAGTTATTCACATCTGACAGGCCACTCTGGCTAACATTCTAGAAAGGTTCTCTCAGTAACATTAATAGAACGTTCATTCAAAGTTATCAGTTGCATAAGTACAGTCACTATGTTTGACCAACTAGCAGTTAGATAATAATCAGTCTTACTTTTCTGATTCAGATTGGACCAATACCTTTTTGTAACTGACTTTAAATAATTATGACCAGTCTTGAAGAAAACAAATTAGATGACTAACTTTTTAAGACTAGTCTAAGCAGCTGCCCCTCGTCTTCGATGTTATTGAAACATTAGCAAAAAAAAAAAACACACTATTTATATATTGTTCATAGAACATTATAATGAAATATTGATGGTTTACAGAACATTCAAAAGTGACATTCCCATTATGTTTTCAAAATAATATAATGGAATGTTCCCCTTAATGTTGTCTTCAATGTCCACATAACCAAGAAAAAAAAAAGGTTTTAAAAACTAAATAGTGGACGTTTTGAACGTTCATAGAACATTCAGAAATAATTCATAACTTAATTGCAAAAAAGTGCAAAAGATTAATTTAAACCCATGGTTTAGAGAATGATGGCTTTCTTGTCCAAACATGTTTGCCAGGCTGTATACAGTATATGATATGATATTTGACGTGGCAGGCATCTGCATCATAAAGGTCTACCGTAACATGTAGCATCCTGGATCCCTGCTGCTTTTATACAAGGAAAGAAAATCAAGAAATTGGAAAATAACCCCATTATGGTTCAGGTAGATCTCAGTAGACGTTCCTGTTATTCAATCAACTTCAAAAACAAAGTCGTAATATAAAAGTAAGGCTTTAATGCACATGCAGTACAACAAGGGAAAATCCCTCCTCAAGCCACTCAGGAGGAATCACCTCTCTAAATACCACACAGCTAATGGAGCATCGGCCGATCTAGAGGATATGAGGAGCGGTCATTAACCACTGCTGCTAGATTTATATGGTAACCCCAAAATAGACCACGTGCCGGCCCTACTGTAAAAGAAAATAAGAAAGAATAGCCTGTCCAAACATACCATCTCCTGCCGTCGACACCATGTTTATTTTAGATCATCTCTTGTATTTTTGGCAAAATGTGCTGTATCAACATTATTTAATTATGAGTTTACAGTAGTGGATTTGATTATGTAACTAGCCACATAACTCCCACGCTACATTAAAAATGCTTAAAAAATTTAACTAATGGAATTAAATGTTATTTTTTAAACATCCAATAGAAATATCAAGTGTTTATTGTCCCATTTCTTCAACTAAATTAGAAACTTGACATCTTTATTATACAATTAAATGCTTATTGGACACATATTTGAAAGAAAAGTGTTGCAGTCAGGCATTCTGTAATGGATTTGATGCACAAATGCCATTTGTGCTGCTTTTGTAGGGGAAAAAGAAGAAAAGGTAAAGAGTTTTCTGTCTTTTTGGGATTTAAATGCCAGTTTAATAAAATAAAATGAAATAAAATATTAAAAAGGCATTCTTTGCGTTGAAAGTGAGTGCCAATGTTTTGAAAAGTCTAAACACACCTAAAGCAGACATGAGTGTTTTATTAATGCTGAAAGTAAGAGTGCTTTTGAAGTATTTCGATGTTCCAAACATATGACTGTTCAAGTGAGGTGCGAGATATTTTGGTTGAGGTTTATCAGGTAATATTATAGGTGTGTTTCTTTCATGTAATTCATTCTTCAGTCTTTAGAGGTCAGAATTGAGGTCAATTACACACAGCAAGTGTGCAAACCAACAGATTTTAACAATTGCTACAATATCCCATGCTATTTAAGAATTCTAAGTGCAATCGAAATATGGTGAATTATCAAGGTATCACAAATGCCGGGTTAAAAACAACCCAATGGGTATTTTTTTAATGCACTGCTGAGTAAATACTGGAGAGGACACATGCTGGTTTGCTTATTTTACCCAGCAGGGGTTACACGTTTAACCCATATGCACTGCAATAAATAAATAAAAATTGGGCAAACTTAAAAGTTTAAGGCAACCAGCTTCAGCAGATTTTTGAGTTTTCTCAACTTCTTGTCTTAAGTTTATACAACAAAAAGTTTAGAAAACTCAGAAATTTCCTAAAAAATAAGTTGAGAAAACTCAAAAATCTGCCTTAAACTTTTAAGTTTGCTTTTCTTTTCTTTTTTTCTTCTTTTTTTTAGGGCTCATATTCACTGAATGTTGATTAGCTAATTTTACCTCATGGTTATTACATTTATTTTTACTTAAAGAAAAATCTGTAAATTGTGACTATAATTAATAGTGAATTAGAGCAGGCTATTGAGGGAATTTATTTTATCTGATTGCAGTTTGTTTTTGGAAGTAACGACAAATTCATTAAAATCATCAAAATAAAAAAAAAAGAAATCAAGTAGGCTATCAACAGGTCATTATCATTAAAAAAAAAAATTATTATCACCATATTTACAATAATACATATTTGCACGACTATTTTTAAAGATAGGCTACGTACTTTTACATATCCTATAAGAATAGGTTAGGCTATTGAAAAGGCTATATATAAGCTATAGGCTATATTTACTTCATTTTACTTTCATTTTGCACTCAATTACTTTATGCACAGTTGTCGGTTTAACTATATTAAATAATTATAGTCTAGCAGTATAACATACAGTAGCCTATATTAGCCCATTACAAATAAAATCTTTACAAGTGAGTTATTCTATTGAGTGTTATAATCCAATAACATGCATCAGAGCTTTGTCATGGTGTGAGCGTGAGTGAAAGTGTCGTGTTTCTGGTCGTCTCAAGCCCCTCCCTGAGCACCGGGGTCTCTCTCGGTATTTAAGCCGGACTCTGCCGCACGCAGCGCCGCTCTGGAGTGCGCTTGCAGGGACGCGAGATGAAGCGCTTAACTTTGTTTGCTCTGGCTATCACCTTAATCGCGACAGTTTTCGCCGCGAAAACCCCGTATCAAGCGGTTCTTCAGCACAGCAGGATAAGAGGAAGACCTCATGGGTAAGAGCTGTTCCGCAGGGATCATACTCTTGATTCTTTCATTGATTATCATGAAGGCAGATGTGCACTAAATTTGATTTGAAACACAAATGAAGCCCCTCTGGTTTATATGTAAACCTACTGATCATTTCACCAACATCACTGAAAAACTTTTTCTTCTGTAGTCCTGCAGCATTCATTGAGCATTTGGTGCATGTTAAGAACATTTAAAGAAAGCTGTGTTGATTTGATTTGTGTTGCAGCCCCAATGTTTGTGCTATGCAGAAGATTCAAGGAACGGATAAGAAGTACTTCACCAACTGCAAGCAATGGTATCACCGCAAAATATGTGGCAAACCAACGTGAGTTACCACAGATATCTTAATACAGAAACTGAATCTATCTATCTATCTATCTATCTATCTATCTATCTATCTATCTATCTGTCTGTCTGTCTATCTGTCTGTCTGTCTGTCTATCTATCTATCTATCTATCTATCTATCTATCTATCTATCTATCTATCTATCTGTCTATCTATCTATCTGTCTATCTATCTATCTATCTATCTATCTGTCTGTCTGTCTAACAGGATAACAGCATTTTGCAAATATATTATTTTACTGTGCTAAACGTATATGAACCAGTGTACTGGATTCAATCAATAGTTCTTCTTAGATAAACTACCATTGTCTTTTTAAGTTGCAGAGGAAAAACTCTCTCAGGACATAACTAGATGGAAAATGATTCACCAGTTGTCATGCTGCAAGAGTCTTTTTCCCACATTCATGCATCTAGATTAAAGTTTATTACAGACTATTTCATTTAAACTACCTGAATGTGCTGAGATATATGTGAATACACTTACATTGAAAAATAAAAGATTGTGAACACCTCTAAGGAATTTAAAATGCATCATCTATATGTGCTTTGAAGAGCAGGACAGGTTGTCATAAATGATGATTATTATCCTATGCAGAGGGATTCATTACAGACAACTTTGGTGAAGCATATTTTAAAATAATAACCTTTTGAAGACCTGAAGAGGAAATGTCTTGTTAAAGTGTTAATGACTTTAACTGTAGTGTTTCTACAAGCTTTTGCAAGTTGTGCGTTGAAGAGCACTTTGACATCTTTCAGTCAGTGTTCATCAGCTGTGTATCTGGTAAAGTTATAAATTTACATAATAGACACATGAAGCACTTTTCTTTTGTATCTAGCAGCTATATAATGGAACAGTGCACAGGGTATTTGAGTTCAAGTTGACAGTAGATATAGAAGAACGTTGTGTAGTAATAGTTACCATATGTCTCTTGGTAATTGGCTTCAGTCTTCGTGGGGTTAAATTGCCTAACATCCTGAACAGTGCATTAATGCGAGGCTGACAAATCTGAGTGCCGTTCTGTCTGAAAGCTCTTCAGTGTACTAAGACCTGGATCACAATTACAACTTGTAGCAACGCTGTTTGACTGACAACCACTTGATGTCCCCTCAGGGGGAAAAGGTGTTATTGGTTACACGAACATACCACAGACAAATATATTAGAGTTCAGGAGGAACCGCATATTCAGTGTCTACAATGCAGAAATGAAACTTTAAAATATCAATAAAATCACAGATTTAATAAGGGTGTAAATGAAGCTGATGTTTTGGCACAGTACATAGTGGATGCTTATTAAGTATACTGGAATCTGGAATAGAGTCTGGAAAGTTGATTTGCGTCTAGATTTGGAGACATTATGTAACAGATTAAAGTTGCTTACATAAGGTACACCAACAAGTGTTGGGGGTTGTTTAGTGTGCACAAGTTTTTGAATATCCCAGTGTATTCTGGTTAGGTGATGCTTTGTGATACCCTATATCATGCATATTTACACCGCCGTCCAAAAGATTAAAAATACACTATAAATAATACAATTCTGAAATATTATTGCACTTTTCTATTTGAATGTATTTTGAAATTTACTTATTCCTGCGGTGCAAAGCTAAATCATTACTCCAGTCTTCAGTGTCACATGATCCTTCAGAAATCATTCTAACATGCTGATTTGCTGCTACAAAATGTAATGTTGTGGGAGAATGACAAGAATTTTTGGTCTTTTTTTGCCCCATTTTGTCTTTTAATTAATTGATTTTGCCTGTTATTAGTCATACATTTAGTTATTTTTTTCTCTCACATGCCATCTGTCTGGCAATTCTGCTCAAGAACAAGATTTAAAATCGCACAGGAAAATCTTGAGACACAGAAGGACTTGTTTTATTCATCTCCCCATGTTTAAACAGAGTTTCTTTCATAGCCGTTCTCAAGAAAGCGAGAAGGAAGTCAGAGTTGCTGTGGGTGCTTGGATGTTTTTAGGAAATGACTTCAGTTGGGACTCCTGAAAGTCTTACATCCCCAAACACACACAAATCATTGAAACCAGGTCTCGAGGAGTTTTCCGTTCACTCTGATTTCTGTGAGAAAAACATGTTGAGCCTTGCGGTGAAAGGATGTACCTTACTCAGTAAAGCCCAAGGTTGGGTTCTGTGACACTTAAGTTCACTTGATTTACAGAGTTTCTTTGGGGTTTCGAAGTTTGGGGTTGGAGGAATTTTGTGGGAACAATTGCACTCTTTGTATGGTTGGTTCATGAAGGTCAGTGCTGTGGAACAGGATGTTTCCAGGTCACTTGAGGAGAGACCAATAACTTTTTTCACAAATTACTCCCCAGCGCTCTCTTTTTGCTAGCCACCTAGTTCAGGCACTTTATTTTCACAGAAACATTTTTTGCTGAATATCAGTGATTGTAATGGTTATATTGATATATAATTGTGATAATATAATTGGATGATTTCAGCAAACCTTTAAAACATGATTACCATTTATGCCTTGTCTTCTGTTTAAGAAGTTGTCTGGAAAATTATATTGTCACTTCTGATATAAGGAAGTGAGACAATTCAGAAGATGCAAATGATGAATCAGATGACCACCCAGATGCTAAATATAGATTTCAACATAATACAGTTTTCACAATGTTTCTTGGAACCGCTTGTCTCACCACTTGAAAGTGCACAATATGTAACTTATGTGGCCTAGCTGTTTATTTTGTCAGAAATCCATGGCTACCATCTTTGCTTATGTTGGCAGAGGACAAACAGGAGTTGAGTTACCATCTGTTTTGATAATCAGTTCAATCTGCTTTCCTCTTCCGTGTGTTTTACAGGTCTGTCCCAAGCCTGAATGTTAGGATTGTTGCCTTTGTTTAGATTTGCCTTCTAGTTTTCCACTCTATCTCCATCTAAGATGCTGTGGGTTGCTCATGATAGTATGCTAACAATTTGTTGAGAATGGTATGTCAACAACCTTTAAAAAATATAACTCCGATTCCTCCATCTCTAAATGCACATACCATGGAATATATCATCAAAGTATCCTCAAGTGTTCTTCACCAAAATATCTTATGTCAAACAACTGTAAGTCATGATATGGGAAGAAAAAGAATTATGCAAAATCAAATTCTTATGTTGCATAAGAATATAGTTAAAATAAGCAGAAATATATTTTTCATTGAAGCCTATAGTCTAGTAATGGCTCTGAAATAGATTAGTAGTCATTATTTAGTCTCAATGCAAGCACCGTGTCATTGTAAAAGCCCCATCTTATACCCTCATGAAATAATGCAACGTTTATTTTTTTTTGAAAAAACAAACCTTTTTTAGTAGTTAGTAATAGTGAACTGGTAAAAAGTGATTATGCATATAAATATTAAACTGCATTAGTAGGAGATCATAAAATTTTTTCAGAAAAGGAAACGTCTAAGGAAAGCTATACATCAATCTTCAGTATCCCAATTATTGCACCTTTGCATGGTGGTTCCTAGGAACTTCCCATTGTTTTTATTGGCAGGACTGCTGGTGTTAGAGTTCCCTCTCAGGAGTTTCCCTGGCCCATACCATACCTCTGGATTCTTCAGCTACCAAAGGAAATTAGATTTTATGACCCTCTAAGACCAACTCGAGCACAGACCTTATTTATTATGGAAATACCTGGCACAAAATAAAAAGAAGAAGTACAGTATAGCTTAAGCCATGCACTTTAAAGCGCATCGAGGAGTGTGTTGGTTGTCACAGCCCTTCAGCCCTCACAGTAATAAAGAGAGAAATATAGACCTGATTTCCTGTAGAAGTTCCTGAAGAACTCCCATTTCCGATGGGATCTGTACAGAGTCTTCTATGAAACCCAATGAAGTGATGTTTTTTAACATTTCTTTGTAGGGTGGTCAGCTATGAGTGCTGTCCTGGTTATGAGAAGGTGATTGGAGAAAAAGGCTGTCCAGCAGGTACGTAATTATAAATTGTGTGCATGAAAAGAGGTTTGTTATGATATAACAATAAAAAACTGATTTATTTTTCAAAGCCCTACCTCTGGTGAACATCTATAAAACCTTGGGTGTGGTTGGAGCCACTACTACCAAGATGTACTCTGAAAGAGCGAAATTGCAGGAGGAGATCGAAGGTCCCGGCAGCTTCACATTCTTTGCTCCAAGCAATGAGGCTTGGGCTGCACTTCCCACTGTGAGTTCCCACTAGTGCATCTCCATAGATCATGTAGAAGAAATAAAGAGTTTCCTGTCATTTTAGGCAAGGCAGAGTTCCCAAAATCATGTAAAAACAGCAAAAATATCAAGATAAGCTCAATGTCATTTCAAAATGTGCTGTAGGAAATTCTGGATGCCCTGGTGAGCAACGTCAACATTGAACTCCTCAACGCTCTGCACTACCACATGATCAACAAACGCTTGACTTCTGACGATCTTAAGCATGGCGTCGCATTCCCCTCCATGTATCAGGACTTTGATGTTCATATCCACCATTATCCTAATGGAGTAAGTCCAGTTTGGTTGAAACCATCATTGCTGCTTGAACCAACAAGAGTCTTGTTTAGATGTTCTCAATGGAAATATGTTGTTTACTTTCTCTGTGGTTATTTAATGCTGTTTATTCCAAAGTGTATATTCCAAATGATTTGCTGTGAGGTTTTGTGTACTTTACCAATCATATGTTTTGTTGCAGATTGTTACAGTGAACTGTGCAAGGCTTGTGAAGACAGACCAGCATGCCACCAATGGAATTGTGCATGTTGTTGACAGAGTCATCACCGCCATTACCAATAATGTCAACTCTTTTATTGACACCGATGATGACCTGGACACTCTACGGGTAGATCTTATATCGTTATTGAGGGAATTTTCTGGTTCAGTTGACATTTAGTAGTATAAATAGTGCAAAATCCATTGAACGCCCTCCTTTGCTTTTCATTTAGACTGCGGTTGCTGCTGCTGGTCTCACCAATCTGTTGGAGAGCGAGGGTTCCTACACCATTTTTGCTCCAACCAATGAAGCCTTTGAGAAGATTCCTCCAGAAACGCTTACCAGAATTTTGGGAGACCCTGTTGCTCTCAAAGGTACTTTTGCTCTTTTTCAGCATGAAGCAATTTTCATTTTACTTCCAAATGTGATGCATTTCTGAGTTAAACTGGATATTGAAAGAGAAAAAATGGTGCGTGGGATTTAATTGTATCCATTGGGAATTGATTGGATTGTGAAAAGTAGGCGTTTGTTTATAGCAGAATGGAGCCAGGTGGTTGGAAGAAGCCATTGAAAAGTAAGAGGGATTTGTTCGTAATGTCAGCCAAGCAGGAAAATGGTTTCAGAATCCAAGCAAGCTATTAGACTGTGCTAAAAGATTATGAAGACAAACGTTTGGTTAGGAATAATGCACACTTGTGGATCATGCATAATAAGAGCAGAAACATGCAGAAAAAATAGGAACTATTTGATTTCATGTTGAGTTTGAGTTCATGTAAGTGTAACCCCATAAACTTCCCATATGTTGCAACAACAGTTGTCATGGTTTCTCCAGTAGCACAATATTGTCATCTAGTCATCAGTTTTTGGTCTCCATCCACTTTAGATCTGCTGAATTACCACATTCTGAAGAACCTGCACTGCTCTGAGTCCATTGTGGCTGGGACACCCATGGAGACCCTGCAGGGCACCGTGCTGGAAGTCGGCTGCGATGGCGATGAGATGACCCTCAACGGCAAAGCCATCGTCACGCAGAGAGACAAACTTGGAACCAATGGAGTCATTCACTACGTCAATGAACTTCTTATCCCTGACTCAGGTTTGATCTTTAGTAGATCTTAGGGCCAGATTTACTAAACAGGGCAAATTAGTGTGAGAGTGCAATCCCATAAAAGCGCAGATGGGAGTGGAAAGTTCAATGCATGAAACGGCACAAAAACCAAAAATTAACTCGCTCAAACCTTAGTAAAACTTGCATGATTCATTTAAATGCTCTCCTACCGTAAATTTATCTTCTGAGAGGGAACTCCAACAAATGCATATGCAAATAAGGTCTGGATAAAAAAATAACTGTGTCCATGCCTTTTCAGCGCAAATTTTTCACTGTGTGCCTTTAGTAAGTCCTGACAGTGGGTTTGCGCTGGTGGAAGCTGTTAGTAAATCTGGCCTAAATGTCAATGTCATGACACTATTTTTTTGTGTTAATTTATAAAAAAAATTATAAATACGTTAAAAATGCAATTTAATATTTAAATATTAAAATGTATTTTTTTGCTGAAAATGTAATTAATGTTTCTATATACATACATATATATTATACATATAATTTTAATATTTTTAATGCTGTACTGTTTTTTTTTTTTAATTTATTTATTTTTAGCCAAGACCCTCCTGGAGCTTGCAGAGGGATCTGTTGTTACTACAGCCTCCAAGCTTTTTAAAGATGCCGGTCTTACTGATCATCTCATTGGCACCGAGGCTGTGACTTTATTAGCTCCGCTGAACGATGCTTTTAAAGGTTGGATCACTCCATTTTCTTTGAGCTACAGTAGCAACTGTGCCTTAAGAAACTCTGAAATAACTGTAATTGTGTCATTTGCGTGCAGACAAGAGTTTGACCATGACACCCGACCTGAAGAAACTGCTGAGAAACCACATTCTCAAGGAGAAGTTTTCCTCTAAGAGCCTTTACCACGGGCAGGAGTTGGAGACGCTTGGTGGATCGAAACTTAGAGTGTTTGTGTTCAGAAATGTAGGTCTTGAATTATACATATGGGAATAATTCAACAGAAACCCAAATCCCGGTAGCTATGTTTAAATGAAACATTGATATCTATCTATACTGAACAAAATTCTATAACAGCAGATCAATACATTTCATTTTCAATGGTGAAGGAAATAAATCCTTGCATTATGAAACTCCCTATTTCCCATCCCAATCCATCAAACACACATAAGAGCCACGTTTTTTATTTCTGGCCATGTTGTAGCTGGCAGCGTGGCTGGTATAGTTCAGTCTGCGCTCTCACATTTCTGCTTTGTAATGGAATTCACAGACCACCGGAAACCTCTCCTTTGGATCACCTTAACATTTTCCACAGCCCACTTCATGCATCGTCTGTCTTGTGAGAAAAGAGAGCTTTGAAACAAATGTGCTGATCTGTATAACCAATAACCTTAACCGTTTCACTTTGCAGAGCCTGTGCATTGAGAACGCCTGCATTGCTGCACATGACAAAAATGGTCGCTTTGCAAATATGTTCATCGTTGACAAGATCCTGGCACCCCCCATGGGAACTGTCATGGACGTCCTGAAGGCAGATGATCGTTTCAGGTAAGCACACACAGCAATATCTTAAAGGGATAGTTAAATAAATTCTGGTATCAATTTCTCACCCGACTGTCATTCCAAACCAGTATGGCTTTCTACTATATATTCAGTACTGGGACATAAGAACATCTTGAAGTTGAATCAGATGTGGCCCCACTGATGTGAATGGCATTTGGTCAGAAGACAGTTGTAAACAAATTGCATTTGGTGTCAACAAGCACCAGCAAACCAAAGCTATTGAGTGGTATAGTCTAATTTTATGATGTTTTTACAGTGCTTTTCGGAGCCTGACACCCCAAATGCCATTTGCTTTCCATTGTCTGGAAACAAGACAACATTTTTAAATTCACCTTTTATATTCCTCACAAGACATATAGCTGAATGAGCTTGGAACAGTGTTATTTTAGTATCACTGAGATACTATTATAGTTTTTATTAATATTTTGATTCACTTTTTATTTTTATATTTTCAGTTTTTTATTTTTTATTATTTTGTTGTGTATTTTTTTTAAATGTCTATATTTTTTAATTCTATATTACAATTTTATTATGTATTTTTACATTTCTATATCAGTTTTAGCTTTTGTTATTTTAGTGCATTTTAGTACAAGTTAAATTTCAATTAAATTGAAAATATATTATTTCAGTTAGTGTTTATTTTATTTATGGTTATATTTATGGTTTTAGTTTTAGTTCAAAATAACCTTGGTTTGGAATGACAAGAGTTCAACTAAATGATGACAAGATTTTTAATGAAAGATTTTTTTAACTTTAAAAAAGGTGCTCATGACTATTTAAGCCATTCTAGAGGTATTTGAGAGTACAAAAGATTTAACCTCACATTAGTGGTGATTTAACCAAAATACCCTATAAATACCTAGAAGAAAATATTTTCCACTATAAAGGCCATAATTGTTTTCACAGTCTTATTGAAAGGGAATTTGCAGCTGCTGTTTCTCACCCACATTCAGTGTCAGTCTCTCAAAACGTTTCGTAATTATCATGTACTTGCGTGTTCAAACTCGAGGCTGTAATTTCTTCAGATTTCTAATGACCTGGGTGGAATCTGAGCTGTCAGTCTAACTGTCTTTTATCGCCTAAAGATACACTCCTAATAATGTGCATTAATGACCTCTCATCCGTACAGCACTTTGGTTGGCGCCATTCAGAGAGCAGGCCTGACCGAGCTCCTGAACAAAAAAGGGACCTACACCTTCTTTGCCCCCACCAATGCTGCTTTCAGTGCAATGCCCCCCACCGACCTCAACAAACTCATGAGTAATGTCTCCTGTGTCACCATATGTGTTAGAAAAACAGATGTTCAGGCCGTGATTACACACCAACTAGTCAGATTCAGTATAAGTGTTTGTGTATGTGCAGAATAAACCTACATATGTTGTGTCCTTGCTATTTTGTACATAGGAGACCCCAAGGAGCTGGCAAACCTTCTGAGATACCACATTGGTGAAGAGTTCCTGGTCAGCGGCGCTGTGACCTCACATACCAGAGTGAAGCCCCTGACAGGAGATAAACTGGAGTTAGGCACTGTCAGTACTCAACAATCAATTTCATCTTATTATTGAATCAAGAAATGCTTTTTAGATTCTGTATCTTTAATAGACGTGATATTGGTACACTGCTGTTCAAAATGTCTCTTATGTTCACCAAGTCTGCATTTATTTGATCTAAAAATAAAGTAAAATCAATTAATATTGTGAAATATTATTACATTATAAAATAACTGGTTTTAATTCTAGAATTTTCAGTCTTCAGTGTCACATGATCCTTCAGAAATCGTTTTAATATGCTGATTTGCTGCTCAAGAATCACTTATTTGTGTGTGTTTTCTTTGAAAAATAGAAAGTTCAAAAGATCAGCATTTATTTAAAATAGAAACAATTTGTAACATAAATTTGATAAATGGTAGTGTATATTTATATGCTCAGTTCACTCCAAAAAAAAAACTGAGTGAAACTTGTGTCTCATTTAAAATATATATGCTGTTATTTTGCGGAACACACACACACACAAAAATCATATATATATAAACTCCACATGGAAGATCTTTTGTGTACCTTAAAAAAATAACACAAGCTTAACTTTTGAATAATGCAAGCATGAATAAATTGTCAATCTTTCTTTATTTCATCTGATCTTGTTATCTCCTTCAGCGTAACTCCACCATATACGTGAACAGGGCGCCTGTTGTCGAGACTGACCTGATGGCTACCAATGGAGTTGTACATGTTGTTGATGTAATCATAAAGCCACTGCGTAAGTCATAAACCAGTTTTTCTTAAACTTTATGATAAAACAATCTCATTTCAGAGCTTCATAACAGTGTGACATGCCACTTTGTTGTAGCTCCTAAAATTGTGAGTGACCAGGCTGAAGGCTCAACAATCAGACGCACATCTGCTGTGAGGGTTAGTATATCATAAACTATTATTTACTGGTAGATCAGTGTTGACATTTGATAACTTTCTTCTTTGCTTGCTAGCTTTTTGTACGTATTTTTTGTGCTTGAATTGTCAAAATAAATGAAATATATCTTCTCAATTTTTGATCCCAGGCTGGGACTCAAGTAATGAATAATGGTATGAACATTTTTCCACATAAATGCAATTAATGAACCAGATCTATTTCCAAATTTGCATGCGATTGCACTGGGGGAAAAAATGAAAGAGAAAGATAAAACCAAATAATAATATATTTCTTGCTACATTACAGATGATCTCTTCCAGAAGGTCCTGAGAAGTCATAGCAGCAGAACAATGTCTCGTGTTCAGTAAACATTAGCTCTACAAAGTAAAACTGAGGTTCATTTTAACCTCCACCACTTCAAAAGGATGGGAACACACAGTGGAGAGATAATTAAAGGCTAAGAAAATCCAGGCAACAAAGTACATAATGCTGAAAATGGAAAACAGTTCAGCATTGCAAGATTGTGACTTTTTTCATGTGCCAAAGACCCTTGGATGAAGAGCGGTGATTTCTAAATATCTCAAATTCATGACAGCAATTTGTTATGGCACTTCATATGTTTTGGATATTCATTCGACTTCTGTTTTGGAATTTCAGTCTGAATTATTTGAATCAGATGTTGGTTCAAGACTTTTTGTTAACATTTTGCATTTCTTTTTATTGTTTTTGTAATGATTTGGTTGTTGTATTTGATATACCTGTAGCATGTTTGCATGGTTTAAGCTGGAACAAATGCTATGTGGGCACATAAAAAACACCAAATTTATGTCTTCATTTCCCATGGTCTATAATGTAAACTTGTGCAGATTATTTGTTTTGTGAAGAACCAAAGATCACTGTCTGCTTGTTTCTTAATAAAAATGACTATTTTGTTGCCACATAGTTATAGTTTACATATAACTAGCCTGTGCCCTTGAATGTAGTTTGCTCTGTCTGTTACAAGCCAATTTGTCAGTTCACTGAGCTGAATTCACAATGTGGTGGATTGTCATAATGTGGTGATTAATGTGCGCCAATTAAAAGTCTCACTCAGATGATAAATTAAAAGTCTGCTTGTTCCCATTATTCGTGACTAAATCATTTCTCCACATTCACTGTTTCTGCTTGAAGTCCCCCTGCAGTCGCTAATTTTATCCCTTAAAACTTAAAACATTTTTATATTTTTTCATGCCATTGCATTTAAAACAAAAAAAGCATGGGCCTAATTAAACATGCATGGTTCCATACACTTTTTTGTTTGTTTTATTTTCATATTTCTAGCACTAGTACATGCATTTACACTGCACTTATAAATTGCATAAATAATGTTTTATTAATGTATCTGTATAGGATGATGAATACAATCCAAATGATCACATTTACATATCGAAAAATAAAATCGATTTAAAAATTGTCTATTTTCATGGCAAGAACAGGTTAAAATCGATTTAAAAAATAGGTATAGGCTTATAAACAAATTAATAAACATAAAAGTGATATTATATACAGGTAAATGAAATATTAAACAATTCATACCAAAAGATTATTTTTTTTTTTATTTTGAAGTTGCAACAGTCGCTACAGGACTGAATGAGTCAAGGAATTATTCTGAATGAATCTTTCAAAATATTTCACCTGTTTTGTGTTCATCTGCTTCTCCCATTTTCTCTTTTTAAATTGACTACCACTCTAATACAATCAGGTACAACAATAATTCTCAAATATCTAAATATTTATTACAATACTGATAAATCTTCAAGCTACGAGAATATTTTTTGTCTGGGGTCTCCAAAATGGCAGAAGATGCACTGTAAAAAAATAAGTGTAATTTTAACTGTAAATGTTGTAAAAACGCTACGGAAAACAACTGTTAATAGGTTAACAGTAAGTTCCTGTACTATATACAGGGGAAAACTGTAAATGATCTAACCAGACAATTCATGTAATTTTACAGTAAAATGCTGTTAATTGTACAGTTTGTATAATTTACAGTCAAAAACTGTAAACTGATATTCCAGAATTCCCTGCATGAAACTCCATATTTGAAAGTATTTTGTTTCAATAATCATGTTTTTTTAATAGTTTTTGTTATCAGTTATGTACATTTGGGCTTTATGTTACATCTTCTGATGTTTAATGAAAGTTTATTACATTATTTAAGTATCATGTGTGTTTAGTGTTTGCATGAATGATTCTGTGCACCTTCTATATATTAGTATATACTTCTGCTTGTAGTGAAGCTACTTGTGATTAGCTTTGGTTCTTCATGTGGCTTTCTCTTTTACCACCTGCATTATTATGGTGGTTGTCAGTATGTTAAAGGTACAAAACAGATTTTAACAAAACAGTGTTGTATACAAAACAGTGTGTTGAATTTACTGGTTTACATTCAAATGTCCTTGTTTGTAAATTACAGTTTTATACTGTAAATTTTACAGTTTGTTCTGTAAATGTGTTTACAGTTTTTCTGTATTTTTTACAAAATTATTCTGGCAACCACAGCTGCCAAAATATTTTTAAAAACTACAGAATTTTTTTTTACAGTGCGGTACATAACTCGTGGAGAAGAATTATTGAATAAATTATGCTGTTATTGTTTTCTTTGCCACAAAAATTATTCTCATAGCTTCGTAAAATTATGGTTGAACCCCTGATGTCACGTGGGCTGTTTTACCGATGTCCTTATACGTTTATGGACCTGGGAACATGCCAGTTGCATTGCGAAGAGTCAGAGAGCTCTCAGATTTGATCAAAAATATCTTAATTTTTGTTCCGAAGATGAACGAAGGTCTTACGGGTTTGGAACGACATGAGGGTGAGTATTTGATGACAGAATTTTCATTTTTGGGAGAACCATCCCTTTAAGCGGGTTCGTGAATCTTTTTAGATTGGGACTTCGGAGCGCATATTGATTCAGATGGGGTCTTCGGATCGTAAATGTTTTATTGTTTTTTTTATTAAACAGAACAAAACATCAAACCATTAAGGCAGTAGCCTACAGTTATAAAAACAAAACAGAAAAAAAGAATAGAAAGTATAGCCTACAAAAAATAAAAAAATAATTAATAAATAAAAATAAAAGGTTTGCACCTTGAGGACACAAGGAATAAATATAGATACACTTTTTTTTTTTTAGGGTTAATAGAACTTTAGATTCCATATTATGTCTAGATCAACTTTGAATAAAGAAAAAAGAGATTTTTCAAACAGCATTTTTGAGATTGTCTTTAGTTCACTGCCGCTTTAAAGAGAAAATGCTCAGCAATGGTGCTGACTGATGAATGGTTTGTCTTTAAGCATATTAAAAACATCAGACAGATATGTAAACAACACTGAAAACCGGATTGTCACCAAAATTTCTTTAAAACCACAGACAGACGTTGCTATAGGGCAGTTTGTTTTGCTTCAGGACCCTGACATCAAATAAAGATCCAACACAGTTCCAAAACTGTTTTTTTGTACAGAGGTAACAAAAAAGTCCTTAAACAGTAATAGTGATATAATATTACTTGAAAAAGGTAAATAAATAATCTATCTATGGTCGTCATTGTTGCAAGATTTAGTGGGTTTAGTGGGAGGGACAACTTCATTCTAGAGAGCATCTGATAGGACAAAAATCTGCATAGTGCACACTGTAAAAAAAACAAAAACAAGCTTCAGCAGATTTTTGAGTTTTCTCAACTTGTCCTTTTAAGTTTATACAACAAAAATTTGAGAATCTCCCACAAAAATAAACAAACTCAAAAAATCTTTAAGTTTTTATTAAGTTTTTTTTTTTTACAGTGCAGTATGAGTCATCAGTATTTTGTTCTGTTTTCCAAGATAGATAAAATACTGCAAATTTGGATAGCATATATCTGCTAAAGGTGAATTTTGCTTTCTGTTTAAAGGCACACTGACATGTACAGTAGATGATCTTAAAGCTAGCACACATGGACTAAAAGCAATAAAAAAATGTTTAATTTCACAGGGTCAGTTGTAAAACCTATTTAATTTGTTATCCTCAACTCACAATTATATGGTTCATTGCATTTTATTATTTACATTTCCCCCCATACATGAGCCTATCAGAACAGACTTGCCATTTTTGGATCCCAACCAACCACTGGAATCAAAACGAGACTGCTGGAGCTTCCGTAATGACTTTACATGGAAAGATGCCTGTTGTTTAAACCTGCCATTTTGCTTTACTGTGCTTGTTATATCGCCGCATACACTCTGGAAACATTTGAGGATGGTAAACAGAGCTTCTGAACCCCGCGGCAGTCCTGGGATGGGATGGGATGGGATGTCTCAAAGCTGCCCAACTGAGCTGGAGTAGGAAACATATGTGCACAGTACCCTTTCTCAGCTGGCAGCCCAAAGAAACATTCCAGCAGCATTTTGCTCCCAGAGCAAGATACTGGCAGCCTGTTTTGTGTCGCAGAGGGCAGTGGGGTTTAGTGCTACTGGAACCTGCTGGCAAACACGCTGCTTAAGTTATTATTACAGTAGGCATGTAGCAACCAAAGATCAATGTGCGGAAAAATATTGAAGAGAGCCTACTCTCATCTCCTCTTGCTAAACCATGTTTATCCACGCCGTTAAAATCATTACACGACTGCACGGAAACAAATGTCAAGTCTAATAAGTCTACATCTGTATTACATTCAGAATTACACTGTAGAATGCCTGAGACCTTTATAAATAGTTTGATGTCTGTTTCCCTTTAGTATCAATCCAGAGTAATCAGACATTTTTTCTTGTCCACTATTTTGACCTTCTAAATTTAAATCAGATGATCAGTTTTGGTAAATCGTTGTTTTACGATTTACCAAATCAATTTTCTTGCATTATCAGTGGTGATTTACAATCTGCTTTGGACCAAAATGCATAAATCTTGTACATTTTATTGTCTCCTGTACGGCCTCCAGCACACCTACACATGGTTACTGTAGGATATCTTTGTCTGTGAAGGACCTTTCTAATGGGAAACACATGTGCGGCCATTAATGGCTCAATATAATGTGGTTTTTCACTTTCTGTATATCAAAAATGTGCTTCATGTGGCTCTACATCTACATTTACTGTATCTATTCAAGTCAAAAATATATAATTAGGTCTTCATTAGGTTACACCATTTTTAAAGGAATAGTTCACACCCAAATTTAAATTTGATGAAAATGTACTCATCCTCAGGCCATCCAAGATGTAGAAGAGTTTGTTTCTTCATCCAAACAGATTTGGAGAAATGTAGCATTGCAACACTTGCTCAGCAATGGATCCTCTGCAGTGAATGGGTGCCGTCAGAATGAGAGTCCAAACAGCTGATAAAAACATCACAATAATCCACACCACTCCAGTCCATCAGTGAACATCTTGTGAAGTGAAAAGCTGCATGTTTGTTAGAAACAAATTCCTCATTAAGACATTCTTAACTTCAAACTGTTGCTTCCTCTATCCATAATATTTCTTTCTCCAATAAAAAAAAGAAATCGTCTTATCTGAATCAGGAGAGAAATATGCACAAATCAAACACTGTTCACAAGCAAAATCAGTCCATAACAGCTCTAAACAAATATGTCAGTGTATATTGATATTAGAGGAGAACAGAGGATGGACTTTTTCACTGGAAGAAGTGTTATTGAGGATTATGGACTTGTATATCGGCCAGGAGGGATGGTTTAAAGTTAAAAAAAAGAAAAGAAAAAAGAAGCACCTTAATAATGTATTTGTTTATTACAAACACACATCTTGTTTGCTTTTCAAGACAATAATAGATGGACTGGAGTGGTGTGGATTACTTGTGGATTATTGTGATGTTTTTATCAGCTGTTTGGACTCTCATTCTGACGGCACCCATTCACTGCAGAGCATCCATTGGTGAACCAATAATGCTAAATTCTCCAAATCTGTCCCGATGAAGTTTCTTTTTTTGGGTGAATTTTTCCTTTAAGGGTAAGATCAACTATTATAAATAACTCTTTAACTTAACAACTATACACTCTGTTCACTTTTTACAGTATATTGGTCTTTACTGAGACTTTCCAGCAGAGCAAAAATGTCAGTGTTTGGCAACTTGAAACTTGCTTGGAAAATGCACAATGAAGTCAGAGCTATTCAAACATAAATGGAATTTAGGGCAGTCATTTCATGCTAGTCATAAGTTTCAAATTAAATCTTTGTATTGCATGCAGCTGTTCTCTTTTAGCTAGTGTGACAGAGTGAGTTTTCATTGATGGAAAGGCTTACAGTAACAAAACCCAGCCAAGCTCCGGTGTTCGTTCAGAAAAGGCAGTGACATAAAAGAGACAAACTGTTTAGATTTCTGAAACTGAAAAGAATAAGTCCTTCTTCTGTCCTTACAGACAGACACAGATGTTTTGGGATCTGGGTGGATGACTTTGACAACACACATGACCTGCTCTACATATGTTGCCCTCTGATTTGGCCTTTTGCTGTGTGGGCTTGACCCACAATAGCTCTCTTATATCACATGCAGGACACCCAGTGAGAACAGATTGTAGAACCAGGTTTCCAGTATCCATAAAACTCACAGCTTGTGAAAGCCTGAGCCTTGTATGAACAAAATCCGTGAAGATGTCTGCTGGAGACACAAAGTAAAACAGGAACGGAAATTAAACTTAATCACCTTAAACTGCACAAAAAACATCTCGCTCCACTCAGGAAGAGCAATGGTTCATTTAATACTACTTAATACACTTGCTGGCCTCTGACATTGTTGTTTGTTACTTCAGGTGTCTTTGGCTGTTCAAAAACATTGTCCAAAGTATATGTGAAAAATAGTAATCTATCTTGTATATGCATTTTTATGTGTAGATTAAAACCCAAATTTTAGGAACTGTTTAAAGAGTTGTTAACATAAATTTTAAAGATTTTTTAAAGAGTTTAACAGAATAGATGAAACTTTTTTTTTTTTTTTGAAGAGAAAGACTGACCCCTGGTGATTACTTTAGGATGTGCCTGAGTGTTTCATTCTTCAGATAGGCTGTGTTACAGCAATTTATACATAAAAATAAACCTTATGATTTGAAACTAGGTGTTTTCCAAGGTTTTATTTTTTATTGATATGAACATATAAGCATGCTATTTTAAGCAAATATTTCTCACATTTATATTATCAGTGTTCTTGAAATGAATGAATGAATGAATGAATGAATGAATGAATGAATGAATGAATGAATGAATGAATGTTTTGAAGCAGTTATAAAAAAAATTATACACATCTGCTGGTGGGGCTACAAGGATAAAGTGTAACAGTGTGAGCTCTGATGGTCAGTCTGAGAGTCCTAAAGCTAGACCACTGACATGCGTTTTAAACAGGGATAGAGAGCCAGTGCATATAGTGTATAAACAGATTCACAACTAAGGATGTCAACATAATATTCAGATAAAGATTAATTCATTCAGATAACCATCATTCACGACAATGTCATAAAATTCTTCATTCATCCACTTATTGAAAGACCTTAGACAAAACCTTGAGAAAAACTCTTAATGAAGGTGTTTTCACATATGCACAGTCAATCCAATGCAACTTAAAAAGCATCATATAGTCTGAAACTTACTGTTAAAACATATTATTTATCTAAAAACGTTCTCCAAGTGTTACCTACTAGATTAAACATACTACTTTTCATTTGCATAAAAATTAAATGAATGGCATGCTTATGTATTGATTGTAAAGATAAGTTTATACATCCACTAGACGATAGATAGATAGATAGATAGATAGCGAACTAATTAATTTGAATATGACCTCGTGTGTATGCGCGAGCAAGCAAGCACCGCGTTACTCGCTCTCTATTGGTTGTTGAACTGCTGAAGTTTTAAAAGCCAGACAGAGTGGAGCCAACTTCCGTGACGTCACGTGACCGTAGCACAACTTCAGCACGGCGCTTGTATAACATGGCAACCAGCTGTATCCTTCCGCCTTTATATAGACTATACTTCTGGTGCATTTGGTGGTTGCTCATTGTGTCAAGTCCGATTGTATGCTGTACACAAATTAGGTTGTTTGTCTGCAGATAATATTCACATAAATAAATACAGTTTAAAAAATAAGCATAGCGCCTAATGTTATGTAAAATGTTAGAAGTCTATTTTAATACAATTTTGGCTAAATGTATTAAAATAAATCGTTAAAGCAGATTAAATCAACTGCATAGCCTATTTTTATTAATCTGCATACGCATTGCAAGGTTGGGCATTTTGGATTATTGTTATTATTATTATTATTAGATCTAATAATGATTTCTGTCTGTTGGAAACATGAAAACCATGACAATGTTTTTATGTAGGCTATGCACAAATGTTCATATCAATCTATATGTGCTCCAATACTGTGTTTTTTTTCAGTAAAATCACAGTGGCAAAATATCCTTAAATCTCAATAAATGCAATACAGAAACAAATAACTAAATAATAATAATAATAATAATAATTAGCAATACATTCAGAGCCAGATATAGCAAGTTAGAACGAATGAACACTAATAATATAATAGGACACTGTAATATTGTAATAGAATAAATAATATATAGTTAATTTAATCACTTACAGTTACATTCAGCTTCATGTAGGGCCCTCTGATCTCATTAGAAATGGTATTTGACTGTTAGTAAATGCCTTCTAATGTTGTCCATCTTAAAACCACTATAGAGGGACCATAATACTCACATAATACAATACTATACTCCATTAATCACAGACATCTTTTGATGATCTCAAGTGCATCTGCAGGCACGGAAGAGTAGTAGTTTGTCAAATGGGCGGATGGATATGCACTAATGTGATTCGCCTCCAGTCTGTTTGACGCCAGGACTGGTGAGAGACGAGGGAAAGAGAGGCAGGAAAAAAGGAAAAAAAACTCCTTCATGTCGGTGTCTGTAAAACAGAGCAAAGGTCGACAGACGCTACAGCATTTCATGAAAGGTATGCAATCTAATGATAATACATCTAGCCGATAAAGACGGTTCAGTGGTCACTTATCAACTTTATTCCAGCAGGGATGGTGGCTTTTCCGCGGGGGGGTGTTGAGAAGTGATTGAAAAAGTTTCCTTGCTGTTTTTTCTTTCCTTTTTGTGCAAATGAGGTGAGGAAAACACGTGAACGAAGTATATTTATATTTTCTAAAAGGAGTATTTAAAATATTTAAAACGGATTATAGACAGTTATTTTGAGGTTGTAATGGTTATTTGGGTTTAATTAATGTTAAACCACAAACTGCAAATCTAAACGGCTAACGGGCTATGTAGCAACTCGGCTAGCAGTAAGTTTTCACACAATACAGAAAAACAAATGTAACAGGAATGTATCCAGAAATATGTCGTTATGATTTTTGAAAGTTATGAAAACGGGTCATTTTATAGTAAAAGCGGCTTAAATTTAAACCGAATGCCCATGTTTTGAACTCAATCCTACAAAGTTGCGGCTAATGTAGCTTAGCTTCACTCCTCGTTTATTCAGCTAATAAATATTTATGATTTCACACGAAGTCGCGCGTATTTACAGCAAGGATGAAATAAACCACGGCGTACTTTAATAATAATTGGTATATAGTTAAAGAAAGTGACTGTTAACATTCTTGTGAGGAAAGATGTGCGTGTCGTGGCGTGTCTTACTGGCTGTGTCTCAAAAGCTAGTGTGCTGCCCACTCAGACAGCATTTTTAGGCATTATAGTCTCTAAAAACTGGTGTTCTGCCTTGGCTCGGGCTTACTAAACGTGCCTGTGATGCCCAAAATGCTGTCTAGATGGGCAGCTCACTTGCTTTGAGTCTGTCTTCAGTAATATTCGTTTAAATCCCTTGGAAACACATTCACAGATGTTTGCTTATGGTTTAACGTTACTGACTGAATTATCTGATGGGTAAAGTTTATATTTTAGCATCCGTTTGATAGTAATCATGGAGAATTTGAGCTGATGTGATGAGCTGATATCAGCCATCTCTGTGTGCAGTCTTTGGAAATATCCATTGTGAGCTGTGATCATCCTTGAAAGATGTGAAGATGTAAATAGATGGTTTGGGTATTTGTTTAAAAGTTGTTTGTGTGGTCTGAGCTTTGTTTATTGCTGTTTTTGTGGAGAGTTGTTATGTTTTTAGACAAAGAGCTTCAAAATCATAATTTTTTCCTTGGCCTTGGTGCACAGAGATAAATATTGCACATTGAATGACATTTTCCTAAGTATCGTAATAGCAGTTCTTTGTAGAAACTCATTTGAAAGATATCGGCTTGTTTTTGACCTTGACCAAGGGGAGGTTTAGATACGGTCAGCTTTTAACATGTTATCGGAGATGGAATGCCTTCAAAGAACAGCATCACCATGTTACTGGCTTTCATTCATCGCATAATAAGATTCTGTTTTATCAAAGCGTAGCATTGCTTTATTTCTCTAATGGTGATGCATAAATGATTGTCTTATCAATACCACTGAACTTACTGTTCTTTTTCAGTAGTCCTATATGAGATTTCAAATTTATCTTTAAATTTAAACACCATATGCATTATGATTCATATTCATAGCTCACTTTGGTGTACAATACGTACACTTTCTTTTAAGCAGAATAAAAATCAGTCTGGATTGGTAAGCATTATAAACAAGATTAAAAATATACATAACAGAAAATATGAGCATGCCAAATGATTAAGTTGTTGTTTTTTTCAATAGCAGCTTAACATGATGAAAAAAAATATTTTGTTTCACATAGTGAATCTAACATTGTAATTAAAAATTGGTTGATACAAACACACAGCGTTTCCAGATCTTGATCTTTAACATCTTGATGAGATGTTAAAAGATTTTTTTCCCAGATAACCACATTTTTTCATAGGTGGAGCTGTATTATTGTAATATTTGTTGCATTATGGCAACAAGTCATATTTTGCTTCTGGACTGGTTGGTTTGAAGTTTCTTCTTTGCATTTTTGCAATAGCAGAATTCGTTTCCATTGAGAGCCTCTGAATATCTGCCAACGTGTAACATCTGTCCCATAGATGTTCATGTGAGTGTTCACATCTGTTGTCAATCTTGAGCTATGATCTGATCCTGAATAATAACGATTAAAATGAATGCTGCAGATGTATACCTTCAGAAACCTGTTTTTCTTTGTAGTATTTCAGGCTTGGAGAACAATGGCCTGGCAATTGTTTATGTGCAGCATAAAGAGGGTCTATCCCTATTTATGTCGATGATGTAAGGCTCCAGGGATGGAGAGACTGGATGGTGTCAAGCAATTAAACAGCCCCCCTCTGAACGACTGCATCTTTGTCTTGGATGGGTGTGACGGCTCTCCTCCTTATTTAGAAAAAGAGATCTTGTTCTGGGCTTGTAAGAAAGCCATATTTTTCTGATCAAATTCAAACTGATAAAATTGTAAGGCAGTGCTTCTGTCTTGCATCTGTCGTGCTCTTAAATGTCACTGAAATGTTAGATGGCTCTTTCAATCTGGCTATTATACCTAATTGTATGCGTAATTTGATTTTAAGGATAATGCATGGGTTGAAGCCCACTAGAGGCATTGCGACTACACGACAGTCCTCGTAATAAATCAATTGATTCAGTAAGGAATAAAAGCACCTTCCTTGGTCTGGAGCTCCATTAGTGTCACAATGTGACTCCATTATGATTTAGAAAGCTGATTTCATGTGTAATTTTGCAAATGGCACTGCTCTTGAATGTATATCATAATTATAAAGCAGCATCAAGATGCACATCTTCTGATAATCATGTTGCGGTTGTGGTCAGCATCTTAATGTTATTTTCATTATTTGGGATGAAACAGATGACTGTCAATTTTCATTTTATGGGCATATTAGCCTCCGCCAAACATTTCTTCTTCACTTTTAAAGCAAAATGTCTCTCTCCCCATGAAATAAGAGCATAGAAAGAGTAAAAGCTTTAAGTGGGAGGCTTTTGTGACTGCTAGAAAAATCAATATGGGTAATGCTTTCTGTGCTTCTCATTTTGCAAATGGAGCAGCTGAGTGTAGAGGCAGGATGGAGATAGGGAGCAGGGAAGTGTGTGTTTGTGTATTGAGCTTCTATATTGCTGATCTGAGTCCTGTACTTCCTATTGTTAAAGCTTCGCTATCATCGGTCCCTCAGCAATCAAGGCAGAGTGTGCTGGTTACAAGCTGATTACTTGTTTCTGCTGATAAGCAAGGCGTTTTGGTGTGTGCCGGCTCATTGAACATAATCGCAGGAAGATTTCAGGAATTCTCTGGCCTGATTTTTACCATTCATAGTGTTAGTAATTGATCAGAATAGAGCAGTTTAAAGTAATGAGGAGTTTCAATTCAAGTTATTCTCTATTGACAGCATTAGTGGCGTAGGGTTGAGTAGCACATAAAATACTTAAAACATACAGAACATGCTGTTTCTATGCTTGCTTGCTTAGTCAATATTACAGCTTCTATCTTAGTAACTCTGGCATGGTATGTGTGAGGATCCAAGAACAGGACTTTGTACATACAAAATTGGAAAACAGGAATTACATCAGTGACCAACTGTATGAAGCTGACACCCGCCCCCAGTGAAATGCAGGTACTTCTTCCAGAGTAAATAGTTTTTTGTTTTTGTTGCAGTGACCGTGACAGGTGACTTCTCCAGTCATAAAGACATTTGACACGTACTGTTTTTTTTAAATGCAAACTTCATAGCACACACAATACGCGTTTTAAAGAAAAATTAATAAATGCATTTTAATGCTTTTTGCATTTTAAACCGTTCAAGTGCATATCTCCATATACTTATTAGTGCCCGCTTAGTATTACTGCTATTTTTGAAGGACTAGTAGTTTTTTCCAACTGAAGCTGTCAACAGAGCTAAACTTACACTACCATTAAAAAAAAATGTTTTTTATTATTATTGCTTTATTCAGCAAAGATGCATTAAATGTATCCAAAGTCACATTACACTGACTTTTATAATGTTACAAAAGATTTCTATTTTAAATAAATGCTGTTCTTTTGAATCTAATCAAAGAATCCAGGGGAAAAAAAGATTAGTTTCCGCAAAAATATTAGGCAGCACAACTTTTTTTCTATAATTATAAGAAAAGCTGCAAATCAGCTAATTAGAAGGATTTCTGAAGGATCAAGACTAGTGGTCGAGCGATATATCGGCCGATATCTGGCATTTTTCAAATATCGGCATTGGCCGATGCAGTTTATTTTGACGTCACAACGGACTTTTATTTTGACGGCGCCGAGAGCGGCAGCATCTGAGCACACAGTGCTCACTTTCTCCCTCTTGTTCGCCGTCGTTGTTAACAGTTCTATCTAATATGGATAGAAGTCTGTCTAATAATCAGATAGAGCTGTTAAACAAAGGAATTAAAAGTTATACAAAAAAGTATTATAATGATCGCTTTAATATTATTAGTAATAGAAAGGCAAACATTATAATACTTTCTCATTTGCCTTCAGCATTCAGCAAATGCTGAACAAATCTTTGAATGACTAATGAACATTTAATTTCACAAACCTTGCAGACTAGTCTAATCCAGCTGTGAGATCTTCTAAAGTGTGCATTTGTAACCTGCATGATCGCGTGATCTCTGCGTTCAGAGTTCAGCTTCACTGGAGAGGCGTGATCGACAAACTTTAAACTCGTGACTTCAAATTATGCTGCGTTTATGCTTTTGCTCACTGCCATATTCATGTCACTGTGTAATTCCACTGTATAATTTCACTGTGTGCTGTATGTAAAATGAGTGTTACTTTGGCTTTATTTGAAAAAATATGATTCCCAATGTACGCAAACATCCCAGAATACTGAGTACCCTGTTGGTTACAGTGTTTACTTCCTTTTTAATTATAATTTTATTAAATATTTATTTATTTGTGAAAAATACTTTGTCATCTAAAGTAGAGGTCGACCGATTCACCGGTTTTGCCGATTAATCGGCACTGATAGTTGATTGCCCCAACTATCGGTTATCGGCAAAAATCCATGCCGATAGTTTTCTGGTTTGCAACCGTTGCCGGAATGGCTGAGAAGGGTTCGCTGGCATTATACAGTACGAGAGCGGCCTCTAGAGGCGGAAATCACTGACAGCACGTGTTGTTTATTTTGACACGTGACACTGCACGCTGCACAGAGCGGGAAACTCCAGACGCGCATTTAAATACAGCCGACAGAAAAGCCTGCCACAGAACAGAGCGCCATTCACATAGTTTTCTATTAAATTACATTATATTTGTCCCAAATCGTTGTGAATGTATATAATGACTTCACCCTAGGCTATAAA
The DNA here is from genome assembly GCF_012432095.1 of Onychostoma macrolepis. Classification (NCBI taxonomy): domain Eukaryota; kingdom Metazoa; phylum Chordata; class Actinopteri; order Cypriniformes; family Cyprinidae; genus Onychostoma; species Onychostoma macrolepis. The sequence continues at coordinate 5,187,504 of NC_081168.1, read as the reverse complement.
TTATGTATTGTGCATTTTTCAGCAAAACGTTTGTCTTTCTGTGGCTCTAATAAAGTCTGTATGCTTCATGTAGAGAGCTGTAATAGATAGCGATTTCTCTTTCCACTTGCTCTGTTTTTTTAAACACCGAACTTAAAACTCATTTATGCCACATTGTTCATTCTTGAAGCAAACTTATGTCCGTTTGGTGATTTAAATAAATTGTTTTAGACCGCCACTTGATTTGAACGCAAAGCATCTGGTGTGTGTGTGTGTGTGTGTGTGAGAGATACCTCTGAGTTCTCCTAGACGCAGCACTGCGCGACTAACTTTTCTTTTTTTTTTTGATTAGATAATTATCAAGTGTTAAAAAATAGAAGCAAATAAAGTGTGCGAGTACACATACAATATCCATATGTATGTAATTTTAATGCTATGCCCTTGTGTAGATATTTAAAGATGGCCATCTTTAAGCATGACTTGAAATTAAATGGTAACATTTAACAATAAAAGTCCATTCGTAGCATTAATGAAAACTGTAGAAGTATTGTTCCTTGTTAGTGTTTATTTCAACATTCACTATTAGCTACTAATAGGCTATATTTTTACATTTTAAAGTTTCTTTTAACATTAGCAAATTATGAAATAACTTTAATGGTCAATATAGTAAATAAATATTAATATTTTTATTCATTTACAAAGTATGGTTCAGTACTGTTGCTGATTTTTTTTTATTATTTAAATAGTAAAGCACTAGCTCTCTTTCACTATCCATTTTGAAAACTATCGGTTGATTAATCGGTATTGGCCAGTGTGGTCCAACCTAGCTATCGGTAAAATCCACTATCGATCGACCTCTAATCTAAAGTATAATTGTTTTTTACACTTTTTTTATTTTATTTTTTTTTTATCCATTTTCAAGTGTTTTAAAATTTCTTAAATATTAATTAAAATAAATAAAATTATATCGGCCACCCTACTTTCGAAGATATCGGCATCGGCTGTATAAAAAAAAAAAACAATATCGGTCGACTACTAATCAAGACTGGAGTAATGATGCAGAAAAGTCAGCTTTGCGTTACAGGAATAAATTACTTTTTAAAGTGTATTAAAATAGGAAAGCTATTTTAAATTGTAAATAATATTTCATATTACTGATTTCCTTGTATTTTTGATCAAATAAATGCAGCCTTGGTGAGCATTAGAAACCTTTTTTAAAAAAAAAAAAAGGGCGCAGAATATCTTACCAACCCCAAACATTTGAAGAGTAGTGTATATTGAACTCCTAACATTACCTAACATTCATCTGATGAACTGCAAAATTAGATCTGTACTCCTGGTGGAAGACAATGACATGTCAATTACAGCTTGTGCTATTAATGTCAGGGCTGGTTTGATTTGCTCCTGCTTCCGTTGTATATATGTGCCTGTACACACACAGGGTCTGAACAATATCGGGGAAGCTCTGTTGTACTGACAGTGGAGTGAGAAGAGATGACCTACTTTACTTACTGTTTGGAGATGTTTGGCTGTTGTTCGCCCATCTTAACTGTGCCTTTGACTAACATCATTCTTAATTTACATAAAGCATGGTGTGGTTTGACAGGGCAAACACTGTAGTGGTTCGGGGAGTAGGAAGTGCTTTGAATAGTAACATTTTGTCCTGAAGAGCCAATGGGCTGATGTTTGGCAGCTGAAGAGGTCAAGGGGAAGGGATGTGGCTACAGGAAGTGCCTCTCAGAGGTCTTATATCCTTTCTGTCCTGGTTACACTTGCAACTTTTTCAGCAGCTGTGCTATGCTCCGTTCTTCTCGCTCTGGGAGCTCCCTGGGTGGGGCAGCGGGAGGCTGTTGCTTACAGATCCAACACAATGAGTCTGTTGTAGTTCATCATAACACATGGCAGATGGGTACATCCTAACAGTTATCTGCAAGACCTCAGATGTGTGCGTAAGTGTGTGTGGCTTTTATAACTAAATAGGCGGTAGCGTTTTTTGCGCACGTCCTCTGGACAGTGTTTTTATTTATTTGTATTTTTTCAATATGTCTAAAATTGTCATTGTGTGCACTGATGTAGTGGTTTAAATGATTGGTCATTTGTAGTCTAATCATACTATTCAAAGACAATCTTAGCCTGTTTTTTAGCACTGTAAAGAGCTGAATAGCTGTAGGGTAACTGTTTGTCACCCATAAAGGGCTATGGACTTATTTTTTATTTTTGTCCACAACAATTTTAAGTTAAAATTTGTGTGAATGCATGAGTAGTATATATTTTAAATCAGTGATTCACAACTTTTTTGACTCGAATGCTTCCCATTATCCACAATATTCAAAGGCCCCATCATGTAGGCTAATTGGTTTCCGCATCTGCTGTAGTGTTTTAGTTTTTTTTTTAATGTGCGGAATCTGGAATCGTTCATAGGAGGGGTGGACGATATAGCCTCAAAATTATATCACAATATTTGCTGTATTGATTTTTATGATGATATACAAACAAATATGGAACAACGTTTTATTGGTGATTGCAGCTGGCAGGCAGCAGCATTTATTAGTGCAAACACAATGAAAGGCATTTTCCATCCTTTTCCAACGAGTTACTGTCATTGATGACAGCCTATCCAGAGCTCTACGCCTACTTTTTTCTTTTAGGAGCACCTTCTAATCAATAATCAAATTCTGATCAAAAAGTTAACTAGATTAATTAATTAGTAATTAATAATTACGAGGTGATATTTGACTCCTTAAAGTGATTTACAGGGAATTTTGTTTTTACCTTTTATAATGGCATTTTTCTAACTCTTATTAAAAGTATGCCATCTTTTGTCAAATTCAAACAAATATATATTTAAGCTTTTTAACATTTTTAATTAAAACAACAGAATAAGTAGAATAAGTTACCAATAAAATTAAATCGGTATTTAAGAAATAAATTTGTACTACAGAGGGGGGCACAGAAGAACACAAAAGTGGCTTGTAGGTGTATTTTCAGACATTTAATGAGGCTCAGAGGTTGCACTAGTGCAATTCATAAATTCATGTTGAGGTTAATGTTTTAAATATACAATTTTGAATATAGAAATATTAAATGATTTAAGTAACAGAAAAGATACTTTAAAAATTCAATTAAAACTGTCAGCAGGTGGCGGCAAGTCTGATTTTATCACTGAATCATTGAATGAATGAGGCATTTATATAGCGCTTTATTGTGAATTGCAATACACCCAAAGCGCTTTACACTCATGAGGGGGGGGGGGCTCTCCTCAACCACCACCAGTGTGCAGCATCCACTTGGATGATGCGACGGCAGCCACAGGACAGCGGCGCCAGTGCGCTCACCACACACCAGCTACAGGTGGAGAGGAGAGAGAGTCATAGAGCCAATCAAGTGGATGGGGATTATTGGGAAGCCATGATTGATAAGGACCAGCAGAGGGAATTTGGCCAGGACACCGGGGTCATCATTCATTTAATCGATTCGTTCGAACGGCCGGTTTATTCAGGAGCGAAGCATCTGACTGTCTTTATGAATGGGTAATTGAATCGTTGACTCACTAGATTCATTTAAAAACGCAGTTGATTCATAAACGAAACACCGCTGTGTTTGAATGGAGATGCGCAGCGGCTCAGATGTGACTTCGTCTGAAACTATTTTCATTGACGAAATTGAGCAAAATAAGGCAATAGTGTTGTAGTCAGACAATATACGTCACTTGATTAACTTATCGATTTAATACAGGTGTGCCTCACATGTCCTGAAAAGTGAAGCTGTGGGCTCTTTTATCGCCCCCTGGTGGCTGGCTGCAGTACATGTCATAAACACCGCCCTCTCCGTGTAAACGAATGGGACTTGAGTCAAAATAAAAAAATAAATTACACTTCTAATACAATTTTCCGAAATACGGTTTTGGTCATTTAAGGTAGTTGTCATCACACTGATATGTGTTCAATTGTTCTTTTTTGTGATAAGTTTCATTTTAGCTAGTAATTTGATGTATAAAAACAGGGCGTGTCGTTATGGTTGATTGGGTCTGTGGGAGTTTGGGCGGGACTCGGGGAGTTTGATTCCGCGGCTCCACCTCACAACTCTACTGCGCAGACTCGGGCTCCAAACGAATCTCTACTGTGCAGACTAGGGCTCCAAATGACGTCATTTTCTCAAGATGGCAACGGCCACATTGAGATCCTTTGGCTTCACTTTTCTATAGTGGAAGGAAGCAGAGACGCGTCGTCCACAATCTAAGATTTAATACAACAGTTCTTTAAACAAGATCACTTTTGCAAGCCGTCACTCTCCTTAGTTCATCGCGATCTCACAAAACTCCATTATAATCATCGCAGCTCTCTACACTGCACAGTGAATCTCTTATTTACACTCTGTAAACACTTTGTTTGTTACAATGAGAGGATACATCTGTGATACATTACTCAACACTGCAAAAACACGCAAGTACGTTAGAGACCTTAGAAGCTCCCTCAGCGCAAACACACATATGCTGATCGGGTCAGTCGCACAGGTGCTCCTAAATATTTTTTCAGAAATATGCAATGCGACTGAAATGGTCGCACTGTAGAGCCCTGCTACCTAATTCGAAGTGTAAATCTATTGTCATAAGGTGGCAGAAGCAGCATTATAGTGCAATAGTAGTGACCGGTGTTGGGCAAGTTACTTTAAAAAAGTAATTAGTCATAGTTGCTAGTTACTTCTCACGAAAGGTAACTGAGTTAGTAACTGAGTTACATCATTATAAAAGTAACCAATTACCAGGGAAAGTAACTGAGTTATTTAAAAAAAAAAAAAAAAAAGTCAAGTAACTTGGATGCCTCCAATATTAAATGTTAAATGAATGAAATGTACACTACATGGAATAAATGATTATTTTTAAACATTGTACACATACAAAACTATTTAAAAATACTTATTTAACACTGATCATTTTTTAACATTCTAACAGACATTATACCAACAAAGCACAATTTAACTTAAAATTAATAAGTTAGAAAACAATATTTTGTGGCCATTTTTGAGACCCACAAATAAATGCAGCCTTGCTGAGCAGAAGGGAATTCTTCTAAAACATCAGAAAATATTACAGATCCCAGTTTGAACACTGTGTGAACGTTATAATAAATGTATTAATAGAGCTGTTGTAATTATTATCATTATTATTGTCTTTTTAATTTTATTTAACGGAACAACAGTAATATTACAATACTAACATTTATGAATGTTGATGGAGCTTTTATTTTGACGGAAACCTGCAGGAAGTCCTCAGTACTTTTTGTTGGCCGCAGCAGATTTATAAATTATTCTCATTACTAATTTGGGAAGATGCACGTATCACATTGTCACATGCCTTGTAAAAATTCATAAAAGTGTTACTAAGCAAATGACGATTAATACAGTTTCAGCGCAGATTTCCCTCGTGGTTTGGACTTTGAACCCTGGCTAACGAGACAGCGTCGCGAGCTCCTGCAGCGTGTTTTAGAAAACAAAGTTCTGCAGTGTATTTAATTGTTTAAGGCCATTTCGCGATTTTAATCATCTTCTCATCGGAGACATGAGATGCGGTACTAATCGGTCTCTCGCTGTCGGTGCTTGTAATGATTTTTTCATCTTTTTCTGACAGTTTTAAATGTTTCCACACTGCTGACATGTTTGCTGCATTAGTGCGCCGAATAATTTCGGCTGCCGAACAGTCGGTGCATCCCTAGTAAATACGTCATAAAGTCGCTATATCATTGATATCGCGATGACACTTTTTTGATCATATAAAAATTTATACTGGTATTATCGTGGACGGTATGATATGGCACACCCCTACTTCATAGATTAAAATAAGTAAATAAAGTAATTATAATTAAATTCCATTTCAGAATTCCAAAAGTTTTAAGAATTTAAGAAGTGAATTTACATGACTTTTCCAGTTGTTTGTTTTATTTTATAGCGATTAAGTATTAAAAAAATAAAAAAGGAAATGTGTATTCAGTATAAAAATGCCTATGTTTTAAGATATTAATTTACATTAATTTTTCAGGTCTAGAAACTAAACTTTTCAAATTAGGCTACCTCATAGGTTCTTCAAAGGAAACATATATTAATGAGATGAATTAAAATAAGAAATCTTGATTTTTCAATCTTTTTATCTAATTTTAGTACTACTTTTGTCTTATTTTAACATCTTGAGGCTCCCTTTGGAAGTTTGGTCCTTACCTTCTGGTGGGGAAACACTGTCTTACTGGAACTGTTTACTGGAACCATTTTTTTTTTAAAACCATTTTTAATCATCTTTTTCCACTTAATTTTAAGTCTTAAATGAAGTACAAATATTCCATGTATCTTGTCAGATGATAACATGTGACCCTGGCCCACAAAACCAGTCATAAGTAGCACGGGTATATGTGTAGAAATATCCAACAATGCATTGTATGGGTCAAAATTATCCATTTTTCTTTTATGCCAAAAATCATTAGGATATGAAGTAAAGATGAAGTTCAATGAAGATATTTTGTAAATTTTACTACCGTAAATATCAAAACTTAATTTTTGATTAGTAATATGCATGTTAAGAATGTCATTTGGACCACTTTAAAGGTGATTTTCTCAACATGTTTTTTTTTTTTTTTTTTTGCACCCTCAGATTCCAGATTTTCAAATAATTGTATTGTAGCCAAATATTGTCCTATCCTATTAAACTGATGTATAAATCTCAATTTAAAAAAATTGACCCTAATGACTGGTTTTGTGGTTCAGGGTCACATATAAGGTCATGAACAAAAAAAAAAATTAAAAGTATATAGTATAGGAGATAGACAGTCCATGTGATATTTGTCATTATTATGAATCGCATTTTATTTCCAAACTGATGTCAGTTTCTCTTTTTTTGTTGCAGGTGCCCCTTCTCGAAGTGTCAGCCTCTGACCGCAGCCAGTATCTGGCATGGATTAGTCTCTAATATCTAATAGTCATCTCATCGTTGTTTTCAGCCTTAATTTCTCAATTGCCCTTTACACTAATTCTTGGAGTGGTTGTGACCCAGTTCCACCCCCTTCCCGCTTCACTGCAGGCCTTCCTGAACCCTGAGCACCAGCAGCTGCGTCCTGCCTCAACTTCCTGTCCTTGGTCGTGCAAGGCTAAGCTTGTCCACTCCCCTACCCCCCCCCACATACACAAACACACACATAATCATCTTCCTGGCACACTGCGGGCCGAGAGCGCTTCAGATCCCGCTTCCTGGTGCAGCCCAGCACTATGACCTCCATGTCCAGTCTGTTCTCCTTCACCAGCCCAGCGGTGAAGCGGTTGCTGGGCTGGAAGCAGGGCGACGAGGAGGAAAAATGGGCGGAAAAGGCTGTGGACGCCCTGGTGAAGAAGCTGAAGAAGAAAAAGGGTGCCATGGAGGACTTGGAGAAGGCCCTCAGCAGCCCCGGACAGCCCAGCAAATGTGTGACCATCCCCCGGTCGCTGGATGGGCGGCTGCAGGTGTCCCACAGGAAAGGACTGCCTCACGTCATCTACTGCCGCGTGTGGCGCTGGCCTGATCTGCAGTCCCATCACGAGCTCAAACCCCTAGAGGTGTGCGAGTATCCGTTCGGTTCCAAACAGAAAGAAGTGTGTATCAACCCATATCACTACAAACGAGTTGAAAGTCCTGGTAAGTCATGACTGATATGTTTATATTACTTCTCATGACAGATGTTTTACAACACAAATGTTTTTTCATATTAAGATTTTCTTGCCACATATATGGAAAAGTGATTAAAGTTCACTACATGGTAATTATAGTTAGCTAAAACCATAAAAGCATTTTTGTTACTTGAAATGAAATCGTGACCAGGAATAAAATTAAAAATATTTAAAATAATTTAAAAACGTACATTTATTTTATTTCAGCTAGTTGCCAAAGCAACATTTCTCATTTTATTTACTTTCATTTTCATTTGATCATTTATTTACTTGATGTACTAAAATTACTGCAATAATTAAAATGTTTTAAAACTGAAATAAAAAAATAATAATAATATAGACATATTTAAAAATAATAATATAATAAAGTAATAAAAACATTCATCAAAAAAATTTTACTAAAACTTTTAAACTAAAATTCAAATGAAAATGTAAAAAATTTAAAAAATCTAAATTTAAAAAAAAAAACTGTAACGTAACAGTATTTCAGTAATACTAAAATAACACCTTGTAGACTACTGTTTGAAATTTGGGGTTGGTAATGTTTTTTTTTTTAATCTTATGTTCACTAAAGCTACATTTATTTAATCAAAAATACAGTAAAAACAGTAATATTGTGAAATGTTGTTACTATTTAAAATAATTTTATAATATATTTGAAAATATAATTTATTCTTGACTATAACAGAATTAATTTCTTTAAAAAAAAAATTTAAAAACTCAATCCCCAAACTTTCGAATGTGTAGTGTTTTTTTTGTTTTTGTTTTTTTTCTCAACCAGTATATCACCAGTCTTAGCAGTTTAATATTTTTTTGTTGAACCATGTTAAAACTCATTTGATTAGTCACACATCATTAAATACTTATCAGCTGATTTCATCTCTCTGCCAATGCAGTGTTCTTCCGATAAGCTGTCTTTGATGACAAGAAAACAAAAAACGGGCAAAATAACAGCGGATTGGTCAACATACAGTCAGGTCCATAAATATTGGGACATCGACACAATTCTAACATTTTTGGCTCTATACACCACCACAATGGATTTCAAATGAAACGAACAAGATGTGCTTTAACTGCAGACTGTCAGCTTAATACTAAATAATAATAAATCATAAATCAAACTTTTTAATACTTTTTAATACTTGGTTGCAAATCCTTTGCAGTCAATTACAGCCTGAAGTCTGGAACGCATAGACATCACCAGACGCTGGGTTTCATCCCTGGTGATGCTCTGCCAGGCCTGTACTGCAACCGTCTTCAGTTCCTGCTTGTTCTTGGGGCATTTTCCCTTCAGTTTTGTCTTCAGCAAGTGAAATGCATGCTCAATCGGATTCAGGTCAGGTGATTGACTTGGCCATTGCATAACAGTCCACTTCTTTCCCTTCAAAAACTCTTTGGTTGCTTTTGCAGTATGCTTTGGGTCATTGTCCATCTGCACTGTGAAGCACCGTCCAATGAGTTCTGAAGCATTTGGCTGAATATGAGCAGATAATATTGCCCGAAACACTTCAGAATTCATCCTGCTGCTTTTGTCAGCAGTCACATCATCAATAAATACAAGAGAACCAGTTCCACTGGCAGCCATACATGCCCACGCCATGACACTACCACCACCATGCTTCACTGATGAGGTGGTATGCTTAGGATCATGAGCAGTTCCTTTCCTTCTCCATACTCTTCTCTTCCCATCACTCTGGTACAAGTTGATCTGTCCATAGGATGTTGTTCCAGAATTGAGAATACTTTTTTAGATGTTGTTTGGCAAACTCTAATCTGGCCTTCCTCACCAATGGTTTACATCTTGTGGTGAACCCTCTGTATTCACTCTGGTGAAGTCTTCTCTTGATTGTTGACTTTGACACACATACACCTACCTCCTGGAGAGTGTTCTTGATCTGGCCGACTGTTGTGAAGGGTGTTTTCTTCACCAGGGAAAGAATTCTTCGGTCATCCACCACAGTTGTTTTCCATGATCTTCCGGGTCTTTTGGTGTTGCTGAGCTCACCGGTGCGTTCCTTCTTTTTAAGAATGTTCCAAACAATTGTTTTGGCCACGCCTAATGTTTTTGCTATCTCTCTGATGGGTTTGTTTTGTTTTTTCAGCCTGCAATGCAAATGCAGATAGCACACTTGAAATGAACTCTGGACCTTTTATCTGCTCATTGTAATTGGGATAATGAGGGAATAACACACACCTGGCCATGGAACAGCTGAGAAGCCAATTGTTCCATTACTTTTGGTCCCTTAACAAGTGGGAGGCACATATGCAAACTGTTGTAATTCCTACACCGTTCACCTGATTTGGATGTAAATACCCTCAAATTAAAGCTGACAGTCTGCAGTTAAAGCACATCTTGTTCGTTTCACTTGAAATCCATTGTGGTGGTGTATAGAGCCAAAAATGTTAGAATTGTGTCGATGTCCCAATATTTATGGACCTGACTGTATATGTCCCCTGCGAGGATATGTGTCCTATTATTTCCTCTGCATATCCAGCAGTATAGACTGTGTTGACTATCAGATATCCTTTGCCCCCAGAGGCCTTCTGATCTCCGTAACCTCTGTTGCCCTCTGCTTAGATTGAGATGTGCACTGTATTGAGCTTTTCAAGGGCAGATATCACATGTCACTCAGGAGAGAAAACATTTCTGTTGAAGCCAGAAAACTGATCTGTTGTGCCTTAGCTATTACCTTGGAGCCAGAGTCGGCCAATCAGCACAAAGATGTCAAGGATGCAGTGCTCTTTTTTTTTTTTTTTTTTTTTTTGTGCCATAAATATTTAAATCAGAATGTTTAAAATACTGGTATCTTTTCTCAGTGCTTCCTCCGGTGTTGGTGCCACGACACAGCGAGTTCAACCCTCAGCACAGTCTGCTGGTGCAGTTCCGCAACCTGAGTCACAATGAGCCTCACATGCCTCTCAACGCCACCTTCCCAGAGTCCTTCCAGCAGCACAGCGGAGGAAGCTCCTTCCCCATCTCTCCGAACTCGCCCTACCCTCCGTCTCCTGCTAGCAGCGGCACCTACCCCAACTCTCCTGCAAGCTCTGGGCCATCCAGCCCCTTCCAGCTGCCAGGTACACACAACACCACTCGTTAGAGCTGCACGATTAATCGTTAAAAGATAGATTCAAACACCCATGCCAGTCCATTTTTAAAAAATAACGATTCACCCGTGTCTATTAAACCTTTGAAAAAATCCTACCGGAACATTCAAATCTGCGTTGGCACTGCCGCCAACACAGAGATAGCAGACATATAACATGTTTAGGTAAGAAACAGCTTCACAAACAGTCTTTTCAACTACACAGTATTATTTTTGTCTTAAAGTCATTCATATTATCACAGACATACTGGGATGAAAGTTTATCAAAGTTGAGTAAATCCCCTTTTAAAAGTAACTGGCGCTTCAAATAACATTTGTGTCGATTACGTTGTTTTGCCAAGTGACTTTTAAAAAATATTTGTCATTGAATCATTCATTCAAGAGATTCGTTCAAAAACGCTTATTCATCTAGTAATGAAACAAGTGAAGTATTTATTAGCGAGTCATTGAATCATACATTCAGACCACTTTTTCATAATTAATATTAAAAATTGGTGTATTCAGTATATTTTTTATATATATATATATATATATATATATTTAAATATATATTTTAAATTGTTTAGTAAACTAATTACACTTTTAAATAGATTGCAGCAATAATATTTTGTCACATTATTTTGTTTAATTCAGAATCGTGGGGAAATCGTGATCACTATTGGAGACAAAAAAATATTAATTCTCAGTTTATCCAGAATCGTGCAGCTCTACCACTCATGAAATTGATAGCTCTTTTGGGATGTTTTTGCCAGTGGCAAACTGATGTGTTGATTTTCTTTGCTGCTGCGATTGCAAACGGATGTGTGACGCTGAATGATAAACCTGTGATATGACGGTGAGTTGTGCAGTGTCGATTGCTGTCAGTAAACAATGGAAATGCCAGCTAAGCAGCACACCAAAGCCCGGTGACTTCAGTCCTGCTGCTGGGTGCCCATCACTTGGCACCGGCCCGCGCTCCCTCTATTCTGTATCGAGTGATTTGCTGATGCCTGCATCCGTAGGCTGGGTGCACTCAGGCAGAAGGACAGCAAATGTTTTATAGCGCTGTGGGTTAGAACTAAAGCTGGTTTTATTCATAGAAATTGCTTGATTCATCACAGCTTCAGATCTGCCTCAGTGATTAAAGTGATGGAAGCACTTGAAGCTTTGACATGTACATTGTGAATGAATAACTGTTTTACAATATGAGCTGCTGTTTTGTGTCTGCTAATCACTAGTGCAGTCGCAACAGCATCAACAATTCAATATTTAAACCAGGGGTGTCAAACTCAGTTCCTGGAGGGCCACAGCCCTGCACAGTTTAGATGCAACCCTAATTAAACACACTTGATCCAGCTGGTCCAAGTCTTTAAGGCTTATTTGAAAACTACATGGTATGTGAGTTGGAGCAGGGTTGGAACTGCGGCCCTCCAGGAACTGAGTTTGACACCCCTGATTGAAACACTATACCATGAAAAAGTTTGGCAACAAAAGAAATTTATACTTTTATTCAGCAAGGATACATTAAATTAATCAGAAATGACAGTAAAGATGTTTATAATGTTACAAAAGATTAATTCATTTTTAGTCATCAAACAATCCTGAAAAAAATGTACTGCAGTTTCCACAAAAATATAAAGCAGGACAACTGTTTTCAACATTGATAATTATTAAATAATATTTAGAAATGCTTCTTGAGCACCAAATCAGCACTGGATTAAGTGCTGCTAAAAATTCAGTGTTGCCATCACAGAAATAAATTACAATTTATAACGTATTCATAATTTTTTTTTTTCCTTTTTTAATTGTATTCATATTTTACAATATTACTGTTACAAAATGTTGCTTTTTGCTCAAATAACTGCAGCCTTGGTAAGCATAAGAGACTTTTTCAAAACCATGAAATCTTACCAACCCCAAACTTTCAGTGACTAATGATTCATTCAGATGGATCCGTTTTTCTGCAGTGAAAATCCAAAGGAAATACAGCATAATTTTGTTTCTTATATGTTCAATAAAAAAATAACTCATCTGATATGACTGATGCACCAGACAAGCACTCTGACAACGCTCTTCTCCTTTGGCTTCATTGAATTTGTCTGGAAATGTAATTTATCAAGCCTTTTTAAAATACTTCTTGCGTTAGATAATGTCTTCCGAGGATTGTTTTTTTGAGCCAGAGGTGCTTTTTTTTTTTTTATTAGCCATAAACCGCTTCTGGAAGAGATTGCATTCAAATATATTTTGCTGTTCTGCTTGCTTTTTATTGGTAAAACAGATACTTCTAAAGCAGTATACGTGTCCAAATAATAAACAGCTCTGCCACATATTTAAACTTGCCCAGATGATGGTCAACAAAAAAGGTCCGCTTTAAATAGCTGTTGTTTCCACGTAATGAATATCTGTATTATTGTACAGAGGTGGGTGTTTGATGTAAGGGATTTGTGAAATCTAACACTAAAAGGTTTCCATAAGATGCGAAGCGGCTTCCTGTAAAGAATCATCAGAATTCAGGCTCCAGGGGATTGCAGTGGAAGCCCATTTGTTTGCAGAAGGCCTCATTGTCTGACCGCTCTCTCTCTGTGGTGTCTCTTTACCAGCTGATACCCCTCCTCCTGCCTACATGCCTCCAGATGAACAGATGGGACAGGACGGGTCTCAGTCCATGGAGACTGGCAGCAGCATGGTTCCTCAGAACATGCCCAGAGGGGGTAAGAAACTATTAACGTCCTATTCAGAAGTGATCCAGGTGTGATGTCAAAGAACATAAAAAAAAAGAAAAGAAAACTCCCTCAAATCTGAACATCGTCATGTAGCTTGTTCATTACAGAAGTATGTGTGTATGTCTGTCTATGGCATGTTTTATAGAGGAAATATTGGCCTATATTGCCAATGGCCTTGCAGAAACAGATGTTTGCCTACAGCCATAAAAGTAAAAAATATTTTGGCCATTCTTGCGGTTAGACAGGGAATAAAATGTAAGAGGTTAAAATTCACAACTGTCCAAAATCCAATTGCGATTTTTTTTATTTTTAAATATAGTAATTAACACAGTTAAAAATTTAGGTCTATTTAATGATATGCTTGTTTCTACTCCAACTTGTTCAAAAATTTGTGGAGGGATTTTTCACAGCATATTAAAGCGTGTTTTTAATTTTGTGATTTAAATTGACAAGAATTTGAAAACTTGATATAAAGGTAACAATGCAAAGCTCATTGCAACTGGTGCATGGCAGGCATGCTTCAAATGATGTTTAGTGAAGTTTTGTTCATACATAAACAGAAAACAGCACTGACTAAAATATCGATCTTAAGATTTGAGAATTGATGTTGGTTCATCAAAATGAGTATCAGTTTAATTGAAGAAATCTGTAGTAAAATGACCAACAACAGACCAACAACCTGGTACTTTGGAAACACAAGTTTGTTTTGCGTCAGACCAAAATAAAACCTGTGCATTGCAATTGTGTAAAGCCAGACAGTCCGATTAGAGGTCACAACATTGAGATAGCTCTTGCCATTTTTTTTTTTTAAAGCAAAGTCACACCTCTGTAGTTAAACACATTGTCATCATGACTGAGCCTGAATTTCTAACGCCGTTTGCCTGTTGTAATCTTTAAATCCTTTTGGCCCGGTATCCCCCTCTAATCTCTCCAGAATGTTTATCTAGCTGATGTGGTGAAGTATCTGAGCAAGTTGAAACAATAGATGGCTTCAGCTCAAGGTCTTGTTTTATTTTCCACTTTCAGATGTGCAGCCAGTGGAGTATGAGGAGCCCAGTCACTGGTGCTCTATTGTGTACTATGAGCTGAATAATCGTGTAGGAGAGGCTTACCACGCTTCCTCTACCAGCGTGCTGGTTGATGGATTCACTGACCCATCCAACAACAAGAACCGCTTCTGCCTGGGCCTGCTCTCCAACGTCAATCGCAACTCCACTATTGAAAACACTCGTCGCCATATTGGCAAAGGTATGCATGCGCTTATTATGCACAAAGATCTTGTACACCGCAACTCTGCTGTCACTTAGTCCTGGAAACCCAAATGGGACTTGACTTTAACCTTCAGCAAAGCAGTGTTGTTATCATTAACTAAAGCTATTAAAAACATTTTTTGATAATTCAAATATAGCTTAATATTAGGTTAAATATTAGGTGAAAAAGTTGAAATTTTGCCTTGTCAGCTAGCTGAAGTTGAAGTTCTAGAATTACTAATTGAAATCATTTAAACATTTAAAAATATAAAAAATGAACTAATAAAATGACCAAGGCACATAAAAATTACAAAAAAGTAAACTAAAATTTAAGTGAAAACTCAAAATATAAAAGTAATTCAGAATATGTATAAAAACTATAAATAATACACACAGTGTAACACAGTGGCAAAGGTTTGTCAGCATGGTGACCTATAATGACAACCTTTACCCTGTTTAAGGCCTGTTCACACCAAAAAAGATAACTGTACGATTAGATGCACGATATTGGATTTTTGCCTATATTTTTCAACTCATTTTGGCCGATACTGATATATTTCCTTTTGTTTGGAAACAACACCAAGTCTCTCCTGTGCAGAAATTATAAGCAAAATATTTTTAATTTTGGTTAGTTTTTTGCAAGAACTTATTTATTAGAATTAAATAAAAAAATAATGGTTTTTTAACAGTACATTGAAGCTTTGAAAATAACTATAAATAAACTATCAATCGCTGCATTTTGTTCCCCCAGTAAGATGCAGTGTTAACCCTAACATTTTAAGATTTAACATTTGTAGATGGTCTAAAACAAAAGAGTTGTAAAAATTCTAAAAATCTTTTAGAGCTCATGATTTGTTTAAAAAAATAAAACGCATTACACATTAATGAATAAATCAGTATATATACAATTATTTAATTTACAAGTATCGTTTTCTTTCTCTTTTTTTCATGTAAGCTATAGCTTCTGACCATTAAATCAAAACACAGGCTATTTTACTTTATTTTAATTTAATTAGAAGTAGGCCAACAGCGCCCCCTACAGATTGAAACCCGGGGAGGCTGTCACTGCTGCCGCTGCACGTGCTATTACTGTTTACTCTATGGCACACCGAAAGCATCATTCAGACAAAACTTTGCTTCAAGAATGAACCACACTGCTGACTTGATCTAATCACTAGTACACCCTGAGCACATGTGAGGTAACCTATTCCTCTTATCGGCATGACATATGGGCATAATTTTTCATATCAGGCCTATGCCGATATTCACATTTAAAGCCATTATTGGCCGATTCAGATAATATCGTGCATCCCTATATACGATAACTATATGGCATGCACACCAACTGACAATAATGGTCTAATGGTTTATTATAAGCATGTGCTGTTATTTAAATGTTTTTTTTTTTTTTTTTTTTTGCCAGTTTGAATGCTTGAGATCTTTAAATTTGGGTGGATTCTGATTGTCAGTGATTTTTAGCGTTCAGGTGGATAAAAATTATTTTGAAAGTGATTTGAATGATATTGTTCCTCTTGTTATAGCTGTGGTGTGGACTTCTCTATTCTCATGAAATTAGATTGATTATTACATTTTATAATTATCTTTATAGTTATTGTCCTTGGTGTGCATGGCCCTTTAAAAGCAAGACTTTTTCCGTCAGTTTTTAGATGATTTATGGTGGGATGATCTGGTTTAGTAACAAAGAAGGCAATTGTGTTAATATTACAATGATAACAATTACTCATCTCCACACCTAAAAAAGTGAAATGTTCTCCAAGTGAACATGTTTGATTACAATGGTGAATCATTGTTGGACTGTATTATGATTCACTATTGAAATAAATCACAGGAAGACCATCTTTTTCTAATCTTGCACAGAATGTGCAGATTCTTATAAAGCAAAAGGTTAATTATTTTGTGTTTTACTCTATAATAGAATATTTCAGAAGTGCATTTACAACAATCTCTTCTCCCTCAGGTGTCCACCTGTATTATGTTGGAGGAGAAGTGTATGCAGAGTGTCTGAGTGACACCAGCATTTTCGTCCAGAGTCGAAACTGCAACTACCACCATGGCTTCCACCCCACAACTGTCTGCAAGATCCCCAGCGGCTGCAGCCTCAAGATCTTCAACAACCAAGAATTCGCTCAGCTGCTCGCTCAGTCTGTCAACCACGGATTCGAGGCCGTCTACGAACTCACCAAGATGTGCACCATCCGCATGAGCTTTGTAAAGGTACGAGTATCACCACCAATGACAAGCTTTCAGATGACAAGCCTTTGACAGTTCAGGGGGTAAAAATGTAATAGAAGATCTATCCTTGTGTAACTTCTTACCTCTATTTTTTTTAGGGCTGGGGCGCAGAGTATCACAGACAAGATGTGACGAGCACCCCTTGCTGGATAGAAGTGCATCTTCACGGTCCCCTCCAATGGCTGGATAAAGTCCTAACACAAATGGGTTCTCCTCTGAACCCCATCTCTTCTGTCTCATAATGAAGGGCCCTGCTGGGCTGGGAGAATTATTTTTTTTATTTTATTTTTTTTTAGCTTTTTATTTTTTGGTTGTTTCTTTTCTTTTTTTCTTCACTTTTGAAAGAAAAGGAGATCTTAAGGGCTGAACTGTTTACACTACCTGCAGAAGGGTGACCGGATCCTGCGGCAGTCAGAACGAGAAGAATGAACTGGGGCTACAAGCACATCTAGCTGAGGAAAATTCTAGGCAGTGACACAAAATGGACTAACTACTGCTTTAGCAATTACCTTTCTGTTTGTTTGTTTGTTTGTTTGTTTTGCATACAATTGTTTTAAAATGATGCTTGTATGACTGATTTTCTCTAACTGTAGGTAATCTAGTAGATGAAACTGACATGCTTTCATATCTCTACTTCACTTTACACCAGTTGAAAATAGCAATTTCCTAGTTCTATGAGAATCTTTTTAATTGCTATGTTGTCTAATCCCTGTTATTTGCAAGGCATATTTTCCTTTATATGTTTACTCAAAGCTCATTACAAATGTTTCCTTTTTATAGCATCTGTTGCCTTAAGGCAAATCAAAGTTACTGCTTTTAAATAAAGTTCTTTTATCTGATACATTTGTGCTCATTTGATATGTTTTGTGATGACAAATAAAAGCTGTTGCTCTACATATTAGCCATATGGACTTAGACTTTTAACTTTTAACAGCTGTTGGCTAGCACAATATGTCCTTGCATGTCTGTTTTCTCCAACACAGAAAACACAAAAGTGCATAGTGTAGTGGATTTCATAAGTGTTACGTGATTGTACTTGTTTTATACAAACAGATTCTGAAAGTGGAATCAGTGCTCATGGAGACTAAACTGGACATTGATGTCTGTTATTTGGTTCCCTCTACTGGACAAGACAAGTTCCTGTGAAAATCTGTGACCCAATAGTTTTGTACGTTTCCTGGACAGAATTACACTTCTTGAACTTCGTCTCCTCTTCCTGTCATTCTAGTATGTTGCTGTTCACATCAAAACGATATGCTTTCTAGGATATAAAACAGTGGAGTTTAGACATCAACAGTGAATTTAGACCACATTAAAGCCATTCTGTATAGAATAGAATAGAATCTTCTTGTCAGATTCGTGACCCTGCTGTAACTCTGTTTGCATGAGAACAATCAGACCAAAATGCTTTCTAAATACAGAAGTGAGAAGTGTAGACATCAGTGTGCATTTGACGAGTATTACAGTGTTACTGAGACAGTTTATGCATAATAATAACCATTAAAAACGCAATAATGTCCGGATGGATTGGTCGATTTATTAATGTATTTACTTTTCAAAGTAAAACACAAAATGAAACTTTTATGAATGTGAAGCTAACAGGAAACATAAATTATGTACAATTTTCCCATATTCTATTTTGAATAGTAAAACATTACAAAGAAAAAAATCTTTAAACATCTATCTATCTTAATTGTGATATTGATATTTTTGTACATTTTGTGGCTTCATTTATTTTGGAGTTGTCCTTCAGGTTTTTGGACAGACTAATTCATTTTAAAGCTGCAGTCCGTTAGTTTTGCCTCTTAGTAATCACAGATTCTAGCCTACGCCTTGGAATATGTGACCCAAATAAGAATATTCACTGTATATTGTCATCTGAACCAGTAAGTAACAAGTCTGCCATGTTTGTTCTGACCAACTGAGGAAAAACGCATTACAATAAATTGCACTACCAATTGTGATTTCAATCTAACGATTGATTAGCTCATATCACATCAAACCATGCAAATTATTATTATTGTTATACTTTATTCTCAAATTATTAATGTTAACAACATCAGCATTGCCTGCATATGAGTATAGTGTGTATTATTAGCCTGTAGATTCCAATTTATGTACAGTACAATCTCTAATTGTCATACCATTCGAATTTCATTTTAAGAAATTCTTTTAACCCAAAAAGCAAACTATGCTCCCTTCAAACTGGTTGTCTTTGAAATACAAATCTTGTGTAATCCCTGGCTCTCTGTAATCAGAAGCACATTTAAAACTGGAATATAATTTAATGTCATTCACACGTGTTTCATATAATCCTTTCTGGATTACAATCCGCCATCAAAATGATTTTTTGACATTTAATTATTCCAGCTGCTGTGAGAAAATGCTATAAACGATCCGCCACCTGCAGGATCCTCACATGCGATAAAGCCTAGTAGCCGGGACAACTTCTTTATGTTTACAGACTTGACGTAATGACGCAGTGCCATGCTCGAATTTCCCGCGAAAACCTACCTGTACCACTCAAGTTAGAAAACATTATTATAAGCTAAGCGTTGTGAATCGGGCTAAAGTAAGACGATAGTTTTGAACACTGGCTGGTTATGTACTTGCTCAAATATTGATTTTGGATATTTTTTAACCAAAGAAAGTTACAGACTACAGCTTTAAAGGAAGGACCAGGAAGATAGTGGGGATTTGGTGGAAACTACACAAGATACAATTAAAAAAAAAGACCAAAGCAAATCAGGAAAATCCAAGAGAACAAACTAGTTCAAAATACTGAGGAGAATGGTTTCAAAGTTATGTTGACATTTGAAAAGAGTTCAGGGAAGCATTTGCATCCAATAGGATCATCCAAAGCGACTGATAAAATCATTGGAGCAGTTGTTTTGGCTAAATGTTTAGGACAAGGGAGAGTTCTGATAATAGTGAAAGAAATAAACAAAAAAATAAACTACTGAAGATGAAAGCCAAAGAGATTGGAGTAGCTAAGGTTGAAAAGGGGGTAATATATGGAATTCCAACATACAGTATATATCCACTGATGAAATCCATGAAAATATAAAAGGAGGTAAAGTTGTTAATGTGAGAAGACTGTATAAAAATAAGGCAGGACAAAGACAGGAAAGTGTGAGTATCTTGCTGACATTTGAAGGGAAAATGCCTGAAAAGGTACAAATGGGATATATTAGTTATCCAGTAAGAGTGTATGTCCCAATGCTATTAAGATGTTTTAAATGTCAACGAATTGGACATGTGGCTGCAGTGTGTAGGGGGAAAGAAAGATGTGTAAAATGTGGAGGAGAACATGAATTTGACAAATGTACAGAGGTGAATGGACTAAAATGTTGTAACTGCGGTGGTCCTCGTAGTGCAGCATATGGGGGATGTGAGGTACAAATTAAAGCAAGAGAAGTTAAAAAATATAAGGCTGAGCATAAAGTCACTTATGCTGAAGCGGTGAAGGTCTGCGGAAGTAAGGAGGACAGGAGGGAAGAGGTAAGGGACAAAATGAAACAAGATTCAGGGAACATCGAAAAGAGGAAAACAAAGGAGTCTGAATGTAAACATCAGTGTGATATAAAAGAAAATGCACTAATAATGACAAAAGAGAACTTTCTAGCCTTTTTTGTAAAGGTAATTAATGTTACTGCTATGCTGCCAAGTAGATCAGCCAAGATAAAAACAATTCTTGAAGCAGCAGCAGAATTTCTAGGGATCTCTGTAAACATGAAACATGAGATTCTTACTCGATCAACAACAGTAGAATCTTCCCAGGTTTCTGAGTAGCTTAATGGTGATAAACGTAATACAATGGAATGCAAGGAGCCTCATAGCAAATGGTCAAGAATTCAAATTTTTTTTTATTAGATTTAGAATATATGCCAAATGTTATTTGTGTACAAGAGTCATGGCTCAAGCCAAATTTGCAGTTTGTATTACCAGGATATAAGTCTATTCGGAAAGATAGAGTGGGGAAACGAGGGGGAGGGGTTGTAACATTTATAAAAGAAGGAACTATATATAGGGAATTAAATGAATGTGTTGTGGTTTAAGTATATTTTAGAGAAGAATCAATTGTGATATATAATTTTATTATTAAGAAGATTTCAATAAATTTGTTTGAAAAGATTGGAAAAAGAAATAAGGTATTATGGTGTGGTGATTTTAATGCTCATAATTGGTTATGGGGAAGTAAAAAAATAGATCACAATGGGGAAGTAATAGAACAAGTTATGGATGATAGAGGATTAATATGCTTAAACACAGGAGAAGGCACTAGGTTTAATATAACAGAGAATACGGTATCAAGTATAGATTTAACATTAATATCAAATGGAATGGCTGAAATATGTAAATGGAAAGTAAGTAGTGAGAATACAATTGGAAGTGATCATTTTCCAATTGTTTGTGAAATAAATGTAAATAGTAGTAATACAGGATGTTTTTTGCAAAGAAAATGGATGTATGAGAAAGCAGATTGGAACTCATTTAGCAAGTATTGTGAAACATATAAGGATATAGTGGTAGAAGATTCAGTAGAAACATTTTGCAACTCTTTTACGAATTTAATAATGGAAGCTGCAACAATATATATACCACAAAGAATTGCAGGACAGAAAAATAAAAATAGTCCATGGTGGAGTGCGGTAAAGCAATAAAAGAAAGAAATAAGACATTTAAACAACTTAGGAAAAATATGAATATAAGTAATTTGGTGGAATACAAGAAAGCAAGGGCTAATACAAGAAGAATAATTAAGAATGCCAAGAGAGAAGGTTAGAGAGAATTTTGTTCTACCATTGGAAAAGATACTCCTTTGATAAAATATGGAACAAGAATATAATAAGCTTTCCATTGATGTATGGTTTGTTAGGTTCGGACAATATTTGGCTGGGATACAACTATTTGAAAATCTGGAATCTGAGGGTGCAAAAAAATCTAAATATTTAGAAAATTGCCTTTAAAGTTGTCCAAATGAATTCTTAGCAATGCATATTACTGATCAAAAATTAAGTTTTGATATATTTACAGTAGTAAATTTACAAAATATCTTCATGGAATATGATATACTAATGATTTTTGGCATAAAAGAAAAATCTATCATTTTGACCCATTCAGTGTATTTTTGGCTATTGCTACAAATATACCCCAGCGACTTAAGACTGGTTTTGTGCTCCAGGGTCACATATAAATAAAGCAAACATTTTGGGTAAGGTTTTAGAAAAAGCACATAGAATTGAATTGGGAGAAGAATATGAATAAGAAGAAGAGATATTTTAGATAAAAATCCAGATATAATGAAGAAGAGAAATAGTAATAATAGTTGGATCCAGAGTTTACAATCACAGAGCTGAAAACAGCACTACAAAAATGTGCCAATACTGCCCCTGGGTGTGATAGGATAAGTCATATAATGATAAAGCATCTATCAGATAATGTATTATTAATGATACTTAAGTTATAAAATAAAATATGGATAGAAGGAATACTTCCAAAGATATGGAAGCGAGCTGTAGTAATTCCTATCGTTATCGACTAATTGCTTTGACTTCAAACTTATGTAAATTACATTCATAGATTAATTTACGAGTTAGAAAAGAAGGGTAAATTATGTAAATATCAGTGTGGATTTAGAGGTAAAAGATAAACAATGGATGCATTAATAAAGGTCAGTAATGAAATAGAGAAGGCAATAAAAATGAAAGAAATTATGGCAGTAGTTTATTTTGATATAGAAAAAAGCGTATGACACAATATGGAGAGAAGGGTTGTTAGTTAAAGCATCAAGGATAGGAATAGATGGTAAAATGTATAATTGGTTTTCTCAGTTTTTATTTGAAAGAACATTTATTGTACAAGTGGAAGTGTGTCAGTCATAAGGCAGAAAATGGTATTCCACAAGGGAGTGTAATAAGTCCAATACTTTTTAACATTATGATTAATGATATTTTTGACAATTTAGGATATGGTGTGGGATGTGCGTTATATGCTGATGATGGTACTATTTGGAAGAGAGGTAGAAATGTAAGCCAAGTGATTTCAAGTATGCAAATAGCTATTAAAAAGGTGGAAAAATGGAGTATAGAATGGAGTTTTAAAATGTCAACAAATAAATCATGTTATATGCTCTTAAGTAGGAAAAAAAAAGGAAGTTTCTAAAGATATTGAACTATTATTGTATGGGAAACTATTAGAACAAGTAAAGGTTTTTAAGTATCTAGGAATTTGGTTAGATGGGAAATATACCTGGAAAAAGAGGAAATAGACAACAAATGCAGGAGGACTTTAAATGTGTCGAGGGCAGGAGCAGAAAAAGAATCAATGTTAACAATATATTAAGCTTTGATAAGATCTATAATAGATTACGGATGCATGACTTATGGTTCAGCATCAGAAACATTATTAAGGAGTCTAGATAGGATACAGTAATGGGTAATATTAAATATAATGTACACAGGAAAGATTTTATGCAAGTATGCACATTTATAATGATGGATCTAAAGACCCCAAAACAGGGCTTACATGAGTAGGAATATATATTCCAGATTTTAAAATAACCATAACTAAAAGATTAACATCTAAATTGTCAATATATGCTGTTGAAATGGTTGCTATCATAATAGGACTAACATGGGACAGAGTAGTGGTATGCACTGACTCTGCTTCTGTTTTAATATCATTGACTACTCAACAATCTTCTAGATAAGATTTGATGTGTGAAATATTTACATTATTGTGGCGTATACAAAGAAAAGGGGTGGTAGTTGGATTCTGCTGGGTGCATGAATGAATGAATGAAAAAATGCTTTAAAAAGGGAAGTAATGTTCCTTTAAGTAAAGGTGAAATTAAAACTGTTATTAAGGAAAATATTATTAAAGAATGGCAGGAAATATGGAATACAGATAATAAGGGGCGGCATTTATATCATATTTACAAAATGGTCAATAATAAAAGAAGTATAAATAGAAAAGAAGAGGTTATAATAACTAGAATTAGATTTGGACTCTCGGGATTGAATGCTTCACTGAATACATGAGACTGGTGGAAAACAGTGGAGCATGTAATATATAATTGTACAAGGTATGATGAAGAAAGGAAGGAATTAATATCATACACTCTCAGAAATAAAGGTACAAAAGCTGTCACTGGGGCGGTACCTTTTCAAAAGGTACATGTTTGTACCTAAAGGGTCCATTTTGGTACCTTAAAGGTACATATTAGTACTTAAAGTGTACATATTTGAACCTAATAGGTACAAAAGTGTAACTTTTGAAAAGGTGCCGCCCCAGTGACAGCTTTTGTACCTTTATTTCTGAGAGTGTACTTAAACAAAAAAGGTAGGGTAAATAAGAATTTAGGATATGATTTTAATAGAGATAGAGTAGGGTACAGGATACTAATAAAATACATATACACTACTGGATTAAGTGAAAGGATTTAAATATAGAATGCGGATTTAGTCTGGAGGAGCTGAACACGCAGCGCCAGGTGCATACTGGGATGGAGCATAGAATGAATATTTAATATAGGAATATTTATGTTTATAAGTGTGTAAGAAATAGGAAAAGCTAAAACAAGGAAGAAATGGATTTTAAATAAATCATAACTGCATAACAGCAAAAGCAGGTGGCGATATGCACACAGGACGTAATGCGCCAAAAAAAAACGGAAGAAGAATACCTAAATTTAAAAAAAAAAACTGTTAATGTTGTAGTTAATTAATTTGCAAGAAACCAACACTTTATTTTATTTTATTTTATTTTTGTTTGCTTATTTTAATGTACGGCTGTACATATTTAAAAATAAAAAATAAAATGTTTCTTTGAAACGAAAGGACCTATTCGTGGAAACGAGCAAACTTGTCTGTTCGGATTTATGTATTTGATGAACATTTCATAAGCTTTTATTTTGAAAGCGAAACTGACCGGTTCAGTCATCTCAAAGCCGCTGCGCTGTCTCCTCTCTACTGGCAGGAATGAACGCTCGCCGGAAGTGAGGTGGCCTTTCTCGAGAGCAAGCGAAAAATAAACACGTAACCGTCAAGCGGCTGCGACTACAAGAGATTGGAAGCGGCACGATTGCTTTAGATGGGAGGATAGACACAAGACGCAGTTATTAGAAGCAAAACTCTCTATCTAAAGCAGAAATAGCGGATTCCTGCGGCTGAAGGTAAGACGTGTCATGTTAGTCGTGACTGCTTTAACGTTAGCTAGTCGGCCAGTCCACTCCCTACTAAATACATATCAGCATATGGTAGGTTATAAAACATGCTGTGGCGGATTTAGGTAGGGTTTATTATCTGTATCGTAGATTAATTACAGCTGTCAGTTTCGTAGCCTTCAGCTGTTCAGCTAATTGGTGCTGTAGCCAAGCATTAAACAGACAAACTTTATACATAATACAATGTAACTAAAGCTTAATTCAACTCATTTGTGCTCTTAGGAATGTGTATAATAGGCCTAGTTGTTTAATGCATGTGCACACTGTAATTTGGGCCCTTACTTTCACTTCAGTTTACTGGAAATGTCTTTCCCAGACATGCAGATGGCATCATAATACTGGCTTGTCAATATTGTTTCATGAAATGTTTTTGCCCTCATGAAGCTCATGTCGTTTTGAATACAGTTCATTATGATTTATTTGTTCTCTCTCTCTGTAGTGCAAGATGGTGCGAGCCGCTCTTGTGACAGGCACCAGTTTGGTGCTGACTGGTGCAGTGGTTGCTCATGCTTACTTCCTCAAGAACCAGTTCTACCCAACTGTGGTGTACCTCACTAAAAGCAGCCCTAGCATGGCAGTAAGTTGTCATCGGTTTATTTAATATCTTTATGGAAAGACAGATCTATAAACTCTGTGATTTGACTTGTCTACTCTTTCTTCCGCAGGTTTTATACATTCAGGCTTTCGTTTTGGTTTTCCTTTTGGGGAAATTAATGCGGAAGGTGTTTTTTGGGCAACTGAGAGCTGCTGAAATGGAGGTTGGTGTTTAAATTTGCAAAGTGTGGAAAGGCAGAAGAAAATATTTTTGTCATACTCCTTTGTATATTGTTTATGTTTATAGCATCTGATTGAACGCTCCTGGTATGCGGTGACAGAGACCTGTTTAGCCTTTACAGTCTTCAGGGATGATTTCTCTCCTCGCTTTGTGGCCCTTTTCACTTTGCTGCTCTTCCTCAAATGCTTTCACTGGCTGGCTGAAGACAGGGTGGACTTTGTGAGTGAACAAAGATTGTAAAAACAAATTCACTATTTATTATATTTCATATATATATACATGCATATATATATATATATATATATATATATATATTTATATTTATTTTTATTATAATTGATTGTTTTTGAATATAATGTTTTCATATTTTATTGTTAGATCATTGAGAGGTTACATCTCATTTGGAAATTTTTATTTATTAAAGTTTATATTTATATATTTTTATATTGTATTTTAGATATTTATTTACTTTATTATAAATATATATATATATATATAATATTATAAATATCTAATTTGTTGTTTTTGAGTATTGTTTTCGTATTTTATTGTTAGATGTAAATATTGAAAGGTTACATCTAATTTGGAAAAAGTATTATTATATATTAGTTTATATTTGTATGTTATTAATAAAAAAATATTTTATTTTTAGATGCGAGCACTGAGAGGTTATGTCTAATCTGAAAAAAAAAAAATATATATATATATATATATATACACGTTTTCAATTTCATTGTTTATCTTATTTTTAGATGGAAAGAAGTCCAAATATCTCATGGGTCTTCCACTTCAGAGTTCTCTGTGAGTAATTTAGCACTGGATTTGCTTCAACACCAAATTTATCTCTTACTTCCCTTTCGTATATGAAACTACTTTGCTAACTCATTTTTAGGACATGCAAATTTTTGAGCTGCACCTGTATCTTGAATTTAATGGCATTTGACGTTAGACTGCCTTATTTGCACTCAGTGTTGTGGTTATTGCATCATTTCATGAGCGTGTGTCACTGATGTTCTTGTCTCTCTGCTGCAGCTTTAATGGTGTTGCTGGGAGTGTTGGACTTTCTGTTTGTCAATCATGCGTGTCACAGCATTATAACAAGAGGAGCTTCAGTGCAGCTGGTTTTTGGATTTGAGGTGAGCAACATTTTAAGTCTACTTTCAGCTTGAGTGAGATCCTGCAAAATAAATTTCATTAATGAAAGGACTATTGACCTAAACCTTATCGCATGTCTTTCAGTATGCAATTCTGATGACTATGGTCCTCACCACCTTCATCAAGTACACCTTACACACAGTTGATCTGCAGAGTGAGAATCCGTGGGACAATAAGGCCGTCTACATGCTGTACACGGAGCTCTTTACAGGTACATCCTAGAGAGCCATAACTTGGATGGTTATGTTTCCAAATTACCCATTCACAGATTGACTGATGTTACATTTATCCTTCAGGTTTCATCAAGGTGCTTTTGTATATGGCGTTCATGACCATAATGATAAAAGTGCACACCTTCCCTCTGTTTGCCATTCGACCCATGTATCTCGCAATGAGGTGAGTGATAAATCATCAGATTCCAGCTATGCTGGTGTGTTTTGTCAACAATTAGAACAGTTTGTCTTATTCTTTTGTCGTGTGCAATATGTTTGTCTTTTCAGGCAATTCAAGAAGGCAGTAACAGACGCCATCATGTCTCGACGAGCCATTCGTAATATGAATACTCTGTGAGTATCTCTCTGAAATAATTTAAATATCTTTTAAAGTGTAATAGTATGAAGTTTTCTTTTACATATATAATTTTTTTTTTTTTTTTACTAATATAGTGTAGTGTAATATTATTAGTATTTTATTATTAGTATTTTAGTATTGTCGTGTTTAATATTTTCAGTATTTAATAATTTGTTTTTACAGTATAAAATTTAAAATTGTATTTATACTCTGTATCTGTAATCTCTGAAATATCTTTTAATGTGCAAGTGTTATAGTTTGAAGTTTTTTTTAATTAACAGTGCAGTGTAATATTTTTAGTATTCATTTCTTTATTCGTGTTTTTTTTTTTTTTAAATTGTATTTGTTTATTTTATTGTTCTTAATATTGGGCCATGCTTAATATTTGTAGCATTCAATTTTTTTTTTTTTTTTTTTACAGTTTAATTATTCTTGCAACATTTTATCTATTTCTATTGTATATTTCGTTTTTTATGTTGTGCAGTGTTTTTAATTTTAGTAAATTTTAATAGTTTAGTAATACTTTGAAATTATTTATCAGTGTCTGCCATGCTTTGTTACAGCTATCCAGATGCCACCCCTGAAGACTTGCAAGCCACCGACAATGTGTGCATCATTTGCAGAGAAGAGATGGTGACTGGAGCCAAGAAACTGCCGTGCAATCACATCTTTCACTCAAGGTTCACTTCCACTGTTTATGGAAAAAATCTCTCTTTGGGGTTGACATCTGCATGCATATTCTGAATAGTTTGTTCCTCTCATTGCAGTTGCCTTCGCTCATGGTTCCAAAGACAGCAGACGTGTCCGACCTGTCGTATGGATGTCCTCCGAGCGTCCCAGCCAAACCAGACTCCTGCCCCAGCTCCTGCACAAGCACCTGCTGCTGCTGCTCCTGCTGCTAATGCCCCCGTACCTCCACCTGTCAATGGTAAAAACACCAAGACCAGGCCGATCAAAGCTGCTGATATTTAGCTGTTTGTAGACCGTAAACCATGCTTTCTTTTCTGTGCAGTCGCTCCAGGTATGATGCCTCAGTTTCCTCCGGGTCTGTTTCCCTTTTGGGGTCCCTTCCCAGGCGCGCCTCCTCCTGCTGCTCCAGGTGCACAGGCAGCTCCTGACGCTCCACAGACCAGCACCGCTGCAACACAGGCACAGGGAGCAGGTCAGCAGCTCTCATCTGTTCTGCCTCACTGTGAAAAACTGGAATACCCATGATTCTCATCATAATTGTCACATGGTGTTTTGTAGAATCAGGAGCCAGCAGCTCGACCCAGCCGAATGCAGACAGTGCCTCTACTGCTCCCGGAGCAATGCCTGGATTCCCCTTCTCCATGCCTCCACCTTTCCCATCAGCTCCATGGCTGCCGATGCCTCCACCTCCACCCTTCAGTATGTCAGAGCGGTCAAATTGCGGCATTATAATATCATACATCATTGAAAAACTGATATATTTGAGTAATCTGTGACCCCTGTGTTTATTAGTGTCATCTATGCCACCGCCTCCATCGACTCTGTCCACCATGTCAGAGGCCGAGCTCAGAGAACTGGAGCAGGAGGGCAGGCAAGGATTGGAAGCCAGGTTGCAGTGCCTTCACAACATCCACACATTGCTGGATGCCGCTATGCTCAACATTCACCACTACCTCAGCACGGTGGCTACGTTAAGGTATGCAAACATGGCCTGAGGTGTGATTTAAAAAGTGGCACGTCCAGTTCCTACTTCTGAAATCCCCGTATTTTCTTTCTTTTTTACTTTTAGTCCTCCAAGATCAGAAAACAACACTGGTGAGACGAGTACATCTGTGAATGTGGAGTCCTCTTCCTCCACAGGCAACACGGAAACTCCCAGTCAGGAGAACGAGGCTCAGAGCGGTGAGTAGAATGATGCCACAATTTCTTGAATGACCAGGCTTAAATTTTAGTTTTTTTTTTTTTTTTTATTATATGTATATGTAGAGTCATTGTATTCTCTTGCTCATAGATGGATCTGGAAATGGAGCTACAGGCTTTTCTCCACCAGACTCAACCACAGGAGTGGACAAAGACAGGAAGGAGGGAGATGAAGATGAGGATGATGGTGAGCCAAATGCCGCCGAGTTGAGACGACGTCGCCTGCGTAAACTGGAGACCAGTAACACTCCTGACCACTGATGACGTGATCCATTTAAATCGTGAATTGACTTCTGACAGTAGAAATGCTTCTTACAGACTCTTGGGCACTTGGCATGTTGAGATGTCAGATTATCTGAGGAAAGTTCATGAGTTCTTAGATGTTAATTGAAATGAGGCACATCAAGGCACTTCCCGCTGTGTGGTGGGTTTGTCAGTGTAATGTGTACGGAAGATGCGATGGGAAACCATGCGTGAAGATAGAAAGGATAAAAAGCCTTGCACCTTGAAAGTCGGCTGTGACGTGTGACTCCAGTAATGGTGAGACTTTCCTCTCTGAATGTGATTTCTGTCTCTCAGAGGAACACGGTCTGTTGATTTCCTGTGTGCCCTTAAAATTTGATGTTTTCCCATTCTTTGTGTATTTTCATTATTTCTAGTGCTACATCATAGATTCTTTTCCTAGATCAACTTTGGTTATGGTTAAAAGATATCCATGAACCAAATATCTAAATTAACTTACTGTACATAATGTATAAAGTGTTTTAATAGGAGGATCTGTACATACTGCACAATAAATTGTTCAAAACAGACATTATGTCTAGTGAGTTTATCAACTATACCCAACCATTCAAAATTTTGGGGTCAGTTTGTTTGTTTGTTTGTTTTTTTTGTTTGTTTTTTTAAATAATAGGCTACATTTATTTAGCCAGGACTCAGTTAATTAAGTTAATAAAAATATATTAATAATGTTACAAAAGGTTTCTATTTCCAATAAATGCTATTGTTTTAAATCCTGAACAAAAATGTCAGTTTCCACAAAAAAAAAAAAAAAAAAATTAAGCAGTTGTGCTGCTTATTTTTTTGTGGAAGCTAAAACATTGATAATGTTTCCTGAGCAGCAAATCAGCATATTAGAATGATTTCTGAAGGATCATGTGACACTAAAGACTGGAGTAATGATGCTGAAAATTCAGCTTTGATCACGGGAATAAATTATAAATAGAAAACAATTATTCTAAATAGAAATAATATTTCACAATATTGTTTTCCATTTTTTAAATAAATGAATCCTTGGTGAGCATAAGATACTTATTTTAAAGGATTTAAACATCATACCCACCCTAAACTGTGAAGTAAAAAAAAAAGAAATGTAAAGTAAATAAAACAATTATTTGAACTGGATTAGATTTTTATGACCACATGGTGAATTTTTTTAATTTTTTTTTTAGTGAAATGCATTTTTCACAAATATTAAGAGTTTCTAAAGAGTTTCTTTTTTTTTTCCGAAATCCTGATGAGACAAATTCTGAATGCCCCACATACAGAGCTGGGTAATAACTGATTACATGTAATCTGGATTACGTAATCAGATTCCAAAAATTAAGTACTTGTAATCAGAGTAAATTACATTTTAAAATACTCGTAATCAGACTACAGTTACTTTTTTATGGATTACATGATTACATATTCACACAATAGCAATAAATTACTCATAATTCATTGATTCTCCCTAATTTCTCTTTTTCATCCTTTCTAAAATAACCTACCGATTATATACTGTATGTGTATATATAGTCCAGTTTTGTGGACATTCACACAAAGATCAGTCATTAGTCAGGTGGCGACAGCATTGGACCACTGGATTTACAAAAATCATTTCAGGTTTAAGAAGGGTTTCAGCATTACATCAACTACTGATGAACACATTCATTTTTATTTGAATTATCACTCAGTAGGTTTTTTTAACCATGTATTATTAATTATAACTAATTCAAATGCACATAATCACGTTATTTCTTAGTTACATGTAATGCAGTATTACAAAACTTTTTGTCATCTAAACCTTATTCACCAAATATATTTGAGATTTTATACCCCTGAGATTTTAAAATAAATATTTCAATAATTAAGTATCACATTTGCATGCTCATGGTTTCTTTGATGTTGATTAATGATCACATGGCATGCAGGTAAATAAAAATATTTCATCGTTTTTAGTAAGAGTTTTATTTAAAACAAAGACTATAGAAATACAAAGACGGTTCACTCCTATACTTTTGAATGGGAGAAACTGCAACGTACAATATGGAGGAATAGTCCCACCTTCTAAATGAAAGAGCCAAATTCCCCATAGAAACCTGACGATCTAGCCTGAAAAATAAGCTTTTTAAACGCTATTTGAGCATAAGAAACAACATTCATGGGGCAATTAATTTCAGATTTTTGTTGCTGATTTGACATATGTAATTTAACTGCGAGTTCAGCGAGCAGTTTTTGAGATTTCAGGATTCCCCATTCATTAAGATCGGTCTTATACGAACTTGACAATTCACTGGCCACCGAGTGAATTGACTTTCCTCGAAAGGGAGTTTGTTTTCAAATGATTTATTTTTATTTTTTATGATTTAATTAATTGTCAGCTTTTCATTAAACTCACAACCACCCTGCAGTTACTTTACGAACCCTAGTTTGGGAAACCTTAATGTAATTTAATGTTTAATGCACTTCTTCGTGTTATAAATTACAATGAATGGAACAAGTTTTCTTACTCTTTGCATTTTTTACATCATTATGGTATGTGATAAACGAGTTAAATCAAAAGTAATCTAAAAGTAATCTGATTATATTACCTAAAATGTGTAATGTAACGGATTACGTTACTGACTCAGTAACAGATTACAATTTGTAAGTAATATACCCAGCTTTGACCACATATATACATAAACAGCAAATTACAAATGAAACTTTAAATTAGTTTATTAAAATACAATGTCAAATATCAGCACACGGTTAGTACCAAAATGATTGCTTTCTTATGCACCATTTAAAATGGAAGGTCATCATCTCACACAAAAATAACATCTGTTAATACATTTCAAGGATACCCTTATAAATGATGAAAATAAATGTTGTAATAACTCCTCCTTTATAGAAAAATCATTAACTGGTCCCTTTTTTATCACAAGCATCTAGTCTATTGTGGTCTGCTTTAAAAAGTCAAGGTGCAACTTCAGAAGTACAAATGCTTCTGATGAATATTAGTGCAAATGAACCTATTGAGCTACTCAACAGGAAGAGGTAATGCTGTACTATTGCCTGAGAAGGTCAGAGAAGATCTCTGCAGCTTTGCATAGTGGTCAGGTCTGTGGAGTGGAGTAAAGAGAGTGGTGCTGGTTGCTCTGCTGAGTCCGGTTGAAGAGGAGTGGAGTCGTCTCACCAGATCCAAACCAGCTGTTGGGTGCGGAGTCTTGGTTTAATCACTATATTGTAACTGCTCCCAGAAGCTGTTTTAATGTTAAATATCTGAGCTGTCAAAAAGTCTGATACCTGCTATGAGGATTGATACTATGACTCCAGAGAGAACCCGTGTCGTCTCCCATTCCACGAGGATCGTCAAAGAAATACGAGCGTGAGCCTCGTGTGTTGCGCATCGCTGGGCTGTAGTTCTGAAATACATCAAGCAAGCAGCTCAATGATGGGACGCTCGTTTATGGGCCCAAATATTTTTAAAGCATTAAATCAAAACCTATTTTTCAAAAACGGGGGAGCAGCATGAATACAAATTTGAAATTTTTTATACATTTGGCAGATGCAAAACTAAATTGTTTAACTAAAAATAAACTAAATAAAAACTTTTATATTTAAATATATATATTTAAAAATCTTGCGATGCAAAGCTGAATTTTCAGCATCTTTACTCCTGTCGTTAGTGTCACATGATCCTTCAGAAATCATTCTAATATGCTGATCTGCTGCTCAAGAAACACTTATTATTAATGTTGAAAACAATATCGTTGTTTAATATTTTAGTGGAAACCTTAATACATTTCTTTCAGGATTATTCTATGAGTAGAAAGTTCAAAAGAATAGCATTTATTTAAAATATTATTTTTTTGTAACTACATAAATGTTACTTTTAATCAATTTAATGCATTATTGATTAAAAAAAAAAAAATCTTAAAAAACATTTGAACGGTAGTGTATTAACAAACTAATATTACATGCAATAGGGATGGAAAAATGCATAATCAGCAAACCTTTTCTCGAGGAGGCTGGCGAACTCTGAAGATGAGAATGAGCAGGCTGGTAGGAAGCAGCTCCCAAATGAAGAGAACAGCTCCGAAGATAATGTAGCCTCTGTCTCCAAGCTCACTCTGAAGGTCAGCCTTTGAAAACAACACCAAACATCACAAACCGACCAGCGACAGGAACACCTTTTCATTAGAAACCAATGTAATGCAACAGCCCACCTGATCAGAAATATTGTACCAGTCATAGTCAAAGGCCTCGACTTTATGATTCTGAGACAAAATCAGCACAGCAAGATTGTAGCATGCCCTGCTAAAGAAGAGCAAGATGACACCTGCCCCCAGCACCGCAGTCCAACAAAACCCCTGCAAGCAGAAGACTTCATAAATAGCTGCAAATAACCTTTTTAGTACCAAAGTTGGTGTGAGAGGACAACAGGAGAAGGACGTTTTCACTGGAGGAAGTGTTATTATAAATTACAAACTCAGAAACACACAGTTTTTCACTTCACAAGATGTTAATTGATGGGGTGGAGTGGTGTGGATTGCTTGTGGATTATTGTGATGTTTTTAACAGCTGTTCGGAGTCTCATTCTGACGGCACCCATTCACTGCAGAGGCTTAGAGGATTGGATACTATTTCTTTAAGCACTTGCAAAGTGTGTACCTTGCTGCGTAGATAAGGGGTGGTAGGAGGCGAGGATTGAGTTAAGAGGAGCAGAGACGTGGCCAGACACACAGCTTCCAGAATGAACAGTAGGTCATTAACCAGCACTCGAACCAGAACCAGCCTCCAAGCATTGTCACCAGCTCCACCGGAAGCGCCGTGCTGTCCGAGGCTTGCGCAAACTATATTGACACACAGGAAGATGATGCTCATGGCGCCATACACACACCGAGCCACCCATCTAGAATCAAAGTAATCAAAGTTTACACACAAACACAATTCTCATTAAACACACAATCAGATGTTATCCATTAACATGCTAGTATGGAAATCCACTCACAGTCCTTTCCTGGGCTCGATGCTGAACACGCTTCGAACTTTGAGCACCTCCTGCCAAAGTGAAACATTGTTATTAAGGAAGTGGACTGATTTCTCAACTACGCATATGAATAAAACATACACATAAAATACACTCTTATGAATCTTTCCTGACAGCTTGTCTTACCTGAGTGAAGTAAAGGTTGAAGAGACTCAGCGTGAAGAACTGTAAGCACACTGGGAAGCAGTAAAGGAGCCAGTAGACTGGAGTGGGCAGGTGGTTGGCCGCAAGGGCATTACGAAAATAAAACGAGAAGAGCGTTGTACGAAGCGCTGACCAGAATAGGCAAAGAAAAAGAAAAATACTCTGGTAACTCCATCGCTTATGCCGGCAGAGTAACAGCAGCCAAAGCTGAACATATACGACTAAAAACAGACCCCCATAAAGACAAGTGTAAAGAACCGTGACACCCAGCTCTACTGAAGGGGCCACGGCTGGTTTCATGGGGGAAGGTGGAACTGGAGTGTGCATTATGGTGATGGATGTCAAAAAAAAAAAAAAAAAAAAAAGATTAAAATAATATAATACAATGCACAGATCAAAGCTTTAAAAGCAAACCAAACAAAACTGGTGCAAAATGTCAATTAATCACACTAACAAAAAGGAAAAACTAATTTCCTGAATGCGAGAATTATCATTAGTCTGTAAGATTCTGTCACATTTGATGAAACCAGGATCAAACTACACGACGAAGAAAAAAACAAAAAACAAAACAAAAGTCCGAAATGTCATTTCTCAGAATTCCCCGAATCAATCAACCTGGATGTGCACCTGCAAAATAAAATGAAAGCATTAAATGGAGCTAAAGTAAACACAGCCAAGCTTTACATAACAACAACTCAAAACATTCACACTGATATCAATAACACCATCTCCATAATCGAAAACAAAAGCAGCTTTTGTCTGAAACTAGTCATTTAGTGTAACTGTAACTGATTACGACTTTTGACAGCCGCGATGACAGCCCGACTTTGTTGTTGTAGTTATTCGATAGACCTGTTGTTCATCTACCGGATGGATTATATCGCACAAATTATAACACTTTTAAACTGTTTAACTAATTCTAACAGTCAAACATTGATGTTAAACTGACTTTAGACTGATCTAAAGTAGCTAGCTGAGTGGCTAACATTGCTGGATTGAGTTTAAAAATCGATTTGCTAGTTCATAGGTCGGATCGGTTTTGCTATTAATATGCGACACAATTTTTTAAAAACTGCTTTAAATATTACTAAACTGAAATCAACATTACCTTACAAATGACTAAGATCGTGCAATCAACGTAACAAATCCGATAAATCCTTTCTCTCATCACTAAAGTCCCGTTCGTGTTTATGCGCTGCGTTATCAAAGCAACTCATCGCTGTTGGCGACATCTAGCGTTGCATGCTGGTAAAGAAAAATGTAAACAAAGGCGTCTTCCGCCTCCTGCGAGACCACGCCCACCACACGCTTCCTAACTTCCTAACTGAAATTTTAGAAGTACAGAAGACTTTTAAAAATTACAGTGTTTTAAAATAAGCAGAAAGAGGAAGAGAGAGAGTTCCGCCATCTGGAAAACCGATAGCTTTATCTAGTATGTGGGCTATGTGGGCGTGGTTTACAATGAATTGGGCGTGGTTTGCAGTCTTGCAGGAAGTTAGCAGACCTATCACGAAAACACGCCCATTGCTTTACCGCGCTGTTACTGTACTGAGAACAGGAAACGGCGGTTAGTTCAATTTTAAACCATCAATAACCGTCACTTCTGCTGTCATTTCTATCTGTCATCATCATTTATACATGTATTTCATTATACGAACTGATGAAGAAGCGCAAATCAAAATTCTGGTTCAAATGGCAAAATTATTGGTTACACATGTAACAGATGAGCTCATCGTTTCATAACTTTATTTGTTATGTGTTATGTTTCGCAGCAGTACGTACATATTCACAGGCTGTGAGTCAGAGGTGGTTTGTAATGTAACTCATAGCGTGTTAGTAGGCGAGGTTCTTCCTCACTTTTTCCTCCCTCTCTCTCTCTCTCTCTCTCTCTCTCTCTTTTTCTTCATTATACCGCACTGTGTGCTGTAGTTCTGCAGCCACGTCGCAGACAGAGACAGCATCGCCCTTACAAACCTCATTGTCTTCAACTGCAGCCGCCCAACTGGACCGACAACAACTTTATCTCCTCGTACAGGTCGTCAGACAGCGTGTTTACACATTTTTATTTGAAAAATAGCTACTGGTTACGGATAAATTGAGAGTAGTTCTCCGCTGTAGTCATGGTGAGTATAGCCTGCTTGCTAACTTATGTCTCAAACTTGCTGGCTTA
Organism: Onychostoma macrolepis; assembly: GCF_012432095.1. Classification (NCBI taxonomy): domain Eukaryota; kingdom Metazoa; phylum Chordata; class Actinopteri; order Cypriniformes; family Cyprinidae; genus Onychostoma; species Onychostoma macrolepis. The sequence goes on along the minus strand of NC_081168.1, from coordinate 5,150,306 downwards.
GTGTTTAAAAAAGGTTAGAAGAGTTTTATTTAGCGTTTAAGCACTTTTCTGAAGGTTTGTTAGACAAACGTTTGTTTCAGTAATTGCTACTTACTCGCTAACCAGTCTGACATTAAGAGAAAAAGGGAAATAGAGATAATTGTATCTATCTATCTATCTATCTATCTATCTATCTATCTATCTATCTATCTATCTATCTACAGTCTTTGCCCTTTAAATACAATATAATTGATAATAACATACACATATTTGTACCAAAATATAGTGTATATAAACAACATTTTACATTTTGTGTGTATACACACATACTATATATATATATATATATATATATATATCTCTACAGACTTTTCACCTTAAATACACTATTTGTACCAAAATGTAAAGACTGTGGATAAATTTACATATACATTACATTATAATGTTTTTGCATTCAACTAATGCTATAGGAACCAGAGGATGTACACTTCAGATCAGCAGAACATTTGATAGGTGAGGAAGAGAATGAGAAAGCATCATTCGAGAGGAAGGAGGATGGAGAGGAAAACCGTAAAGCAGGGAGACCACCGTTGTCCCGCATCCCTACCTTTCAAAGCTCCCAGGGCCGCAAGCGAGTCACCGTCCAGAGTGCAGAGTCATCACCGAAGACGGATGGATCTATCCAGCAGGGCCAAAAAGAGAGAGCTGGCTCTACAGAGGCTGGAAGAGTGAAAATGTCAGGATCTGGAGGGAGAGAAAAAGGACTGCCTATGCCATCGGCTCGTTTACACACAAGCCTTGCTGATGTTCTCTCTCAAGGTGATATCTCGGGTCTTTTGTCTCCGAAATTAAATCAAACGCCTGAGATTACAAAAGACGCTGATCAGGTTGATGTGTCACTAAAGCGACCCCCACTCAGGACTGTCTATGAGACCTCTAATCTTGTCATGGAGCCCGTTTCTGAATTTGAAACTGCAAGCGTAGAGACCGTCTCAGAAGATGAGCAGATGTCGGCGCAGGATGCCGTCGTAGAGGATCTGAGCTCATGCTCCTCTGTTGATCAGCATGAGGCATCTGATCAAGCTTGTGAAGATACTTTGAGAGACGACTTTGATAATGGAATCCAATCACATTGGACAGAAGAAAACAGTGTCACAGAGAATGATGTAAAATATGTGGAATGTGTTCCAGATAAGGATGATGGATCCATACTTAGTGGTCAAGATAAAACTGCTAAGATCCAGAAACCTTCAGATAGTAAAAAATGCTTTAATGAAACACAACAGGGAAGCAAAACTGCCAATACTACTCAGACAAAACATGCCGAGACCAAAACGTGTACACCCTCCAAGGTGAGGTGAATCATATTTTGTAACATGCAATGTACAAAATTAATGGTGTTTGCAAAAGCAAGAGTACTATTATTGTTCATACTAAGAGTTAGGGATTTTAGCACACCTCTAATCCTAAATGGTAAACTTCATCAAGCGCTGTTTTGTTGAGGAGAGACGTGTTATTACTGTTTTAAGTGAACAGACATACAATTTTCTCCTGGTGGACAATAAAATGGATTTTAAAAAACCACCTTGAAAAATGGAAAATGATTTTCTTACTCCGTAACGTCTTGATTTCCAATACAAATATCTAAAAGATACATGTACTTGAGAAACAAAATTACATGAGATAATAAGTCTTGTTTTCTGACAAAATTGATCAAAATAACTGTTAATTTATCTTTATTTATTTATTTTTTGCTTAAAACAAGAAAATGGGATAAGAAAAATAATCTTGCTTTCCTTTTGAATTAAGTAAAAAAAAAAAAAAAACCCATCATACCCAAGGTATTTTTCTTGATTTAGGCATAAACATTTTCATTCATGAGTCATTTCGCTTGTTTAGATATTTTTATTGGACAAAACTAGTAAGAAAGTAAAATACTGCAGTACAAGCCATATATACAGACCAGAATGTTTTTCTCTGGACTGATTTGTCCTCTTTGATTTGCATACGTATACAAATTTATGAGACTAGTTGCCTTGACAAGTATTTGTTTCGCCATCAAATCACAACAGAATTTCAACAGAAGAGGATATGTGAAATTAAACAGCCACAAAACAGTCATTTCATCATTAACAGACATATACATTATGTTGTTGGAAAGATGTTTGCATGAGTAAACAAAGTCTTTAATTGTTTTAATTTTTTATCACTGATTTTCTATTGTTCTAGCAGACAAAAGGAAGGAGCTTTTCCCTTTTCTGTGTCTTGCCTACCATTCTCCTCCTTTTGGGTGGATTTGCATCGCACGTCTGGCAGTATGGAGTCCCTAAATCTGTGTCACACCTGATGTCACAACTGGAGCTGCACTGGTTGGAAAGTTTCTGGATGCCTCAAGAGACATGCACTTCTGACTGTAGGTGAGGGAAACAGGGCCTTTTCATATTTTTAAGTATTCAAATGGAGAGTTTGAGATGTTAATGTGCTTCTAAACACTCCTTATCAGGGTTACTCTTGTTGAGAGTGTCCCTGAGGGTCTCATCTTCCCATCCGGCTCGCCACACCTGCCGAGCATTTCAGACACTTGGACTAATCTACTAAACAGAGCAAACCGCTCTGTCCACATTGGTGCTTTCTATTTCACACTCCGAGATTCAGATTCGGGCCTTACGGAGCCCTCGTCTGTGCTGGTACGTTGTGTTGTGGACATTTTACGCACTCTGAAGTCTCTAGAACATTTGTTACCTGCATACTATCTAATAGGATAATATTCATTTAGATTATATTAAGGCGATTGATTTAAATCTTTTCTATAGGGCGAAAACGTGTTCAAACAACTGAAGCAGCTGGAACCAAAAGGAGTGAAGTTGAGGATCGCCGTAAACGCCCCTCAGCCATACATCGCAGACACAGATGAACTGGCAGCAACAGGTACAACAACGTGCCTATTGCACATGCAGCATGTGAAAACGTATACATTGAGAATGGTTTGGAATGGATGTTATGCAGCTTTTTTCCTTTAGCTTTCTTGCTTTGTGCTTTCTCTTTTAGGGGCTGAGGTCAGGGGAGTTGACCTGCAGAGCATCACTGGAGGCATTTTGCACACCAAACTATGGGTTGTGGATAAGAAACACATGTATTTAGGGAGTGCAAACATGGATTGGCGTTCCCTTACCCAGGTACGTCTAAATAAAGCGACATTGTGTGTCATTATCTGACTGGACAAAAGGTTTCTGTTGACATGCAAATATGCATGGTCATTGTGCATGCAGGTCTTTGACATGTAAATGTGTTTGTGATTTTATTTTATTTAGTTTTTTATTAATTATTTTATTTTACATTAATTTATTTTTAATTAGTTTTTTATTCATTATCCAGTGCAGTTTATTCGACTGTAATGTCAAAATGGCTATTAACCCAAATAATCAATCCAAGTATACATGCATATGCAGTAATATCAATTTTTCTAATAGGTGAAAGAAGTTGGAGTGTCTGTGGAAGACTGCAGCTGTCTAGCACAGGACGCCTCACGAGTATTTGACATGTACTGGGATGTTGGAGCTCAGAAGAATGGATCTCTACCTCCTTTCTGGCCGGGCCGTTTCTCCGCCCTCTCCAGTTCTAAGTACCCATTAGCTGTTAAATTCAACGGTGTCCCTGCACGTGTCTATTTGTCTGTGAGTTGTGTTTCTCTCACAAATTGACTTCATTGATTTGTTCTGGTTTTTGTTTACCACAATCATAATATGTTTTCATTGCATGTTCTGTAATAATTTTATTCAACCTGTTCACATTTCCACTTATTCTCTGGCTTTTGTGCTGGCTGATTTTCATTTATTCATTTTTTATTCATTTTTTCATTTATACATGTCTATTTTTCATTTAATGGATTGTGTAGAAATTTTGTCTTTTCGTCATATTACCACCTTTTTCACTGCAGAAAAACAGTGCTTTTTAATGAATACATTGCATGGACAATATATATGGCCTATATCATCTTGTTCATTTTCATTCATTTCTAAACGTGACATGCATTTTTAGTGTGTGCAGAAATGTGTTCTAAATATTACATGACAGTGTTTGACTTGTTCTTGTAGAGTTCTCCTCCTCCTTTATCATCACATGGTCGTTCTGACGATCTTTCAAGCATCCTGTCAGTAATTGCTGATGCTGAGCGATTCATCTATGTGTCTGTGATGGACTACCTTCCCATGTCCCAGTTCATGGAGCCCATTCGGTAATCTTTACCATTTGATACTGAGTCAGGGTTATTATAGTTAACTAAAACTAAAACCATAATTATTTTTACATTTGTACTTTATTTTAGTTAACTAAAATAAAATAAATATTATTTCAGCTGGTTGCCAAAGCAGCTTTTTTTTTTTTTTTGATGTACTAAAACTAAAACTTAATCAAAAATGAATTAAATTATATATACATTTAAAAAATGGATAAAACACAACAAGTGTGTGTTGTCACAATGTGACAATTCACTGAAATTAAACTAAAAATGGAAAATACAAAAATAAAACCTAATTTTATTTGACTAGTTTAAACAGCATGTGAAATATTATTGTGCATGTGTATATGTTTTCAATGATTTACTATGTTTTACTATGTTTTTATATAACTAAAACTAAAATGAAAAAAAAACTATATAGACATTTTTAAAAATTAACAAAAACAAAATAAAACGACTAAAACAATTCACTAAATGTAAGAAATAAAAAAAGTAAAAACAGTAGTATTTCAGTGATACTAACCACTGGGGGTAATTTTGAAAATTCAAAACATTTGCATGTACTTAGTTCATAAGGCATGTGGAAGATTATTGTGATGTTTTCAATGAATTTGAATGACTTTGATGTCATTAGGTTTTGGCCTGTCATCGACTCGGCCCTCCGTGAGGCGGCTTGTACGAGAGGTGTTGAAGTGAAGCTGTTGGTCAGTTGTTGGAGTCATTCTCCTGGTGCCATGTTTGTTTTCCTCCAGTCTTTATCTGTCCTCAACAAGCCCCCTCTGAGCTGCAACGTTCATGCTGTACGTTTCTCTGTGCTCTTTACATTTTCTACATGTATTGTTTTTCATCCAGCCATCACTGGTGATTTAATGTCTAAAACGTTTAATTTCACAGAAAGTTTTTGAGGTGCCTTCAACACGAGAGCAGCAGAGGATCCCGTTTGCACGTGTTAACCATGCCAAATACATGGTGACTGATCGAGTTGTTTACATTGGTATGTTCGCTGTTTCTCTCTACAAATTTCACAGCATGCTTTTCCATATTCCAGCAACCTGATGGCAGGTTTGGCGCTGCATCATAAAAAACCTGCCAACAAAAACAGTCAATGTTTACATTTACAATTGAATCCCTGTGAATATGAGTTTTGGAATAAAGCGAATGTCAGTTTCATAATCCTGCTATTATATTGTGTTTTACAGGAACTTCCAACTGGTCTGAGAATTACTTCACCCAGACGGCAGGGGTTGGGCTTGTTGTGAATCAGACAGGCTCTGCAGTAGGGCAGGGCCAGAAAACCATTCAGAGTCAGATGCAGGAGATTTTCCAGAGGGACTGGCATTCAGAATACGCTCAAACCCTCACTGATGTTCACGCCGAGCACTGCAGCGGAAAAAAGCTTACATAATATACCACACTCTTTATTTGTTATGTTGCTAGGCACTACGATTGAAAAAAAATAAAAACATCAGACACCAAAAACTCAAAACCCTGCGGCATTCCTGCCTACTGATAACTTATTTATGATCGATGTATTTGCCAAAAGGATGCTGTGCATTTTTAATGTTTGTTATAAATATGGCAAAAAAAATTTTTTTTTTTTTTCAAGTGCATTTATTGTATATTTGCATTATGTGACATTTGCCAGAATAAGGACAAGGTCCTTGAGCAAGCACTGATCTCTGATGTTGAAGTGGTTAAACATGCATGTAAATGAAATATTGTTGTAATAGGTGTCTTGGCTTTAATGACTGTAAAGTTTGTTTTCAAATTAAACTGCCTTTTCAGTAAGAAAATGCTTGTGCTCTGATGTTTTTAATATTTAGATTTTTAAGTCATTTTTGGATCTATTATATATGTGACCCTGGACCACAAAACCAGTCTTAAGTTGCTGGGGTATATTTTTAGCAATAGCCAAAAATACATTGTATGGGTCAAAATTATCCATTTTTATTTTATGCCAAAAATCATTAGGATATTAAGTAAAGATCATGTTCCATGAAGATATTTAGTGAATTTCCTACTGTAAATATATAAAAACTTAATTTTTGTCAGTAATATGCATAGCTAAGAACTTTATTTGGACAATTTTAAAGGTGATTTTCTCAGTATTTAGATTTTTTTGCACCCTCAGATTCCAGATTTTAGTTGTATAATAGTTGTATCTCAGCCAAATATTGTCCTATCCTAACAAACCATACATCAATGGAAAGCTTATTTATTCAGTCAATCTCAATTTTGGAAAATTGACACTTATGACTGGTTTTGTGGTCCAGGGTCACACATATATATATTTATAGTCAGGTGTCACAGGTACTTATTCAGTTCTACTAATAATTTATGACATTTTCAACAAAAAGAGAAGTTACAAAGCCCATGAATGTGTACATGTGACATTTTATTATTTAGCATAAATTAACATGAAAAACCCTTGGTCTCAAACGAACCGTGGTTTTATTATAATAAAAGCGTACTAAGCATGGGTTTTGGCGGCACTTGTATAACCACAGTTTTACTACAAATGCATGGTTAGAGAAGCAAAGCCATGTTTAATTTGTGCTTACCATGCTTTTAAAAATTTTATTTGTAGTAAAACCACGGTTAATTTTCGTAAGGGCTATAATGCACAAATTACGCTGCTTATAAACCCCAATAATGCTGTCCAAGCAGGCAGCTCGCTAGGTTTTGAAACACAGCCCGCGTCTCCTCGCAGGAAGTGAAGCCGCGGAGGAAGGAAGACGTTAAAAATGGCACGAGAAAGAAGCCCAGCTTTTTGGCTTCACCCTCAAACAAGTGTAACTCTCAGAATGCCGGTGTGTCACAGAATACTCTTACTTTTATGGCTACTCCACTTTTCTTCCGTATATTCCGATATAACGGACGGGAATGCGGAGCACTTAAAGCGGGAGCACTCGCTCATTAAGCCATATCAGGGTGAGTAGCTGCTGTAGCCGCCTGCTAGTGCGAGCAATTACTGTCCTGCTAGTGTTTGTTGACGTCCTTTAGCCACACGGTCACTAAAGTGTCTTAAGTTTCTGTTCACTACGAAAATTAGGATGTCACCTAAGTTATTTTGTAATGTCATGGGTCATGTATTTAATTGGGAACATGTAATCGGGGATATAAGTAGGCTACGGTAGAGTCTTAACAGTGACAACTCAATGTAAACAAAACTAGTCAGCCTTTATTTGAACAGGTGAGGACAGTTTGCATTTAAAGTGCAAGTTATAAAGAAATAATACCTTACCAGGGAGAGCATGCAAATTGTCAGTACACTATTTAATTGGAAAAAAAAAGTGTGTATATATATTACATAGTTAAGATTTTGATGACTGTTTGTATTGTCATAATACTGGGGTCCAAATATCTGAAAAGCAGTGAAAAATGATATTATTACATTATCAGGCGCACACAAATGACACGTTTACTCCACAGGTTTGTGCTAAACCTGATGATCTTGTTCTCCAGCATTATGTGAGGAGGACCTAAAGAGTATCTTATGACACAACAGTGTCACAGATACAAAATATTTTGTATTTGTTTTATATCATAAAAAATACATTTAATCCTTTGGTGCACTGTAAAAAAAAAAATCTCATTACATTGACTTTAAAAACTGTGAGTTTACTGTAAAAATACTGACAATGCTTCCAGTATTGCAGGCAACTTTTTATATTTTATTTGCAACTCAGTTTTTGCAATAAAGATAGCCTTAGATGCTGACATGGCAATAAAAATAAATTATTACTACTACTACTACTGCTACTAGAAGTGATATAACGTTCATTATAAGTGTCCTGTCAATAAAAAATGGCCAGTTCTCGTAGGAGTATTGGTCATACACACAAAACACCATCAGAATAACACCGGACAAAAAAATAATGCAATGCATATTAATTAAATAACATTTGTAAAACAAAACCCCTAATGTAGATTACTGATAACAAAACTATTAAATCAAAAAAATCATATGTGATGCTTCACACAGGAGTGTTTTTCATTGTAAATTATATGGTAATTCATAGTTTTTACTTGCAAAAACAAAATTTACAATTAACTAATTAACTTTTTTTAACTTTTTTTGCTGTAGCATTTTTAAAGTTTATTTTATTTGTTATTTTTTACAGTGTATTAATTAATTTTTGAATCCTAAGTTTTCATTGTGGTCTCAGGCTTTTGAACCCCAGTGTATGCGATGAGACTCATTTTTATCTATGAATGTTCTCATGGCTTATAGCGTGTGTATAGGCTTCACTCCAAATTACCAATACACTGTAAATAAATTTAGCAAAAATTATATGATCCTTTATGTATCAAATGTCAGGTGTTGGAACAAGTCCGTCAAGTCAGTGGGACTTTTGGGGAAGTACTTTAGTAACCAGCCAGTATGTGCGTCTGACTCCGGATGAGAGGAGCAAACAGGGGTCCATCTGGAATACAGTGGTGAGTAAAACTAAAACCTACCAAACGAAATCTTTCATCCTCTGACTTTGAACATGAAAATTCTCTAAAAAATGATTAATGTGATGCACCTTAATGCAAAATGAAGTTGAGTAATGTTAATTTTCCCCTCTGCAGCCCTGCTATTTGAAGGATTGGGAGATGCATGTGCAGTTTAAAATTCATGGATCAGGAAAGAAGAATCTGCATGGAGATGGTTTTGCCGTTTGGTACACGAAAGAGAGGCTACATCAAGGTAAGTCTGTGAGGGAAACCTGAAGGTTTAGATCCCTTTCTCGTTCATTTCATGGATTTAAATGTGATGAGTTACAATGCTGTCTATATATGTGTGTGTAGTCCCATCTGCAAGTCTGCTCTTTCTTCCCTGCAGTTGATTGTGTCATACTTTCATTTAGGCCCAGTCTTTGGAAACCAAGACCATTTTGTAGGCCTGGCTATTTTTGTGGATACCTTCCGTAATGATCTACAAGGAATGGATGTAAGTGTGCCATACTCATGGGTCCTTCTTTCTCTGCAGGCACCGTGTTTGGCAGTAGTGCCAATTTCCTTGGGTTGGCCATTTTTATAGACACATACCCTAACGATGAGGCTCCGGATGTGAGTTGAGAGATGTAAAATATTTGTCTTTTCTTTGTACCTTCATGTGAGCGAAATCTTTGCTTTATTATTATGGGATGAACTTGAGATTAGATACAAAAAAGCTAGTATTTTTATTTTTGGCATGTTTGTTCTGCTTCTGGTCTTCAGCTTTATCCTCTCACAGAAAACGATTTAAAATGGATAGTTTGAATATGATTATTTGCCAGGTATTTTAGGTCAAACTGAAAAACAATCCTTTGAGTAGAGACGAATGTCATTTATTCAAACTATCCCTTCACTTTTTATTTGCTATATGTTCTGAATAATCAACATATAGCAACAATTTTTTTTTTTCAACAATTTTGCCAAGCGCTACAAATAAGCAATGCTTTCTTTTGTTTTGCCTGCATCATGTGATCCATGTGTTTTTTGTTTTTTTTGTTGTTACCCTCATCATTCATTACTTGTTGAAGTATTTCATAAAAAATATTTACAGTGCTTATTGTTTTGATTTTAGTAGAATGCAGTGACCTTTTGATGAATTTAGATCATTCTGTTTGATTCATGAACAGATGGATAAGGGTAGAATGTGACATCCTTTAGTAATTTACATTGCTTTTTTGTGTCAAAAAAACAATACAATATAGGCAAAAATCAATGTTATAAATTTAATTCATAATCTTTGGTCCTCCAGCGCTCATTTCCCTATATTTCTGCGATGGTGAATAATGGCTCCCTGCCGTATGACCACGGGAAAGATGGCCGGTCTACTGAATTGGGAGGTTGCTCTGTGGAAGTCAGAAACAAAGATCATGACACATACCTGGCCATTAGATACTCCAAAGGCAGACTCACGGTAAGATACTGCAAATACAGTGATAAAGAAAGTTTTTTTTAAAGCGTAAAAACAGTAATTTAGTGAAATATTTTTACCATTTAAAATAAATGTTTTCTATTTTAATATATTTTTAAATGCAATTTGTTTCTGTGATGGAAAAGCTGAATTTTTTTTTTTAGCAACCATTACTCTAGTCTTCAGTGTCACATGATTATTCTAATATGATTTGGTGCTCAAAAAACATTTTGGTAACCCTTTACATTTGGACTGTACTATTTTAAATACAAGTAGACAACGATTTTATTCAGAAATGTGTTTAACTAACTAATGTATTTTAAAAAAGAAAATCACCTTATTGTATTTTAGATTTTTTTTGTCTAGTATTAACCTTAAATATCTTAGTTTCTGTTTAATTGTATGACTATTGTTATGTATTCCGTTTTCTAACATGGTGTTAAAAAATAAGTGAATTAATTAATTAATAAAAGCTTTACAATAAAGGTCATTGAACACCGAGTACGAACTTTTCGCATGTTAAAAAATAAATACGACCTCACGTTGTGTCGATCATGTTTACACACTGCCTCCGAAACTTTCATCCATCATCATAAAAAAAATTCAGATCAGGTTCGGTTTTCTGCGTTTTCGCATCCGTAGCATGCATTTGATAGGAAAGGATGAGGGATACGGAAAAAACGGAAAAACGCACGCAAAAATTTCGGACTCAGTGTGCAATGACCTTTAGGCTCCATTTAACTTAAAATAGTTCACATGAACTAACAAAAATATTTTTTAAAGTATTTATTAATCCTAGTTAATGTTAAGTTTAACATTTACTAATACATTAAAGTTGTATTGTTAACATTATTTAATGGACTTGAGCTAACACAAACTACATTTGCATTTTTATTAAATGGCATTAACAAAGATGAATAAATACTGTGACAAAAGTATCGGTCATTGTTAGTAATTGTTAGTTAATGCGTTAACTAATGTTTTCTTATTGTAAAGTGTTACCAATATTTCTTATTCATTCTTCTTATTATTATCAGTGCTAAAAACAGTTGAGCTGCTTAATATTTTTGTGGAAACGGTGATATAAGTATATCATGCCTATGTTCTGTTTCAGATTATGGTAGATGTGGATGACCGGAACGATTGGAAAGAATGCATTGATTTCGGAGGCGTCCGCCTCCCTACAGGATACTATTTTGGGGCTTCTGCGGCCACAGGAGATCTTTCTGGTAAGTGTTACTTCTGAATCTCCCCTAGATGTCCACAGTGATTCTGATGCCTTTTGCCAGACCTCACCGATACTGTTTGCAGATAATCATGACATAATCTCTATGAAGATGTACCAGCTGATGGTGGAACACACTCCTGAGGAGGACAACCAGGACTGGACCAAGATCGAGCCTAGTGTCAGTCTCCTGAAGTCACCGAAAGGTAACACAGCTGATATGTAGGTACAGACATATTCAAACTGTTGGCAGAAGGATTTTTCATTCAATCAGTGGTCATGTTCACATCTCCCCCCCAAAACAGACAATATTGATGACCCGACGGGGAATTTCCGAAGCACGCCCCTCACTGGCTGGAAGGTCTTCCTGCTTCTGTTGTGCGCTCTGCTGGGAATCGTGGTGTGCGCCGTTGTTGGTGCCGTAGTCTTTCAGAAGCGTCAAGAGAGGAACAAGAGGTTCTACTAAACAACAGGATTTCAAAGAACTCTGGAGGTTGTAGGTGAAAAAAAACAAAACATTAATGTGAATTTTGAACAGCTGTATACAGCTGGATATTGTTGAACTGCTCGACTGGAAGGAAAAATGGTTTGAGTCTAAAGAGTGGGATTTGTGGCTTCAAAGAAACGTTTCTTCATGTTGGTCTTTCTGATTTTGGGTCTGCCGAAGTAAATGACACATTTTCAGTGCGATCTACAGTACTACATCTTAATTTTTGTGTGTAGCCTTTGTATACTTGATTTAGCTTCATTCTCTAAATCATTGGTGGTTTATTTTCTTATTGTTTTAACCCTTTATCTGTGTTTCTTTTCCATCTACACATTGCTTCGTTCTGCTCTGGAGTGCTGATTTTATTTTATTTTTTTTATAACCTGTGTGATTTACTTAAGAGGATTTTAATGGACTGCACAACAAATCAGACTGATGAAAAGTGTCCTCTTAAATTGATCAAATCAATGTAAATATTTTAAGTTGCTGACCTAGTCCCTTTACTCTATGGCGTAATGATTGAGCCTTGTTTTTTAACCACAGGAGTTTTGAAAATATTGAACCAAAAAATACATTTTCAGTTGTTTTATTACTGCAGGGTAACAAGAGTTCAGCCTTATGTGAGTTGAGTTGTTTTTCTTACATCTTTCTGTTCATTTTGCTATTTTTTGCTCGTCTGTTTTTGCAATGCACTGATTTTACAGTTGTTTCTGAAAGAAGTTCACATTTAAATGGGCAGTGACTGTAAAATGATGCTTTTGGTGAGAAAATAAAGCAGTTACAACAGTTAACTAGTCAAATGTTGGCTTTCCTTTTTTTTCAGTTTTTAACAGTTAAACTTTTTTTTGTTTTTTTTTGTTTTTTTTTCTTATTTTGCCCTTAATTGTTAGGACCCAATTTGTGCCATATTCATATTAAACCATTAGTGTTCAAAAATAATTCATAATAAAAATGTGTCACTAACAATGTTTTTGTACAACAGTATGGTCAGGATTCAGGACAGGTACAAATTCATATAGTTTTGTCACTGTTAAGCAGCATCATGATATGTTTATCTCAAGACGTTTCAGAGTCTCGTCCCAAAACATGCTTTTGTGCACAGAAATATGAAACCGTTTAAATATCTTGTACCTAAGCATTCATTACTAATTTGATAGCATCAGATTCAGTCAGAACAATCTAGTGATGTTGAAACAGACAGAAAAAAATCCCCAGCTCTAAAAACCATGGACTGTATCACTCAACCTTGTTTTCATCTATCTGTCTATTTATTTATTTTGCACAAGGGAAGGGATATGTACAGAGGCCACTAATCACCATGTAGGTAGACTGAAGAATCACCCCTTTCTTCTTTCTTGCCTATATGGTGATTAGATTCTCTGTTTTGGACTGCTGTTTTCCCAGCATTACCTGGACTTTTTTTTTTTCATGGCAGAAAGTGCCGTGTTAGAACTGTATAATTGTTCTATAGGCTTCTAATAAAGCTCTCAGTGCATGCTAGAGCCAACAGGCTGATGCCAAGCAAGGTATCTGCTCATGACTGCTGTAAAATAACTTTTTACAGTATCTGCCAGCCTTCTTCCCCGTGACTGCTCAGTGGGTTCAGTCCGGGCTATTTCTTGCCTGTCACTGGAGCTGTTTTCACTGTGCTTTGCCAGGACCTTAATGGCCATGTCTTGGCCCCACATGATAACCATCAGTTTGCCCATGAGCTCTGAAAAATTCAGAATCGCTAGATAAAGACTGTCCTATTTAGTTATCATTTATGTGTTGCACTTTCTGATTGACACCTGAAATATGCAACAAAATTAAATAAAGCGAATTGACCCTGCTGAAAAAAACCAATAGAACCCTGCCCAAAACACAATAGAAAATGTATTGGTTTTAATGGAAACTATAATGGTGTCTACTGGTATGTGATGGATCCCCAAAACACACTACAAAAAGGAATTTTGTAATGGTTTTACTGGAAAAAGCTAATGGTTTATAATGGTATTTTAATGGAAACCATTAGAATTTCTGTGATGGTTTCTATTGGGCTTCTATTGTTCAGTTTATAAACTCACCTTGTGGCAAGTAATCGCGCTGAATCCCTATAAGCTTGTTAAGTCGTTTCTCAACTTAGTTTTCCCATAAGGCATAAAAATGGATTTTTGTTACAGTCAGGAAAAATGTTTTTGAACGCATCGTAGTTCACCATTCAATAACACGCTTTAACGTTATATGAAGAATGTGAAGTTAATGAGATTATACTCATTTTATCGAGGTATGTTCGGATGGTAGGGGCTTTTGTCGCCACCTGCTGGCGTAACGGGTGTAACATGGCCATTTATAACTAAATAAATAATCATCAAAGCTGCAAAAGTTTCACTCGGTTGAATCAAAAGCCCCACCACTAAATAAAACTACAATGACCATGAGCAGTCTGGGGAATGCGGAGTCTCTGCGCATGCGCAGTGCGCGTTCCACCGTCAGTGTCAAGATGGTGGCAATCACAATGCAGTTTACACTTTATTTGGTGTTGTTGTTAAACATTTACAACAGTTTTGTGTCCGCATTGTATTTTCATATCGGCGAGACTGAAAAGAAATGCTTCATAGAGGAAATACCGGACGAAACCATGATAATAGGTAAGTAGGACAGGACCCCCCTATCTGAGGGTTGTCCCCCCTACAAATATAATTGCAAGCGACTCTGTGTATTAAAAATAATATAATACACATATACTTAAAATAACTGTGTGAGTAGTAAAATAAAATAAACACAAAAAAACGTTTTAAGTTCAGAAATGTTTTGATTCCCCCCTCCCTTTTACCTAATCTTTTACCGATACACACACACACGAGTCCAGTGGGAGAGAGCAAGTACCTCAGTAACAGTTAGTTATGTGTAAGTAACTTAGGCTGTCAAGGCTATTTTATTCTCTTTAAACATCAGGTGAAATGATTCTTTCTCTTTAATACAGATGAGGCTGGATCATTAATAAATTAGTCATGACAAAAAAATTATGATATCTGATGTTTTTTCTATGAGCGATTATAAGGTTAACAAGCTTAATACAGTAGCTTGTCACCCACTTCAACTAACACGGCGATAAGCCTGTGTGTGAACTGATATTAGGCTTATATTGTAGACCTAAATATGTGTTGGATTTTGCTAAATATGATGTTAAGTGGCAGATCAATGGGCTTAATGCGGTTGAATATCTAAAGAGACCTACTCGGTTTCAGACGAAACCTAAAATACTGTGGATGACGCAAAATAATACTTACAGTTTTTCTCGATTGCTAACACACTTCATGAAACAATTCACCATTTTCTCACAACTATAAACACAATCTCAAAACTACACACCAACTTGTGAAAACTTCAAACTTCCAGGTCAAAGTCAAACATTTTAGTCCAAAACATATGATCTTTTGTCAGAATCTGATCTTTGGCCTCAGATGACACACAAAGCTGTCAAATACACAGACTATTTTACTGACTAGAGAACACTAGTGAGATCAATTCAAAACACTGTTACAGAAACCTCCTTTTGGGAAACAGGAATCCTGCAATAACTGTTACAGTATGCAGCATAAATAGAGTTGTGCAGATACAGTAAAATTCACCAATAAACTTTAAGAAAAGTTTACTTTCATTACACTACTGTAAAGTTATCTTACAGTAGATGAAAAGCACTAGAAGAGAAAAGTACATAAACCAAACAACTGAATATACAGTAAACACATTGGAATATCCTGTAAGTTTCTGTACAGCAATAAATAAATACAGCATCCTCTGCCAAGTTGCATTACAGTATTGGTAATATCCTTATTTGTTATACTATAGCAGTTTCTTAGTCTTCTCTGCCTCCCCTAGACAGTCGACTCTCAGTTTTGCACAAATACATGTAAAAAGTACTTGGCTACAAATCAGTTCAACAATTACGAGTTTGAGGGTGTGTGCTACAGTATTAACAGTACAAAGAATAGTGAAAGTCCTCTCATCTGAAATACTGCTACTATGTACTGTAATTGTAATGTGAGTAGATGAGCCTGCAGGCAGCATTTTTTTTGCTCATTCCATGCACAAGAACATGCTCAACTATAGTGCTTTACAGTTCATCAGGAACAAATGACCTTTGACCTCATCCCCTTAATTTTTCTTTTCTCCTCCTATTCCTTTTTGTCTCCCACTACCAGGATTCATTTTCCATAACACATAACCACCTGTGCTCTTTCATATCATCCTGAGATTCTGACTGCTGTGTCATTAGTTTTGCTACTGAATGTTGAAACACGGATAAATGTGTGCTATTTGTGTTCATTTTGTGATTCTTGAGCTAGTTATATTGTGTATTTGTGTTTTCTAAATGATAACATGGTTAAACCTTTGCAAAATGATGCTGTTATTGTGTAGAGTTTTGCAGAAAACATTGAGCAAATTGGAGCAGGTGTGAAAGCAGGTTAAATGTGGAGAAACGTGTCTTTGTTTCGAGAACTGTATGAATGGTTTGGAAAATTGGGCCAAATGAATCCGTTATAGTCTGTTAGCAATCGAGAAAAACTGTAATATGACCGTGTGGTGAACCGAACTCATATTTAAACACGGTCTCCATGCTATGTACACATGCACATGTACGCATAGCTATCCTTACAAGTACAATTTTGGCTGTATTATTTGTGTCCCCTTCAAAAACTTCTCTTGAGACATTTTATGTTTATTGTCCCCCCCTACTGTTAGATGAAATTTACGCCCCTGGTTAACGCTGTAGTGATCCATCCTGCTGGACTTTGGCTAAGTTAGATGAAGAGATGAATTATGAGACAAGAATCTGATGTTGAAATATCCTGAATGCAGTGACACAACATCATGTGAATATGACAACTTTTCACTCTAAGATAATGACTTACTGTGTTTAGTCAGGTATTTTTGTCAGTGGTTTATTATGAAAGAATGAAAGGACTTTAGTTTCTTTTCTTACAACTATGTAACTCTGTCTTAACCAGGTAACTACCGAACGCAGCTCTATGACAAGCAGAAAGAAGAGTATTTGCCTGCAACTCAAGGACTTGGGATGTTTGTGGAAGTGAAAGATCCCGATGAGAAGGTCTGTCTGATTAAAGGTTTTGTGAGTAATAAAAGTCAAGCATGTTTGCATTTCGTTGTTCTCATTTGCTTATCTTTTTGGGTTTCAGGTGATCCTGTCCCGCCAGTATGGATCTGAGGGCAGGTTTATCTTCACCTCCCACACACCGGGAGAGCATCAAATCTGCTTGCACTCAAATTCCTCCAAATTTGCACTTTTTGCTGGAGGGATGCTTGTGAGTTTATTTTGTGCGCTGCTGCTTCTGTTCTCCTTAAACTATATTTATAAATACATTACTAAGACAGGTAAAATATTGCAGAATACACCATGCAAATATGTTCCACACAAACTGACAAAACATTGTTGTGAGGAACTGAATGTGTTAATCCATAAAAAATTGAATAATTTATATTTATATTTCAAATTAGATTTTATTTTCAATTTTTATTTAATTTTACATTTTACTTTAAATAAATGTTAGCATATTAAATGCAAGGAAAGTGTCTCTTTTAATGTTTCAAATAACAAAATATGGGTGAAATAAAACAACATTATTATTCCGAACTGTATTTGTTAAAATATATAGAAGAAAAAGTGATCATAATAAATTTTATTACATTTTAAATTATTAAAAACTTCTTGCTGATAGATGGGTAAAACCTAGTGGGTTTTTTAGGAGATTGTCATAGATTGGTAATAATTTAAAATGACAATAAAATAGTTTTTGGGGCTGCACTGTGATCCTTAAATAGAGGCTTTTAATGTCATCTAATGATTCTACTTCTAATTATCTATAAAATGACAAGATTTTTGGTATATTAACTTCTGTAAATATAGTGTCAGTATAGTGTCTTCTGTAAATCATGGTAAAATTTATGATGGTCATTATTGTTTGCTTAGAAAAAAATATTACACAGGTCACACTCATATGTACAAAAAATGTTAAAGCTTTATTAAACCTTTTTATCATATAAATATAATATACCCCCCCCCCCACACACACAATTAGAAATATATTATTTTTTATTTTTTGTGGTGTAGAGCACCATCTAATATTCAGTGGCTACCAATTCAGACGGCTTCTGCTTTTTAATTTTCCATACAGCGTGTTCACTTCACAATCCAAGTTGGTGAGAATACAAACAACTATGCAGAAATCGCTGCCAAAGACAAGCTGTCGGAGCTGCAGCTGAGGGTGCGACAGCTGATGGAGCAGGTGGATCAGGTCCAGAAAGAGAAGAACTATCAGAGGGTAAGTGCGCTGTAGGTTTGAGAGCTGAAACCCAGGCTCTGCAGAACTAGAGATAGAACATGGCGTTTTCTGTCATATGTGCACGAGAGTAATCCTAATCTGAATTTTCTTGTTCTTCCAGTATCGTGAGGAGCGCTTCAGACAGACCAGCGAGAGCACCAATCAGAGGGTCCTGTGGTGGTGTATCGTCCAGACGCTGATCCTGGTGGCCATTGGGTTTTGGCAAATGAGACATCTGAAGAGCTTCTTTGAGGTCAAGAAATTAGTATAGAACTGTAGTCGGATTTTTTTTTTTAAAGTTGTGATGATTGTCAGTTGATACAGTACACACAGCATTTTGAAGATTGCCTGCTTCATGTGTGGTCAAGACTGCTGAAAAGTCAACATGCTCTCAGTTTAGTTCCCTCCCTAAATTGCCCTCTTTTATCCTGCATTGAGATTTGTTTTACGCTGCTCGTTTCAGTGCCACACCCCATGTAATGTGAACCTAGTTTCTGTTCAGAAACACATTACAGTTGTTGCTGTCTGGAGGTGATAGTATTAGGCCTTCTTCCCTTTTGATAGCTACAGTTTGATGTTGACCTCAGTGATTTTGAATAAACGTGTACATGTTTGAAATGTGTATATAATCCAAATAAATGGCAAAATGTAGTTATCAAAAGGTAAAATGTTAAATTATGAGTACTTGGCGCATTGAAATAAATAATATCAAAAGGTTTTATATTTTTCATGAATATCCGTTAGCTATTGCCTATTGCCATTTGATAGGAAAGGATGAGGGATACAAAAAAAACGGAAAAACGCACGCAAAAATTTCGGACTCGGTGTGCAATGACCTTTAGGCTCCATTTAACTTGAAATAGTTCACATGAACTAACAAAAATACTTTTTAAAGTATTTATTAATTCTAGTTAATGTTAAGTTTAACATTTACTAATACATTAAAGTTGTATTGTTAACATTATTTAATGGACTTGAGCTAACACAAACTACATTTGCATTTTTATTAAATAGCATTAACAAAGATGAATAAATACTGTGACAAAAGTATCACTCATTGTTAGTAATTGTTAGTTAATGCGTTAACTAATGTTTTCTTATTGTAAAGTGTTACCAATATTTCTTATTCATTCTTCTTATTATTATCAGTGCTAAAAACAGTTGAGCTGCTTAATATTTTTGTGGAAACGGTGATATAAGTATATCATGCCTATGTTCTGTTTCCACAGATTATGGTAGATGTGGATGACAGGAACGATTGGAAAGAATGCATTGATTTCGGAGGCGTCCGCCTCCCTACAGGATACTATTTTGGGGCTTCTGCGGCCACAGGAGATCTTTCTGGTAAGTGTTACTTCTGAATCTCCCCTAGATGTCCACAGTGATTCTGATGCCTTTTGCCAGACCTCACCGATACTGTTTGCAGATAATCATGACATAATCTCTATGAAGATGTACCAGCTGATGGTGGAACACACTCCTGAGGAGGACAACCAGGACTGGACCAAGATCGAGCCTAGTGTCAGTCTCCTGAAGTCACCGAAAGGTAACACAGCTGATATGTAGGTACAGACATATTCAAACTGTTGGCAGAAGGATTTTTCATTCAATCAGTGGTCATGTTCACATCTCCCCCCCAAAACAGACAATATTGATGAGCACGCCCCTCACTGGCTGGAAGGTCTTCCTGCTTCTTCTGTGTGCTCTGCTGGGAATCGTGGTGTGCGCCGTTCTTGGTACCGTTGAAGGAGTGGATGCCGAGCTGCCCTATCCTTCATAATTGATATTAATTATATTATTTCTTGTTTGACTATTAATCAAGTTATGGCAAGAGTGAAACGTGTAACCTTATGTGCGCGTATGAGATATTAAAGAATCCTGCTTTATGCTGTACTTCTACTCTCTAAGATGATGACTTCATAGTGTGTGTGTAACGAAAGCAAGGAGGCCTTGAAGTTCTGATAAGTGCTCTGTGGGTATGTGTGTGCTGGTAGCTCTCTCTCTGTGTGTTAGGAGACTGTCTCTGTCAGCTACCGCCATCCTGACCAAAAATAGGTTTCCGGAAGACACCTATCTTGTATGATCCCTGATCGCTGACGTCTGCCCAATCTGATGGAGATATGTTTGAAGCGTTTACGTCCATATGTGGAGATTGTCTAAGTTTATCTAGGTTTTAGAACCTATCAGAATTTTGATGACTTATGCATTGACGCAATTAGCAACCTCTGTTAGGGTATAATTGTTGGTGTTTTTGACATGTACGCAGAGCGGCCTACGAGCTCGATTGCGAGTCATGAAGATGACTTCTGCTGATGAAACTGCAAACTATCATCAGTAAATGTTCTTCATTTTCGATTGAATCTCTTGACTTCTGGTCTTCATTCAACACACCTGGTCCGAGGGTTTTTACTGTAAATTCCCCTTACACCGTAGTCTTTGAGAAGCGTCAAGAGAGGAACAAGAGGTTCTACTAAACAACAGGATTTCAAAGAACTCTGGAGGTTGTTTGTGGAAAAAAAACAAAACATTAATGTGAATTTTGAACAGCTGTATACAGCTGGATATTGTTGAACTGCTCGACTGGAAGGAAAAATGGTTTGAGTCTAAAGAGTGGGATTTGTGGCTTCAAAGAAACGTTTCTTCATGTTGGTCTTTCTGATTTTGGGTCTGCCGAAGTAAATGACACATTTTCAGTGCGATCTACAGTACTACATCTTAATTTTTGTGTGTAGCCTTTGTATACTTGATTTAGCTTCATTCTCTAAATCATTGGTGGTTTATTTTCTTATTGTTTTGACCCTTTATCTGTGTTTCTTTTCCATCTACACATTGCTTCGTTCTGCTCTGGAGTGCTGATTTTTTTTTTTTTATAACCTGTGTGATTTACTTAAGAGGATTTTAATGGACTGCACAACAAATCAGACTGATGAAAAGTGTCCTCTTAAATTGATCAAATCAATGTAAATATTTTAAGTTGCTGACCTAGTCCCTTTACTCTATGGCGTAATGATTGAGCCTTGTTTTTTAACCACAGGAGTTTTGAAAATATTGAACCAAAAAATACATTTTCAGTTGTTTTATTACTGCAGGGTAACAAGAGTTCAGCCTTATGTGAGTTGAGTTGTTTTTCTTACATCTTTCTGTTCATTTTGCTATTTTTTGCTCGTCTGTTTTTGCAATGCACTGATTTTACAGTTGTTTCTGAAAGAAGTTCACATTTAAATGGGCAGTGACTGTAAAATGATGCTTTTGGTGAGAAAATAAAGCAGTTACAACAGTTAACTAGTCAAATGTTGGCTTTCCTTTTTTTTTTCAGTTTTTAACAGTTGAACATTTTTATTTTTTTCTTCTTATTTTGCCCTTAATTGTTAGGACCCAATTTGTGCCATATTCATATTAAACCATTAGTGTTCAAAAATAATTCATAATAAAAATGTGTCACTAACAATGTTTTTGTACAACAGTATGGTCAGGATTCAGGACAGGTACAAATTCATATAGTTTTGTCACTGTTAAGCAGCATCATGATATGTTTATCTCAAGACGTTTCAGAGTCTCGTCCCAAAACATGCTTTTGTGCACAGAAATATGAAACCGTTTAAATATCTTGTACCTAAGCATTCATTACTAATTTGATAGCATCAGATTCAGTCAGAACAATCTAGTGATGTTGAAACAGACAGAAAAAAATCCTCAGCTGTAAAAATCATGGACTGTATCAGTCAACCTTGTTTTCATCTATCTGTCTATTTATTTATTTTGCACAAGGGAAGGGATATGTACAGAGGCCACTAATCACCATGTAGGTAGACTGAAGAATCACCCCTTTCTTCTTTCTTGCCTATATGGTGATTAGATTCTCTGTTTTGGACTGCTGTTTTCCCAGCATTACCTGGACTTTTTTTTTTTCATGGCAGAAAGTGCCGTGTTAGAACTGTATAATTGTTCTATAGGCTTCTAATAAAGCTCTCAGTGCATGCTAGAGCCAACAGGCTGATGCCAAGCAAGGTATCTGCTCATGACTGCTGTAAAATAACTTTTTACAGTATCTGCCAGCCTTCTTCCCCGTGACTGCTCAGTGGGTTCAGTCCGGGCTATTTCTTGCCTGTTACTGGAGCTGTTTTCACTGTGCTTTGCCAGGACCTTAATGGTCATGTCTTGGCCCCACATGATAACCATCAGTTTGCCCATGAGCTCTGAAAAATTCAGAGTTGCTTGGGCATTTTCTGCATCATGGCGGCATTGAAAGGTCACAACAGCATAGCCGCAAGAGTGGTTGGTTCTTCTGTCTCTGCACACTTGTACAGTACAGATGGGGCCGAATGGCAGGAATACTGCATGCAGCTCTTGTTCGGTCACATCTGAGTGCAGATTACTCACAAGCAATGACCTTGCTTCATCAGAGCTGTTCTCAGTCTGTTCTTGGTCTTTAGGTTTGCCGTTCGCGTCACAGACCTCTCTGCGCGGCTGGAGTTCCACAAAGTCTGAGAGGGCATCACATATAGCAAACCTATCCCTGTGTCTTCCCAGGATCTTAACAGTCATGTACTGGGCCCATGTGATGTGCATTGGCTTGCCCAAGATCTCCAAAAAATTCAGAGCCACGAGGGCATTTTCTGCTTCATGGCGCTGCTCAAAGGTCACAAAACCATAGCCTCGAGAACGGCCTGTTCTTCTGTCTCTGCACACTTGTACAGAACGGATGGGTCCGAATGGCTGGAATATTGTATACAGTAATTGTTTGGTCACATCTGGGTGCAAATCATTGACAAGCAATGACCCCTGGTCTTTTGGTTGACCGTTATCTTCATCTGAAGACCAATTGTAGGACGTTGCCATTTTGATGGTCTGCCAGAGAAGATTCTAGAAGAAACAGCTAAAAAAAGAGTAATCTAAAAAGGCTATTAGTATAAGCACAAATGCTATGGAGATGCTTCACTCAGAGCAATCAGTCAAGCAAATGATATAAACCGAGTGCTGTGCAAGCCCCAGAACGTTCTAAAATTATAATAACTGTGACGTCACGGATTACGTGACATTTCTCAGCAGCAAAAGAAAAAAGGAATGCCTGTGACGTCATAAATTTAAATTTTAATGGAAACCATTAGAATTTCTGTGATGGTTTCTATTGGGCTTCTATTGTTCAGTTTATAAACTCACCTTGTGGCAAGTAATCGCGCTGAATCCCTATAAGCTTGTTAAGTCGTTTCTCAACTTAGTTTTCCCATAAGGCATAAAAATGGATTTTTGTTACAGTCAGGAAAAATGTTTTTGAACGCATCGTAGTTCACCATTCAATAACACGCTTTAACGTTATATGAAGAATGTGAAGTTAATGAGATTATACTCATTTTATCGAGGTATGTTCGGATGGTAGGGGCTTTTTGTCGTCACCTGCTGGCGTAACGGGTGTAACATGGCCATTTATAACTAAATAAATAATTTTCAAAGCTGCAAAAGTTTCAATTCACTCGGTTGAATCAAAAGCCCCACCACTAAATAAAACTACAATGACCATGAGCAGTCTGGGGAATGCGCTTTCCGCATCTGATTGGACGATGGCCGGCGATGGGTTACGTGGCATTGGAGTCTCTGCGCATGCGCAGTGCGCGTTTCACCGGCAGTGTCAAGATGGTGGCAGTCACAATGCAGTTTACACTTTATTTGGTGTTGTTGTTAAACATTTACAACAGTTTTGTGTCCGCGTTGTATTTTCATATCGGCGAGACTGAAAAGAAATGCTTCATAGAAGAAATACCGGACGAAACCATGATAATAGGTGAGTAGGAAAAACAGATTAAGCCAACTTTGTAGTGCACGTTAATGCTTAGCCTAGTGCTAACTAGCAGGTTTGTCAGATAGAGTTCATTCTTTGGCAACCAGCTTGACTTCAGCTAGTTCAACTAAACTAAATATAAGTTACAAACGAGCTTTTTTGTAGGTTTTACCGTAACCTAGACAAAATAACATTTAAATAGACATGTAGTTGCATACTGCACCGAGAAAGCAACAGTATTAACTAATACGCTTTTTAAACATTGAATGAAGTTTTTAAGGTAACGCTGTAGTGATCCATCCTGCTGGACTTTGGCTAAGTTAGATGAAGAGATGAATTATGAGACAAGAATCTGATGTTGAAATATCCTGAATGCAGTGACACAACATCATGTGAATATGACAACTTTTCACTCTAAGATAATGACTTACTGTGTTTAGTCAGGTATTTTTGTCAGTGGTTTATTATGAAAGAATGAAAGGACTTTAGTTTCTTTTCTTACAACTATGTAACTCTGTCTTAACCAGGTAACTACCGAACGCAGCTCTATGACAAGCAGAAAGAAGAGTATTTGCCTGCAACTCAAGGACTTGGGATGTTTGTGGAAGTGAAAGATCCCGATGAGAAGGTCTGTCTGATTAAAGGTTTTGTGAGTAATAAAAGTCAAGCATGTTTGCATTTCGTTGTTCTCATTTGCTTATCTTTTTTTGGGTTTCAGGTGATCCTGTCCCGCCAGTATGGATCTGAGGGCAGGTTTATCTTCACCTCCCACACACCGGGAGAGCATCAAATCTGCTTGCACTCAAATTCCTCCAAATTTGCACTTTTTGCTGGAGGGATGCTTGTGAGTTTATTTTGTGCGCTGCTGCTTCTGTTCTCCTTAAACTATATTTATAAATACATTACTAAGACAGGTAAAATATTGCAGAATACACCATGCAAATATGTTCCACACAAACTGACAAAACATTGTTGTGAGGAACTGAATGTGTTAATCCATAAAAAATTGAATAATTTATATTTATATTTCAAATTAGATTTTATTTTCAATTTTTATTTAATTTTACATTTTACTTTAAATAAATGTTAGCATATTAAATGCAAGGAAAGTGTCTCTTTTAATGTTTCAAATAACAAAATATGGGTGAAATAAAACAACATTATTATTCCGAACTGTATTTGTTAAAATATATAGAAGAAAAAGTGATCATAATAAATTTTATTACATTTTAAATTATTAAAAACTTCTTGCTGATAGATGGGTAAAACCTAGTGGGTTTTTTAGGAGATTGTCATAGATTGGTAATAATTTAAAATGACAATAAGATAGTTTTTGGGGCTGCACTGTGATCCTTAAATAGAGGCTTTTAATGTCATCTAATGATTCTACTAATTATCCATGACAAGATTTTTGGTATTGTTACACTGAATGACATTTTAGTGGAAGTGTCTTCTGTAAATCATGGTAAACATTTATGATGGTCATTATTGTTTGCTTAGAAAAAAAAATATTACACAGGTCACACTCATATGCACAAAAAATGTTAAAGCTTTATTAAACCTTTTTATCATATAAATATAATATACCCCACACACACACACACACAATTAGAAATATATAATTTTTTCTTTTTTGTGGTGTAGAGCACCATCTAATATTCAGTGGCTACCAATTCAGACGGCTTCTGCTTTTTAATTTTCCATACAGCGTGTTCACTTGGACATCCAAGTTGGTGAGCATACAAACAACTATGCAGAAATCGCTGCCAAAGACAAGCTGTCGGAGCTGCAGCTGAGGGTGCGACAGCTGATGGAGCAGGTGGATCAGGTCCAGAAAGAGCAGAACTATCAGAGGGTAAGTGCTCTGTAGTTTTCTGTCATATGTGCACGAGAGTGATCCTAATCTGAATTTTCTTGTTCTTCCAGTATCGTGAGGAGCGCTTCAGACAGACCAGCGAGAGCACCAATCAGAGGGTCCTGTGGTGGTCTATCGTCCAGACGCTGATCCTGGTGGCCATTGGGTTTTGGCAAATGAGACATCTGAAGAGCTTCTTTGAGGCCAAGAAATTAGTATAGAACTGTAGTCGGATTTTTTTTTAAAGTTGTGATGATTGTCAGTTGATACAGTACACACAGCATTTTGAAGATTGCCTGCTTCATGTGTGGTCAAGACTGCTGAAAAGTCAACATGCTCTCAGTTTAGTTCCCTCCCTAAATTGCCCTCTTTTATCCTGCATTGAGATTTGTTTTACGCTGCTCGTTTCAGTGCCACACCCCATGTAATGTGAACCTAGTTTCTGTTCAGAAACACATTACAGTTCGTTGCTGTCTGGAGGTGATAGGCACTCAACAAAGCAGTTAACTGGATTCAAAACGCAAATTGCATAGTGGTTGCCTTGCCGCTTGTTATGGCCCCGTAACTTAATAATATTTGACATTAGTTTCAGAAAGCTGATGAAGATGTATAACTGGGCTGCGAGTGTGATGTTTTTCCTAAATGACCTTGGATTATCTGCTTAAACATTTACAAGACAAAAATAACCGAGTTTATCCTGGTGGCAGGTGTAAATGTATTCTGTTGTTTGGTTATGCAGTAATTAGTATGATATTTAAAGTTTTGCTCAGAGTGAATGTTTCTTGGTGTTTAAATTTTTATTCTTTATACAATTGGTTGATGTTTTCTTTTCTATAACCCCATTTTATTTTTTGCTGTCAAGAACGCTCAGATCAAGTTAGTATTAGGCCTTCTTCCCTTTTGATAGCTACAGTTTGATGTTGACCTCAGTGATTTTGAATAAACATGTACATGTTTGAAATGTGTATATCCAAATAAATGGCAAAATGTAGTTATCAAAAGGTAAAATGTTAAATTATGAGTACTTGGCGCATTGAAATAAATGATATCAAAAGGTTTTATATTTGAATATGAACATGAATACCCGTTAGCTATTGCCTATGACTCTGACTGAGTTTTTCTGTTTCCTTTGAAAGCCGTCTAACCATCTTACACAAACATTATCATATTTTTCACATCTTTTTTCCTATTGTAAACTCCTCAGGTTGATCTAGAGCTTTCAATGGTTTATTCACTCTTAAATTGATCTGCCCAGAATACACTGTAAAAACAGCAAACGATATTTGTGATTTGCTCGCTTTTTCAGATACCATAGCTGGTGTCATAATGTCATGTTTTCTTTAAAAAAAACAAAAAAAAACAAAACAAGAATGCATGTTGTTTTGAGTGTTTTGTTGCACAGATTACTGCTCACTGAATTGCTTTGCCATCATATTTGTATGGTTTACCTTTTTTTTTTTTTTTGTCATTTTAGTTTATGACCAGCCACAGGGACATGGGTTTACCTTTTTAATTAGGGACAGGGGAGGGAAAATTTGTTGGTGAGAAATATACCCCATAATTGCACTCAGAAATAAAGTTTCCCACTCTCCCCAACATTGGCTTGGTTGTCTTCGTAATTGTTTGGGTAAAACAACTTCTACAAGATAATAATTTGAGGAATTAATTAACTAGAGGAGTGTTATAAACCTCGACCATATGTGGCTAATGATACAAAACTCTTGTTGCCAGTCATCATACAGTACGTTACAAAAATGGACATATACGCCAAATCAACTGTCATTTTCATTACATATATACATTTAATTATTTAAACTATTCAGAACTTTAAAAATGTAATTGGATGTATGATATTTTATTTACTAGACTATGCAAAGAGCACCTGAGTTAAGCTGAATCACCCTTTAACAACGTCCGATTCGTGATCAAATCTTTCTTTGGTTCGGATCTTTTCAGTGAATCGGTTGAACCCGGTTGAACCGTTTCACTTGGCGGTCTGCAAAACTTTTTGATTAAAACGTGCAAAACGTATTTTGTTTTAGCTATTAAATGTAAATATTTAGTTTAATGTAAATACAACGTTTAAAGAACTGTTTTATGAGCTAAATGAAGATTGCAACAAACTGAACGCAAGACACGAATAACTAAAGTAAACACCTTAACTTAAGTAATAAACATAACAAACTGTTTTTGTGCCTACGTGAAGCTTTAATGGAGCATGTAATATTCTATTGGAATGTCGTTGATTAAAAAAAAATACGAAAGCGTAAAATAGTCAGTGAATCATTTTAACCGGTTCATTAAAATGAACTGTTCTAAAGAACCGACTCTCGGAACTTCCCATCACAATTGCTCGTTAGTCATATTTGTAATTTATTTATTTATTGTACCACTGCACCACTGTCCTGTGGTTAACTTCGCTTCATGCATATAACTGTATTAAAATATTTCTGATAATGCCTCTAAATTAATTGTACCGGTCAGGTCAGTAAATCATAGGAACGTTGTTCTGTACGTTGTTTCCAGAGGAATATTTCAAAGACGGACGGTTGCAGCCAGCGTGTGATTTTTTTTCTTTTGTCACAGTTGTCACTTAAGTTTTTTTAACGATTATCGGCAATGACGCGCCGTATAAAACAAACGGAAACCATATAGTATTTTTGAGGCTTGTAAAAAACGTCTAAGTAATTCAGACGGATGTGTTAACCTTAAATAATTACCGCGAGCTCGTGCCGTGCGCTTGTTTTGTTTTTTTTGTCGTACCGTCTTGAGTGACGTGTAACGTTAACTGAACTCACCAAATTGTGTAATCATAACATAACATAACAATCATGAACTAGGTTTGCGATTGTGCTTTACGGAGGATTGAGCGATTGGCATCGTACCTACTATGAAAGAAATCATTCAAGCCGACCGCTAGGAAGAATGGGATTTAAAGTTGCAAGTCCTTTGTGATGGAAAGAGACGAAAGACACTGTTGCAAACTAGGAATTTGATTTTAACATGTAGATGACATGATCTCTATCTCAAGACTGCATCGGTGAAATATTCGTGAAGATATTACGATCTGCTTGCGTGGTACAGCGCTGCTCTCAAAGGCTCAAAGATGATGTACTCTTCACGGAGAAAACCTGTGCTGTATTTCAAAGATGATAGAAGGTAAACATGCTGATGAACACGTGACCTCGCTAATGTGTGTTTGATTTCATCATAATCCTAGTAGATGCATTGTTGTAGTCATTTGCAGGTGGTGGTCTGTGGGTTTGAATAGAGATCTTGGCTTGCTAGTAGTTGTTGCTTCATGTGTTTCATCATTTCAAGAAGTGAAAGTCAAAGGATTCAGCGACATGGAGAGGTTCAGTGAGTATGAGGCGTGTGTGGAGAAGTTTGTAGAGTTTTAACCCTGTAAAGCCTGACATATGAAATAATAGGCATTTGTAATGGACCTGTAGACAAAATATGAAAGAAAATCTTACATTTTTGCATATGTTTGATGCATTTATGGCTCATATTGTATGATATAGTGAGAATATGGAGCTCAACACATCAGTTTTATCCAGAGTGTGTAGTATTATTATTATTATTATAACAATAAATATGATTAGTTACATAAAATTAATAGAAATATCAGCTGTCCCTCTATATCTCAAAGATCAAAGCTCTATAGTTTTTATTTTGGGGGGCAAAGCTTCCTTCAAATATGATGCATCAGACTTTTGATACTCATATTTTAACTTTTTTTTTTCTAGATAATCAATTAAACGCAAGTTGCGCCAGTAAATGTTCATTTTGAAATATTAACAATAGGCCTGTTTTCCTTACTTCATAGGAAAAAACAATAAAATAAAATCTGTAAAGATTTTGCAGCAAAAAGACTAAAAGGTCATTTATTGGCTGAAAATGTGTAAACTATCAGTCATTTTGGTACTTTATAGGCCTTAGAAATTCATGTATCAGAGATGATACCTTAGGCTTTATAGGGTTAAGTCTGATTGAGCAAGATGCATGAGGTCCCTGAGGATCGACAATACGTTTGTCAACCAATGTAGCTAATGCTTGCAGTTGTATATTGTAAGTTGCTTATGCTAATTAGTTTTGATCAACTGGCTCACTAAAACTCTTAATGTAACCTTTTTGTAATGTACTTCAAAAACCCTATGAAATCATAACTAGCGTTTTATGACACTAAGGCCATTTCTGTTAGCTCTGCAGGCATACACATTTAAAATCGACAGTATTTCTCCTTTTGGAAAACTAACAAAGTATTGACTCATCTTGCACTCATTCATTTTTGTCCAATCAAATGCTCTCTAGAATGTGAATGTCCCTCCCACTAGTACTGCTTAAGGGTGCAATCACATTAGTGAAATTTCAATGGGAAAAAATGGCTATTGTCAACTGTAGCAATGTATGAAGCACAACTTTCTGTCGGTCATCACCGCAAATTTCCATAATAAAGGAAATCTTTGAAATTCCCAGTTGCTTGGATTCCTATAGGAACTTCCAGAACAGTGATGAATGTGATTGCACCTCAATTCTGACTTGTGTTTGATTTGTCCCAGCACTAACTCCTGTTTTAAAGGGAAATACATCAGTTGCGTAACATTTTAATGCGGTCTTTAAAGTGTTTGGAGTGTATCTGGAACTGCATCCACTTATTAATAAGCATTGAACACTGACTTTTTGTTTGCAGGGACTGTTGTTGGCCATCTTTTCAATGTTTGAACACAGTTATGTCAGGTTGAGCTGAAATATTTTGAGGTTTCTCACAAAATGCATTTATGTTTCCAGTTTTCTGTTGAGGAAATGCACCGTCTGGAAGCTCTTTGGGCTCTGCATGCTCTTTGTTTTGGGCTCTCTTCTTTGGGTGCAGCTGACTTGTTCAGGAGACATGAGCCAGACGGCTGGGTACAGTCACCTCCCTCACCAGCCCTGTCCTGTAGAGAGACACTCCTCGTCTGCTGATGACCCATCCTGGGGCCCTCACAAAATGGCCCTCATTGTGCCATTCAGAGAGCGCTTTGAAGAGCTGCTTATATTTGTCCCTTATATGCACGCTTTCCTCAACAAAAAGAAAATACGGCATAAAATATTTATTGTAAACCAACTGGATCACTTTCGGTGAGTACCTTTCGTTGCTGGAATAGTGTAGCTCCCCGAGCTGAATTCATATGTATGTACAGTGGCATGTGAAAGTTTGTGAACCCCTTGCAGAAAATGTGAATAATTTTAACTAAATAAGAGCGATCATACAAAATGCATGTTATTTTCCTGTCCTGAGTAAGATATTTGACATAAAAGATGTTTACATATAGTCCACAAGACAAAAAAAATCTGAAATTATTAAAATAACCCCATTCAAAAGTTTGTGAACCCTTGGTTCTTAATACTGTGTGTGGTTACCTGGATGATCCACGGCTGTTTTTTTTTGTTTTGTGATGGTTGTTCAGGAGTCCCTTGTTTGTTCTGAACAGTTAAACGAAGCACCGTTCTTCAGAAAAATCCTCCATGTCCTGCAGATTCTTCAGTTTTCCAGCATCTTCTGCATGTTTGAACCCTTTCCAGCAGTGACTGTATAATTTTGAGATGCATCTTTTCACACTGAGGACAATTGAGGGACTCAAACACAACTATTAAAAAAGGTTCAAGCAGGTTCACTGATGATCCAGAAGGAAACGCGATGCATTAAGAGCCAGGGGGTGAAAACTTTTTGAATTTGAAGATCAAGGTAAATTGCGCTTAATTTGTCTTCCGGGAAACATGCAAGTATCTTCTGTTGCTTCTGAAGGCAGTACTAAATGGAAAAAAATGATATTTCAACAAAATAAGAAATATTTGGACATCTTAATCCTGTTCAAAAGTTTTCACCCCCCCCCCCGGCTCTTAATGCATCTCAAAATCATACAGTCACTGTTGGAAAGGGTTCAAATATGTAGAAGATGCTGGAAAACTGAAGAATCTGCAGGACATGGAGGATTTTTCTGAAGAACAGAGCTCAGTTTAACTGTTCAGAACAAACAAGGGACTCCTGAACAACCATCACAAAACAAAAAGCAGTCGTGGATCATCCAGGTAACCACACACAGTATTAAGAACCAAACAAACTTTTGTATGGGGTTATTTTAATACTTTCATTTATTTTTTTGTCGTGTGGACTATATGCAAACATCTTTTATGTAAAATATCTTAATAAAAATAACATGCATTTTGTATGATCTCTCTTTATTTTGTTAAAATTATTCACATTTTCACAGATTCTGCAAGGGGTTCCCAAACGTTCGCATGCCACTGTATTTGTTCTTTTATTGAAAGCAGTATCCATTGCACAACAATTTATATTCATGCTTTTCAGGTTCAATCGGGCCTCTCTTATTAACGTTGGGTTTATGGAAAGCGGTAATGACACAGACTACATTGCAATGCATGATGTGGACTTGTTGCCTCAAAATGAGGATCTGGACTATGGATTCCCAAAGGAGGGTCCCTTCCATGTGGCCTCGCCAGAGCTTCATCCCTTATATCATTATAAGACGTATGTTGGAGGAATCCTGCTGCTTACCAAGAAACATTATCAGCTGGTAAGAATCCTGAATACTTGTGAGTATTGAATACTGCTTCTGAAGAGAATTCGTTCGCAAATTACAATCGCTTACAAATACAATCGTCATGTGTGTCTGAAGTGCAATGGGATGTCAAACCGCTTCTGGGGATGGGGAAGAGAAGATGACGAGTTTTTTAGAAGACTAAAAACAGCTGATCTTAAGGTACTGGGAAAAAAAATGTTCTGAAAAAAAATATTTCTGATTTCATAATCATTTTGTATTTACCATTCAAATATCTGCAGCTTTTTAGGCCAAAAAGTATTACTACAGGAACTAAAACATTTCGACACATCCATGATCCAGCCTGGAGGAAGAGAGATCAGAAGCGGATCGCTGCGCAAAAGCAGGTAAAAAAAAAATCTGTACTTTAAAATATGTCTACCTCATGAAATTCAGCAACATTATAGTTATGTATTAATCATGTGATACATTTTTCTACCTCAAAAAAAGAGTTTGCTTTTGCTTTATTAAAATTGGTTTGATATCTTTTGATGCCATTTAACAGACAAAGGTCTAGTAAGTATATATTTGATCTACTTTTCAAAGGTTAGATGTTTAGTAAGATTAATATATTTAGCAAGAGTGCATAACTAGAGACAGTAAAGACATTTATGATGTTATGAAAGGTTTGTAATGCTTTCTAAAATAAATGCTTTCTTTTGAACTTTCAGTATATTCAACAATAAATATCGTTCAACAATATTGAACAATGTATATTGGAAAAATGTGTAACAGTTTCTAAATAAAAAAGCAATACAACCGTTTTCAACATTTATAATAATAATGTTTCTTGAGCAGTAAAGCAGTAAATCATATTAGAATGATTTCTGAAGGATCATGTCACACTGAAGAC
Organism: Onychostoma macrolepis; assembly: GCF_012432095.1. NCBI lineage: Eukaryota > Metazoa > Chordata > Actinopteri > Cypriniformes > Cyprinidae > Onychostoma > Onychostoma macrolepis. The sequence goes on along the minus strand of NC_081168.1, from coordinate 5,117,076 downwards.
TGGAGTAATGGTGCTGAAAATTTTAAATATATGTGACCCTGGAGCACAAAACCAGTCTTAAGTCGCTGGGGTATATTTGTAGCAATAGTCAACAATACATTGTATGGGTCAAAATTATCCATTTTTCTTTTATGCCAAAAATCATTAGGATATTAAGTAAAGATCATGCTCCATGAAGATATTTTGTAAATTTCTTACCGTAAATATATCAAAACTTAATTTTTGATTAGTAATATGCATTGCTAAAAACTTAATTTGGACAACTTTAAAGGCGATTTTCTCAATATTTTGATTTTTTTGCACCCTCAGATTCCAGATTTTCAAATAGTTGTATCTCGGCCAAATATTGTCCAATCCTAACAAACCATACATCAATGGAAAGCTTATTTATTCAGCTTTCAGATGATGTATAAGTCTCAATTTAAAAAAATTGACACTTAAGACTGGTTTTGTCGTCCAGGGTCACATATTAAAACAGACGACAGTTATTTCAAATTGTGATAATATTTCACAACGTTTCTGTGTTTACCGTATATTCGATCATATGAGACTTCTTTCAAAAACATTTAAAAAAATGTACCAACCACAAACTTTTTACAAGGGTAACTGGGGCCGGTTGCATAAACTGTTCTAAACTAAAATTCTTTTTCCTCAAGACTGGTCAACTTTTTAAATTCAGTTATGAAAAGGTAGATTGGTCTTATTTGTATTGGAAAAATAAGACCGATTACCCCTTGGCAACTGCTAGTTGGTCAAACTAGTTCTTTGTTTATGCATCTGGCCCCTGGTGTTTTCAATAAGTTTTGTATAGTACTATTTTACTTCAAAAACTATGTCTAAAAGGGTGGTATTTTATGTATTTGAGGTCTGAGATGTGGGAACGGTGAAGAGAGAGAGGGCAAACATTTTGCATTTTACGTCAGCATTGCCGCCTAATCAGCCAATATTGTCTTAAATAGCCTGCATAGCACTTCAATTTTTCTATAACGTGGGATTTTGACCAAATATATTAGATCTTGATTTTTGTAAAATGTTGCAACAATGTTTTTTTTTGTTGTTGTTTTTTGTGAAAAATTACAGTTTTGGACACACATACCTTAAAGTAACTACAAATGAGCATGCAAAGCAAATACCCCCCTTACCTGTCTGCATCTCTGCTCTCTCATGACACATTGTTGTCATGCAGACCCCTGTCCTAATGTTTGGATTTGCGTCCGTCTGCGTTTGCAGGAGCAGTTTAAGGTGGACCCAGAGGGTGGCCTGACCAACCTCCGCTACAAGGTGGAGTCCAGACAGGAAGTGACCATCAGCGGAGCTCCATGTACTGTCATCAACACCTTTCTAGAGTGTGACCTCAGCCTGACCCCATGGTGCCAGATCAGCTAATATGCTTAAGCAGGGCCTGTAAAGCCAGAATGATTCGCATTCTCCTTCTGTGGCGCCAGGAAGGCTTTCACAGATTACTGTTGCCAGTCACACTTGAAAAATCACCCTGATCGGCTAACCAAAAGGACTTGAATATGTGACTGTGGGAAAAGAACTTTTCTCTAAGTTTTTATTTTTATAGGAAGGTGTTGTTGTCTTCTTCCATGATGAAGCGCTGCCTCATTTTTGAATTGAACTATGGACCAATGTCAGGTACTGCACTGAGTTTGCATCATCTACATTTCAAATACGAGCATCCAAATGTCCGATTTTTAATGAGGAGTTTTATAATATTTTAGTTGTAGCAGTGGCCTGTTTTGGACCGTTTCTCTTAGTGCAATTGTGAGTATTTTGCTCAGCCGTGTCTTGACAGAATTCTGTTTCTTTTCGCTTAAATTCAAAATCATGTCTTGAAAAGGACAATTTTATATATATATATATATATATATATGAAAGGGTTTCGAGGGTACTTGGATTGTATTTGCACATTATTCAGTATTTATATAAAAGCAAAGGTTTCCTAGTTTCAGTCTTTGTACTTTTCTCCCATGTTTCAGATGCATGGAATGCTGTTACGACTTACACTCACAGGATTATATACAGATCTTATGAACTGGAGGCATGAAGCTATATCCAAAAAAACATCTTGCAGCGCAAATGTTAATAAAATTCGGACTCTACATACTTTTTATTGGCAATGCCTGAAATTAAACTGTGAATCAGTACTCTGTCCAAACTAAAGTGTTATTGTGCCTGTGGCAACAAGCTGCTGCACAACTGCACAGAACATGTTTGCCAAAAAATAAAGAGAATATGACCCTATGCCATTGCAATTACTGTCTTTATTAAAATACAGGGTACTACTTCACATTCACCAGCAGAGCAATGTCAATAACACTTTGTAATGCATGCAGTTTTCCCATTTATTTGAGTGTTATTTCACACATGGAAAAAAAATGCATTTTGAGGGAGATTTTTTTTTATGTACATGCACGATGCTCTTGAGCTCCACAACATTGTACTGTTAATGAAGTTTACGGTGCTGGGTTTTAGTGAGCTGTTGCGTAATTTCTTTTTAAGCAAATGAATGGCTATTGATTGTCATTTTAATGGGCGTTTAAGCCAGGTAAGTTGACCAAAGGGTCAAAAGTTTGGGCACACTTAATTAAATTTCTCGTGAGCTTACAAGCCTTCTGAAGTTGTATGTTCAAATGTTTGAAATAATTATTATAATTTTAAGTAATTAAACACATTTAACATTTTTTTTGCCCGTGTATGAATTTCTTCACTTGTTTTTTTTTTTTTTTTGATAAGAAGAATAAGCTCAAATAGGAGTTTTGATTTTAAACTTTTTTTTTTTTTTAATTGTCGCTAATTCTTTCACACTTTGTTTGTTTTGTTTTTCATAGTTTTAATGACTTTTACTCTTAAAATGTTGAAATAATTTTACGTTCTTAAATCCATTCAAAAGTGTAAGTAAATGGTCACTTTAAAGAATAACACCTCAATCTCTCCTCCTTTGTCCTAGTGAGTGTCCATCTGTCTAACTAGCAGATATTGAGTATATGTATTTTAGTGTGAATTTGGATTGGCAGATGACAGGAAAAAAATACTATATGCTTTCCACGTCGAAACAACACAAATCTACTGCTAACTAGTGAAAGCACCTTTAATATGACGAGATGATAGATGAAACTGCACTATGATCGAGTTAGCTTAATTCACTAGCCTATATTTTATAGGGATGTAACGATTCTCTCAACTCACGATTCGATTCACGATTTAACAAAATGAGATTTAAGGCAAATTATAAATGAACTGTGTCCTTTTATTATTGCTTGGACAAAATGCTGCACGTTTCTTTGCGAAACTGAAATATAACACTATAATAATATGCTAATATAGCACTTCCATATTATTGCTCTTGTGTTTGATTTGAATTTGATTGCTTCTATTTGTCCTCATTTGTAAGTCGCTTTGGATAAAAGTGTCTGCTAAAAAAACAAAATGTTAATAAAACTAAATTGAAATAAAACAAACCCCAAATAAAATAGATCTCTTCATATAAACAAAATAAGGCTTTGTCTGTGCTCTTTTCATTTAAAATTAAAGGGCAACCACTGCATTTTAATCATGATCCAAAGAAAGATGTTGCATACATGCAACATGAGCAGTTTTTAATCTAAATTAGAAGTATTATTTCGAAATTTGAAGCAAAAACAGAATGGTCTGACTTCAGTTTTGTGAAACTATACATAAAAAAAAAATATTTGCATGAAACCGAAACAGCAGACGAGCTGAATGAGAAGCAGATTCACTCTCTGCCAGCAGGTGGCGCTTAACCCATAAGAACAGGTGATGCGGGTGTCACAAACACTTGTCACATTAAGAAAAATGGTAATGAGCTGCTCAATTAATTTAGCTGATTCAATTATTTTAGTGTTATATATATTCTGCTGCTCATTTCAAAGCTGACCAAACAGTTAATTGTGAAATGTTTGGGCTTTGTAGAGTACAATACCGGCAGTTCAAGCATTTTCATAGGATCTAATTTGTAAAAAAAATACTTTGATTCTCGAATTCATTCTTGTTCAGTACAGCCGCTGTTGTCACCGGAAAAACTTTTACCCAGCAAGCGCCAATCCGGAAGCCAGAAACGCGGAAGTGTGAAAAAGGCTAATTGGTCTGGGTTCTTATGGGTTAAAGCGTTTCCATGGTTTCCGCTGTAAACAAAGCACAGCGCTGCACTTATGGACTTTAATATGCATTAAACAGAGGCAAGATGAAAAGAAAAAACACCATCTAAACTTTTCTAACGACAGTAAGTTCCCCTCAGACACACATTCATATAAACTCCTACCCCTAATTGTATCGCGATTTGTTTAGCATCTATTTGAACATATTTGAATCGGTTTTCAACCGGCTCGCGGTTAATCGTTAACATTACATCCCTAATATTTTAAATAGTTTGACCACTTTAAATTCAGTTGGTGACAGTTCAATAGTAAGTTGAAAGCATCCAGTCATCATATAGGCTACCACTGAATTGAATGTAGGCTATATTCAATAAATATTCGATATTGTAATAAATATTTGAGAAAAATTTTATTGTATCTGATGAAAACAAATAAAATCACCGAGCTCCGGAAAATCTCCAACAGATGGAGAAAGTTAATAATTAACATAAAGACTCTAGACGTGAACTTATGTTCATAGCACGCCATTTTAATTTGATTTCATTTTTAAGCGACTCTCAAGTGCGGTCAATATCTTTCAATCCATCGATTTTTTTTAATGCGCTTTATTGATTCAATGCCACAAGAACAAGAGGTATTACATATCCACATAATCAAATTAATATTAGCTGCCAGAGAGAGAGAGAGAAAAGGAAAGAGAAAAAAAGGGAAGAAAATTACATAAATTCCAATGCTTTCAGTGCTTTTTTGTTTTATGTTTGTTCCAAGAGATTTACATATAATTTAAAGTCATTTATAAAATGTGCAAAAGTTGGTTTACATTGAAATGTCTAAATCCATTCAGTAGATTAACTGAACGTGCTCTGTGTCTTTAACAGATTGGTGCACTAGAGGGCGTTATTTGTATAGAAAGGCTCACCGCGCGTCCACCTGTGCTCTGGTAGCCTGTCACTGATCATATTGAGACCTGTATTACATTTATGACTAGTGCCACATTAAACAACGATTGTGTGCTTAAACCATTGCATCCTTATAGCCTCCTTTAGTTTACATAGCTGTAGCCTACACCATGCAAACATTGCTGAATGTATTTTTCAGTCATACTATGATTTAACATGATTATATTCAAACTTAAAATGGTTTTACAGTGAGGACTTGTCCTGTTTTACAAATTGTGTTACTAATTCTGGCTTTCTTTGTCATCATGTAATATATCTGTATCATTTAGTATTAGTAATTAGGCTACATTATTGCATATTACATGCAAAGTATTTAATTTTCTGTTTCTGCAAATAATGCATTCACAGCAATAAGAAAAGAGTTTACTGTGGCTGTCTATTAACATTACTAATAGATCCGAGTTCTATACATAATTTAAGAAGTTTTACAGCTTAATTCAGCCTTTTTGTAATGTATCTTTGTCCTGTACATTTTTCATCGTGAATAGCTGAATTGACGAACGTGCTATTTTTTCATCATGTTCCTCAAGTCAGTAGCTAGCTATTGATGGTCGTCCATTTAATTTAGGCTCTCTGAGTCAGCTAATGACTATAGTAAAATAACCAATCTTGGCTTCTCCATGTTCAAAGAGGGTTTAACACCAGTTAGTTCCAGGCAGGGGAACAATAATCACATTTTAACTCGCCTTCACACCCAGAGTGCTTACAAAAACTCCAACTGTTATAGCCTTTCAGCTCTGCACAATCTGCAATCAATTGCCAGAGGCAAAATTAATAGATGTTAATGGCCATTTGTATTTGAGGCAAAGGGGACAAAATTGGCCAGAGAAAGCTATTAATTATATGCAGAGGGACTGAGAAGGGAGGCACAAGAGGGCTGGAGACGGGCTGCTTTGGGGCTCAATGGGGTCTGTGCCCTGCGTGGTTCACATGGGTTTCCGCTGGGTGGATTGTGAAAGGCCTGAGCAGGGGGGCTTTTGTGTGGCTCCTGAGCCACGATTGTTCCTTCTCAAAAGGGTGACATCTGTCCAGGGTTTCCGAGACTCTGATCCACCCCATTAGCCTCCATCCTCTCTCAACAACTTATTGCGTTTGTAACTGACAAATGAGACAAGGAGAGGCACTCGAGACATGTCAAGCCGCGAGATCAATGCCCGCTTGCCTTGATCTGTGTCTGCTTCATTAAGACACCTTCAGAAACTCCCAAACCGAGTTCAGATTCCTGAGTTCTCTTTCCATCCATAAAATAGAAATGAGTGCTGGATGTGTCCATTTAAGATTTCACTGACAAGTGAAAGTTAGTTCTTTATGATCACTCAATTTCTTTCTCTCTATTATTATCTTCACTTGTAAGGAACATCTTTTAATTAAAGGATATTTCTTACTAGAGAAGATAATTTGATACAAGAGCAATAAGGGTTAATAATAGAACTAGTAGCCTACTAATGCTGCTAATGATATTTTAATGACATTTATTATTATCATTATTATTATTATTAGCGTATTTAGTCATTTGTAGCCTTTAATTCTTACTGGTAGTGACGCTGTTAGGCGCTTTTATTTTAATACACCGCAAAATCAATAAAAGATCATTCGAATGTGCATTATCATATAAACACCTTCAGAATATTTAAAAATATTTAAGATAATTAGGCCTAATATAATCAAATAAAATATTATTTTAAACAAAACATTTTACAGTGTGTGTGAATAATTATGAACGCAAATAACTAGGCCTATTTCTATTAAAATGGATAGGCTACGTTTCATATATAAGACAACAACAACAAAAAAATAATAAATATCGTGACGAATTATGCGACCATTCATTTACAGAGATAGTAAATGTGTTTTCTTTTACACTATATAGCCTGTAGAACACATTTATGAAACCATTTCACGTGTTCAGCTTATTTCGCCAAAAATAAAAATAAATAGATTATAATAATAATAGAAAGAAAAGAAAAATAACAAAGAAAAAAAAAATACTACTTATAATGCAATACAATTAAAGAAGTTGTAGGCTAATGCACCGCATAACCAACGACCTGATCATCTGTAAGATTCAGTACTGAGGTTCCGCCTGGCTCGTTTTTAATTTTAGGTCTACCCTGGATTTATAGATGTTGTTTTATTGTTGTTAAACTCTTTCTAGTGAAATCCTAAATTTCAACACAAAATGGCTGTAATTGAGTGCGAGTGCGCCGCTCGGCGATCTGCGCATGCGCACCGCACCTCGCTGTCGGAGCTCCGCGCGCAGGTATTGAAGTTGGCTCATGACAATCCTCGGCGCACAAGCTGACGGATCATCGATCATCAGAGCTCACAGCGATCTGCATCGGAGGAGCTGATGCCTGCTTCAGATGACACAGCTGACGGTGCACGAGTTTTGCTCTCACAAGGACATGAATGAGATGAGATCTGAATTCATTTGAACATAACTCACGCGCCTATTTGCAGCTGTTGGAAGTGTGTTGCAACCCACGAAATTGAAGGAACCAAAGGAAACGTATGAAGTTATGGATTGTAGATGGACTATATAAATATTATCTTTTTGACTTTTTTTTGTAAACGTGGGTACACCCCAGCATCGGTTTCGGAGTGACATATCCTACTTGTTGACTTAACTGTTTATTTTATTTAATCGACTGAGTATTTTTTTTATATATATATATATAACCCCTCACAATGTTCCAGCACAATAAGAAGTGCTTCACCATTGAATCTCTTGTTGGTAAAGACTCCAATCCCTCAAGTGCCGCCGCGGACGAGCCCATCAGACCCACTGCTCTGAGGTTTACTGAATCCATCCATCCTTCTCCCTTTGGGAGCTGCTTCCAGAACTCAGGCAGGACATTGTACAGCAGCAGCCCAGAGATGATATTCACAGATCCGGCCACTCACTCCACCAACTCCGGCCTGTCTCTGCGGCACCTCCAGATCCCCACACAGCCCTTCTTCAGCCCCCATCAGAGGGAAGCCTTGAACTTCTACCCGTGGGTGCTGAGGAACAGATATCTGGGACATCGATTCCAAGGTGAGGATCTGTGTTCAGTTATGCAACCGGCGAGGATGCAGAGAAAATCTCGAAATATTGGAAACATTGCAGGCCTACGAAGTTAAAAACAGCTTGTCCTCTTCATGCATAAAATAATTTAAAAAAAGGAACAAAAACGAACAGATTTTAAGTAGCCTATGAGGTAGTCGATTTTTTCAGCACTTCAAAGGCCTGTATTGATTTCAATGTTTTATTTCAATAGGGCTGTTATTTTTAATATATATATATTTATATATAAGCTATATAGGCTAGTGATGCGCACGGGAGAAGTCTTAACATTGTCCTTTATTAACGTTGTTCTGAATTTATTTATTTTTATCGATTTTATCGAAAATATTCAAAATCATGAGAAAATTACGCCGTGCAATAGATATTTCTGTTATAAAAAAATTGACTGTAAATTGTTTGAAGCGCAAATTGTTTTTGTTTTTTTTCACCTCTTTAACCAATAAACACGACTTGCGAAATAATAATCGTTAAATTACGAAAGACCGCTGCTTTATTTTGATTAGCCTATATATTTAGGCAATATTATAAATACAAATCGTTTTTGTTCTGTTTGAATTATTCTCAGTCCTCAATGTGCAATATTATTATAATAAATAACTGATTGTTAAAACATTATCGCAGTTGTAATAATCTTTAAGCATAAATTGATAATACAAAATGTAGCTACCGCCTTTTATTATAATTAAGCTTTTACTTAAACTTAGTTCTGCCTTTTAGGATTATTTTAGTTAAAAATGTTACATTTAATAGAATCGTGTAAGCATCTGATCTAATTTTTATATATGAAAGCTAACATTGTACTGTTATGCACTGTATTTCTACATCGATTTTTAAAAAGTTGGATATACATAAATATTATGATAATTATTATTTAACTATTTTAAGGGGACAAAAATGAATTACTACTACATGTGGAAACTGGTATGAGGTCAATTTGCTGCATGCAGCTACTCTTTTATGTTTGTTATTAAATCTTGTTATTATAAGGCTCATAAACATTTACAGCTCTTAAAATTATACTATAATAAAAAGCAAACATTTATAATACTGTTAAGGACATATGTTAGCTTTTTAAGCAATTATTTGCACAAGCATTTACTTTTATGGATTTATTAGGTAACTGTAGAAAATCTGCCTTGAAATGTTCTTTTAAGAGTTTAATTATTAATTTGATTTAAATGTAGTAAATGTATCACCATCTCACTTATTGATTATTGTTTGAGATGAGATTTTTTCTTCAAACTTATTTAAAAAAAAAAAAATTGTAATATGATAGATTTGATAGCCCTGTTTGCAGAGTCCTTAAAAAGTGTAATCGATACTGGGAGGTCCTATTTACCAGGCAATTTGTTAAAGCAGCTATCAGTAGCTCTGGCCGGTCTGTGAGGGTCCTGAGCTGCTCCACAGTCCTCGAGGGCATTGCTCAGGTAATTGGTGGAAGTCAGAGGTTGTTGTCACTATTACTCAGATCCGGGGTTCAGATAGAGCCTCTTTGTTTACACACAGAGCCGATCCACTCACTGATGGTGTCCAATAACCCAGAAAACTACTGTTTAGACAAGACTAAATGCAGCCGTGGGGATTGGGTGGGAAAGGATGGCCTAATGTGTCCATGGGTTTTAACTCTGCCGCTTCCTGAATGGGAAAAGAGATGTGTCCATGTCCTCGGATCCGTCATGCGGGACAAGGTAAACAGGATCCCAGAGCGGCCTGCTGTTGTACATGAGCAGGGGTTCGTGTTATGGGTATGTTTCACAGACTGTGACAGTGCCACACTGATGCACTTTTCTGAGATTTGTGTGCGATCAGGTTACAATACAAATCTTTCAGAGGTATAAACACCGCCATCAGCAGACTCTTAACGCTACTGATTTTCATTTTTAGTGGCTGCATTCCAACGCATAATGTAGTAAAATAATGTAACAATGTAATAATATAAAAGCAGATCATATCAGTTAAGAACTATATATGCACTGTATATAATTACATAGGCCTAATTATAACTGCATTTTGAAAAGATGAAAAAATAATGAAAAAAGGATTATTGATTGAGATTTAGTTTTTTCAAATTTCTTGAAAACATTTTTATTCCTACTAAAAATCAAATTGTAAAATATAATTTGATAGGTTTGATAGTCATGTTCTTCAAAAGAGTAATCAAACTAGGAAAAAAATATATATATATATATATACAGTATATGTATGTATGTGTGTGTGTGTGTGTGTGTGTATATATATATATATATATATATATATATATATATATATACATAAACACACATACATATATATACATATGTGTGTAAAGATGTATATATAGACGTACATGTATATACATGTGTGTGTGTGTGAATAGACAGATATAGGCTATAGATGTATTAACAGTGTTAAGTATGTTTTTACGTATTATACATATTATAATATAATTTTGTAAAAAAAGGGATTATTTTGAGATGAGTTTGATAAAAAAATATTTTAGAGGCTTCATACCATAGCATAATGTAATAAATAATGTAATAGTAATTATACACACACACACACACACACACACACACACATATATATATATATATATATATATATATGATTTATTCAATCATTTTATTGTAAATGTAAAAAAAATATGTAAGGAGAGAGGGAGACAGAAAGAGGGAGGGAGCGAGAGACATTAACAAACAGTGTCATCAGCAGACTTTTAACGCTGCTGACTCATTTTTTAGAGGCCTTGTGCAAAAGTATAAAGTAATAAAATAATATAAGAATGTAATAATATAAAAATCATACTAGCATTAAAGTCGTGTGTGTGTGTTTTATCAAGACTGAAAAATTGGAGGGAGGCAGCGTCACAGGGAACACACATTCTGTAGGAGAGACCAAAGGGTCCAGTCTCTTTCTTTCCCACTATAGGCCACCCTTCTCCCTGCCTCTAATGAGAACAGCACTGACAAGACCAAGCTTGTTTGTGCCAAGGGAATGATAGTAAAGCTGATCTGGGTGCCATCTGGTTCCCTTTTCCTCATGTTGGGGGCTTTCTTGCCATGGATAGGCCAGTGTGTGTTTGAGTCCAAAGCCCCGGAGGGTCTCCCAGCTCTTCAGGAGGCTCGAGTCTCAGTCAGTGTTCTGGCCTGCCAGTCTGATCCACCACCTCTCGAGAGAGACGCCGAGGTGATGCCACACATGCTGATGATGCCAGACCGAGCGCACACTTTGATGCGAAAGTTTGGAAAAGTTGCCACCGAGCTGAGTTTCGGTTGGTTGGCGCTCAGCGCACCTTGAGGAAGGTTTAAGGAGAGATTTTCAACACCTTCAAACCGCGGAGAACTCATTATTTACATTCTTGCACCCGGCTCCCCTCATTTTTGCACGGAGGTGTCTCCATTGTTTTTGCCTGTGGTGTTCAAAGCGTTTTCAGCACGCCAGCTGAAAGCAGTTGTCAATGACAGTGCTGTGACAGAAAATATGCACCTTTTAGTAAAATAGAAGTAAAGGTCGTACATTATTAGGACCTTTGGGAAGCCTCCGCTAATGAAGGCTTGCGTCGTTCTGTGCGTGCCTGTAACAAACAGCCTGTATGTTGCAATTGGCCAAAAATGTGTTTTTTTTTGCGCATTGAGATGCGTGTAGACGACATATTATTTTTAAGCAGGAGCTGCTGTGTTTGAGGCTGAAAGTTGAAGTTGCTTCTGTGTGATGGCTTAACGCTCCTCTGAAAGGAGTCAGTTCAAAGCTATTGTCTGCAGATAAAGGGTTGGTTTCGGAGTTTTTAAAGAGACTTAAAGTCTGAACAGCCTTATGCTAATCCGCTTTTCATCTTCTGGTGATGCCATTAGTGAGCTATTGTGCTCAGAATTGGTACATCGCTGTGCGTTCTTTGATGATCAGTGTTAAAATTGAATGGCTTCTGTGTAAACTTAACTCTTATGGCTTACTATTTGGATTTGGGTTCAATTAGTTTATCTAAATTTGTGGTTAGAGGATTTAGTCGCCCTTTGGAATTGTGAAAGTATGTCTGGATGACTGAATATATTTAATAACTTCCATTTGATATGTTAATATATTTCTAGCAATTGCAGTTGACGGTCTTTGTGGCCTACCAACCGCATTCACGACTCCAGCCGATGCTCGTTATTGAAGCAAACATCTTTTTGAGACGTTTGCATGTTACCGATGTACATTTGCGGTTGCACACCTGATGCGAACGTTGAAACATTTTGGTTATATTTTCATTGACAAAAGATCATGGTCTGTCACTTCTGCACGCTTCACAATCCTCCCAGTAACCGCTCCGCGAGAATATTTTGTTTATACGTGATTGCGGTCATCATCTTTCTGAAGATTCTTTCAGGCATAGCTCTCCAAACACTACAGTGGTCACGTAAATTACACATCCATTTGTTTATGAAAAATGTTTTTCTCTCTTTGTGTGTTTGCAATAAACGGCATTGGGACTCTGCCCTCCAGATGTTGTCTGGGGTCGCGCGAAGATCACGTTTGCCCTGACGCTGATGGAGACGAAATTTTACTATTCCCTCATGTTGAATATAATCAACCCAAATGTAAGGGATTTAGATTTGCTTAACTGACAATTAGCATATTCATCACAATTGTTTTACATCTTTTCAGCCACGGATGTCTATTTATATTTTAGCAGCAATATTTCAAAGCCTTGCATTTGTATGAAAATCAGGATAATGCCACATTATGAGGGCCGAAGGTTAAAGACTCGTCTGTGAATGCACGGAGATGTTGGGTTGGTATGAATGATGCGGTGTGAACACACTTTCCATCAGCCGTGTCTGGAACAGACCTGGAATTATTCAAATCGACTCATGTGGCTCAATTAAGACATGCAGTCCTGCACCTAATGTCTGCACTGCTGTGCCTATGTAAAGCACTTATTTTGTATAAAAGCAGAGTCTTTAGATAATACATCTGCTAAATGAAGACATGTTGCCGTAAGACAGATATTTTAATATTCTAATGAACTCTAAAAGAATTTAATGAATGCACATGTAATGCCACACACGTGCGGCATTCAAATAGATACATCTCAAAAGCAATGCAACGATGTCATTGCGATATCAGCAGAAGGTTACTAAAAATGTAACACAAAAAACGTATTTTGACACTTAGGTCACAATTAAAAATCTTTAAAACGTTTGCATGTATGAATGTCCTTATTTTTTGTAGATTTTTTTTTTTGTGCATTTTAGATTTTTTTATTATATTTTCTGTTTTTAAGCATTTTTGTAAAGTACATTTTAAATGATTATTTAATTAAATATAAAATTGTCCACTTCCAGCATGTAATCTTTATTTCTCTATTTTTATTTTTAAATACATTTTTAGATTTTTAGTTACTTATTTAAAATCCCACTATAAAATTGTACACATCCCAGTTAACGTGCACTCTTTATTTCTCAGTTTTTTTTTTAAAGAAAGCCTTACATTTTTATTTATTTATTCAAAATCCCTATAAAATGTTCTACTTCCTAATTAACATGCATCTTTATTTCTCTATTTTGTATTTTTATTTTTTAAAGAAATTTTTAGAGTTGTATTTATTCATTTATTTAAAAACACACTATGAAATAATCCAATAACTAATTAACTTGCACTCTTTACTTCTTACTATTACTAATACTCTTGCTATTTTTTTTTTTTTAGGATTTCTTTAGATTATTTTAAAAGAAAGTTTTAGATTTTTATTTATTTATTTAAAATACAAAATAAAATTGTCGACTTCCTAATTAACATTGTACCCTTTATTTCTTGTCTCCAGGTGATGACAGTAGCCCGGAAAACCTGCTGCTACACGGACCTTTCTCTCGCAAGCCCAAGCGCATCCGCACAGCCTTCTCCCCGTCGCAGCTGCTCCGGCTGGAACGTGCCTTTGAGAAGAACCATTACGTGGTGGGAGCCGAGCGGAAGCAGTTAGCCAACGGGCTGTGCCTGACAGAGACGCAGGTAAGCAGACAGAGGCGTCAGGGTCCATCCCTCCGGCGAACACGGCTGCATTCCACCACACACACACACGCACACACACACACACACGGGACGTGAACACACATTTACTCATCTAGTTTCCTCACAAGACGGAAGTAATTCATCATTCCTTGCCTTGGGATAGGCCATATAAATTCCAAAGCGTGTATGCAACACTCAATAATTGGTTATTTTCACAATCGTCTGTACATACATTCACATACATGTTTGTGTAGGATTGTTAGGCTTGAGCAATACCTGGGGTCCAAAAGTCTGAGGCACTTTTGAAAACCTGGGATTTAAAATCTGAACCTGGAAACAAGTGGGAAAATGTAATAAAAAAGAATTAAATAAATGTTATGACATAAAATAAGAAATATGGTGGTTTTAGACTTTTAGCCACCTGCTGTGAATCTTTTAAAACAAAACTTTAAATCTAAAGCTACTTTTATTTTGGATGTTTTTTAAATACTGTTTTATCCATATTTTGCTACATTTTTAAAATTTACGCTTGCGTTACATTCAAACTTTCATACTGATAATATAATCTGTAATTATTTTTAATTACAAAAATGCAAAGAATCTTTAGTAGTTTCAGACTTTCAGACACCTGCTTTTAAATGATCTACTTATTTTAAATGTTTTTAACACTGTTTTAAATGTTAATTTTTCACCTTTATTTCAAATATTTTAAGCTGATAATATAATTTAGAATTGTTTTTAATTATAAAAATGCAAAACAGAAGCATTTTCTCTATTGGCTTAAGACTGCTGGCCGCCTGCTGGGAATGTTTTAAATGAGTTGTTTTGGATGTTTTTAACACACTATTTTATCTTTATTCTGATACGTTTTTAAATTAAGAATGTAAATTTTTAATTAAACTTATGTAACATAACATATATATGTTTTCACATATTGAGATTGTAAAATGAAACGTGATTTCCTCACCAGATTGAGAGATTACGTCAACAGTCATATTTCAAATGAGCAGCAGGCATAAGCATGTTTTTAAATATGGCATAATAATGTGCCGTGAAAGTATTTTAATAGCTAGCACAGTACGGGCGAGATTTGCTTCCCAATTAATTTTTTTAATCAAAAAAGATATATTTTTTTACTAAGTGATATATTCAGATGGCCTCTCTTTGTCACTCTTGTTAAGGTGAAAGTCTGGTTCCAGAACAGAAGGACCAAACACAAGAGACAGAAGCTGGAGGAAGAGTCGCCGGAATCGCAGCAGAAGAGGAAAGGTAGTCAGCATGTGAGCCGCTGGAGGGTGGCCACTCAGCAGGGCAGCTCTGAGGACATTGACGTCATTTCAGAAGACTGATATCACACGCCTAATAAACATCACTCATGCTGCCACACACACAAAAAAAAAGAAGCAAGACATTCTTCAGACTTTGTCATGAATTGAACTCGGCTTGTAAACTAAGGAACTGAGTCACAGTTGGCTGATCGTGCACAGCTGAACAAAGACTCGACTGGAAGACTACTGTATGCAATACACATGGACCTCTTCGTTTTGGATCACGTTCCATCTCAGAGCAATGAAGACTTTTTGTATGCTTTCTTTTGTTACACTTCTCTCTTGCTTCTTTGTTATCAGTCAGAACATTTCCATTATAAAGTAGTATATGGGACGACAAAGGTAATAAAACCACCTTAATGAATAGATTGATAAATGTTTGTAGTGTTAAATTGCTTTAGACATTCAACGGCCACAGACTAACAACAATAGGTCGATCCAGTGTGCGAATCAAATATCACTCATAGATGTACTTCTGAAAAACTGGATGTTTGTATTTGACAAAATGTCATTATTTTATGAACCGGGCAAATTTAAAAGCGGTGAAATACCCTCGCGGTCTTTCTAGAAAATCACTAGTGCAGTTTGACATTTGAAATGGTTCTATTTATTCTGAATGAGTGGACTTTTCTATGCATTTGAGCTCCAAACCCAAAATTTTATTTTGCGTTTTACATCCGGGTTAAAGCTTACAAAAGGTTTTACTTGTATTGCGTGAGAATTATTTTTCTTTTCTTTCCTTTTTTTTTTTTTTAATGGCTCTTGAACTGATGTCAAATATCAGTGAACTAGAGAAGCTTAGAAAATGCTTGAATTTCTTTCTTTGCTCAATTAAAACAGAAAAAAAAAAAAAAAATCTCAGTCTAACCTCCAAGACCCAGAATGGTTTGTAGCACTTCATAGCAGATTGTTTCTTTATTGGGTTTCCTTTAAGGTGAAAAGCACTGTAATCCCATCTGTTTGTCTTCATTGTTCAGGCATTTTTTGTTATGTGTTTGTTTAACTTTTTTTCTGCAGACTATTAGATAATAAAACTTTAACTTAATGTCTGTTTGGAAGTGATTTATTCCTTTGTTCCATTATTGTTTTTATTGCTATTATGTTATATTGAATGGATTTGATTAATGCATGAGCTTTATTTAGCAGTTTTACTATAAGTTGCTTTTGCATTCCTGAGCAACTGCAGCTTAACTAATTCTGTTACGCAAAGCAGACGGGTATCGTTCCTCAGAAATACTCCCAATAATAGTGTATTTACATGCTCACACAACATATAAGTGCTTGAACATGAACACAAACATCTCCACCTTTGGATTTCCATGTGCAAACAGTCAGCGTCACGCCGAAACTGCAGCAAAACAGTGCAGTATCAAACACCATCACCTTCACTTTGGAAGTTTTTTTAATTTAATATGTGCGTTTTGTAGCATTTATCTGTTCACTTATGTGCATCTGATCATGTGCCTCCTCTACTTGCTCATTGAAATGTACATATATATATATATATGCATACATATTTCAGTCAGCTGGAAATGCATCCATGTCACCTTTATGTGCTGTAAATTACACCTGCTAATCCTTAAGGCCCAGAGTGACAGAAATGAATTGACTTTGCTTCTCTGCATCACCTCAGTACACACACACGTTAATACAAGCCTCATTATCAGTCGCAATGCCTATAAACTGTGAAAGATAATATAAGAACAGTCTATTCATATTCTCTTTAATTAATGGAAAAGTCTCCAGGAAACAACACTTCTGAAAGACAAGGATAAAAACATACGCCGCAACGCTTCAGGAAGATATAATAAGCTTCATTTAAACTCAAACACCCACTACATGAAACATTATAGTGTAAACAAAGGCTGTTTCTATCATACCCATTATGTTTCAGACAGCCAGGTATTTAGTTCTGTATACCGAAATTAAATGAAATTCCAAACAATGAATGATTGTGTGTGACCCCGTAATAAATTCTGTGTGGGTAGTCAAACTTCACTAATGCAACGTAACCAGCAAAGTCACAGTGTTTGTGTATGCAAAATGACCACTCTCTGTCTGCATGAGTAATGATGGCATAGACAGGACGTTATCGCTGTCAAACACATGATGATAAATAGGAGCTTGAGATAACTTTGAAGACAGCAAGTGTGATTTCAACACAGATATGATGCAACAAATGGCTCAATACCCAGCGCAAGAAGAAATTAAGTGTGTAAAATAGTTTAGACTGACTAATATGCTGGAGTCACTGTGTATTATATCAGCCATTCTGTCTCAGAATATTTCTTTGTGTCAAAGCACACAAACGCTCATTAATCTTATGAGGGCTATGTTACTTACAAATATTTCCGACAAGCTACCTGCCCCCATGTTGTTGCCATGGAAATGAAGAGGTGTAAACAAAAGAACAGATGGTTGAAAGCATGTAGGTGTAGAGAGCAGTCTGTGATGTTTCCCAACTATGTTAAGTGAAATAATTCATCTAACTTACAGTAATTTGATCTGGACCGATGCCAAGCGTGGAGTGGGCCACTGATTTGGCTTCATCGAGTTAATCAAAACTAGTGCTGCTGCTGCTTATTTCTCCTGTCCATGAGGACTATGATAGAGATGACTCAATTTTTTTTGTACATAATTGGTCTTTGTCTTCTAGAAATAATTTTCACTCAGAAATTGCTTGCAAATTTTACCAATTAGAAAGAAATTGCAAGTAATGCATTGAATTAAACATTACATTTTGAAGTACGAAGACTGAAATAGTAATTTCTTATAAAACATAATCCAAAACATAATCTTTTTTTTTTCTTTTTTTTACAAACTTTGGTCATTGTGTCAATTCTCTTTCCTATTCATTTTGAATGCAAAGTTGGTCATTGAGTGCAATTACTAAAATAATACATTTGAGAAATAAATATACAGCAGGTATATTTTATGAATTTGCAGCACGTCCATTCATTTTGATAACTTTTATAATTTATACACTGACAAAGACAACAACAAAAATACTATTTCAGTTTTAATTCTTTAAAATTTCACATATAATTCAGTGTGTTAGTTGGTGTTTCATTGTGAAATGTACAAGCAATTTCTTAGTGAAAATTGTTTTATTTTATTAACTTTTATTCCAGTTTGGCGATACTTATTTAAATGACTAAATAAATATAAAAAATTTAAAATTATTAAAAAAATTAATTTTAACATTAAATAATAATACAAAATTCATCAAAAATATTTAAAAAATATATATTTATTACAATAATTTTCAAAGTTGTATGTTTTATGTCTTTCTGCTTCAAAATGTCATATTTAATTCAGTGTGTTACTTGATGTTTCTTTGGTAATGTTTGTGAAATTCAGTGAAAACTGATTCTACACCCAATTTTATTTTTTCAGTGTGGAAGATAAAAATTGATAGTCATTTACTGAATATGTTATTGATTTTGAAGTTGGTGTTCTATATAAATTGTGATCTCCATTAGTTAAAAAAAAAAACCTTATCTAGTTGTTTATCTCTCTACCAGTGACTCATTTGCCTCATTTGTGGCTGTATCAACTGCAGCTGAGCAATTACCATGTCTTTAGAGGGTGAGAACATACAGTACCTCAGCGAGGCTATAAACAGTGTCACAGTTCAATGTTGTATGTGTTTTAATTACAAGTATTCATAAAATTATCCAATAACTGCGCAAATGATTAAACTAAACAACATGCTGCTATTATGGGTTGTCACGATTATAACAGCCAATGGAAAACAAAAACCAGATGGAAGGTGTATTACTTTTTCCAAGCAGAATTATTTGGGATATGATGGACAAAAGGCATTATAAAAATGTCATAAATCCTTGTGTCTAAATGACAGGATAGTAATTTGAATGTGGGTGGGTAAGCTGGAATTGGGGATGTTTGGACTTGAGAAGGAGGAAGTACATACTAGCTGCGTTTGAGTCTATTGTGCAACGTCACACATAATATGTCACACATATTAATGATTTATGAACCGCTTTCACAACTACTTCGGTATATTTGAGATGAAACGTTTAATCAAACTTCTTTTTGAAAATGGCTTGAAATATGTTTACTCTTTTTTTTTTTTTCAAAACTTTTTTGGGTGGTGGGGAGGTTATATGTGCTGCATGTGATGATACCATGACAAGAAGCAGTGTGATTTACAACACAAATGATATGATAATTGCAGGCTGGCAACTTTCAAGAGCTAGTTAGCCAGTTTTATGGACTGGAAGAGCTTGTTTCCTCTGCTGCCACCTGTTTGGTCTGCACCGATTGGCTGCGGGGCACTTGAGAAAAGGAAAGCAGTCACCCAATTATAGGGTACTGCCAGTCACGTCTAGAAGAGTAATTGATTGGTTTTTGTGAATCAGTGTTAGGAGCTCTAATTAATGCACAATGACTGTTGCCGATCCAAAATCCATGAGCTAAACCGAAGACGCTCATCAGCGGTTACATCGATCTTTCAAAAGTAAATTGCTTCTGACATTGTGCTTTCGCAACAATATTTTGATTGGCGAGGCTTTTTTGTGTACCCAAAACAGTCAGTGAGAGTTTTCTGTTTTGATTGCAAATATTTAAATTATTGCAGACATGCCGCTTTGCTTCTTTGAAAACATACCAGCCTCTTTTGTGAGTGTCTGCATGTTTGTAAAACACACAGACAGAGTAATTACACAGAAACATCAGTTAATAGCTTGTTGAGTGGACAAAGACAGCGAGGGAGTTAAAAGAATCATAACAATCATTCATGTGCGATATCTACTTTGTCTTTCGCATGTCAGAGCTGATGAAACATGTAGCACCTTTGTTCATCACTCAAAGCTCTTGTTTGTGTGTTATTTAACATTTAATATTAACTGTATATTAAATATTGAAGAAAAGTAATATCAAACCAGCAATCATGACAAATTGTACTCACCCTCAGGGCATCCGAGTTTGTTTCTTCATCAGAACAGATTTGGAGAAATGTAGCATTGCATCACTTGATCACTAATGGATCCTCCTCAGTGAATGGGTGCCGTCAGAATGAGTCCAAACCTACCGATAAGAGGTTTCTAACTTAAAATGATTGCTTCCAGCTAAAATACGGCCGAAAGTCCTAGTCGTCTCATCTGAATCAGGAGAGAAATATGCACAAATCAAGCAAGTGAAAACAGTCCAAATCAGTTCTAAACAAATATGAAAGCATTATTATGGAATATGAACTTATATTTTGACCAGATGATATAGGTTTAATGTTAAAACATCTGGATTTGTTAAACATGCAGATTTTCGCTTTACAAGACGTTAGGCTAATAGACTGGTGTGGATTACTGTGATGTTTTTATCAGCTGTTTAGGCTCTCATTCTGACGGCACCCATTCACTGCAGAGCAAGTTATTCCTAATGCTGTATCGCTGTCCTGGCCCCATCGCTCTCGTCGTGCATTTTTTTTGTCCTTTTCATAGATACACAGTGGGTTTTCTGATGTGTGAGCTGTTGCTCCTTTGTTTCATGCGGTTCATGTAGAAAACTCGACGCTTGATTCCTTGCAAACAGCTTGAGACACTCCGACTTGTGTGTTAAAAACAGAAAAAGCAGGCCCAGCAGATGACTTTGACTGACAGCTGATAGAATGACACTTATGGCTTTTTGCTTATACCAGAAACAGTTTTGCATGGCTTTCACACAGACCTGTGACTAATTAAGTTAATCGACTTGTAGCCAAAGACGATTGTGCATGCTCAACGTGTGTAAAAATACCGCAATTCTACAGTATCATATCACGCCGATGATTAATAAACATTGATGAGTGCATTTCTTTCCCTGCCAACGCCTCTCCTCCCGGCTCAGCTATAAAACTGACGCGCGTCCCCATTGGCACTCACCAGACAGCGCGAATCAACACCCGACAGCAGGTTTTCTCCAATGTGATCACGCATCCCCTATTTGTGTTCTAGCACATTACTATTTAAGGGGCCCAGTCTGGTTCTGGGTGCAGAATTATGATGAAAAGCGGTGCATCAGCATCACGGGCATCCGGTTGCTGTGACTATATTTATCAATCCCTATATTTACAGATGACAGTAAGGAGACTGACCACTGACTGTCACATCAGACCGAGCGAGATGAGAAATTTACACCGCATCAGCAGCTTACACTTCTCTGCTGAAAAATTTAGTGAGATTAAAAAAAAAGGTTCCTTATGTGTTGTCCGCCCCCACAGGGCCATCAGTATAAGGCCCTGGAAATATCCCTACTGTAAATTCAAAAATGTATTGCTTTTGAATCTTAAACTCTAATAATAATAATAATTGTTATTATTATTATTACAACTTTAAGGTGTTGTATGTATTTTTTTCTTCTTTTTGACTGAACTAAAGCATAAAAATACCATAATATGTTTGCAGATATTTAGGAAACATGCTTAGTTCACATACTTGTTTCTTCAAAAAAACATTGTTACTTACAGGCAGTAATTCTACTTTGAAATGTGCATTCCGTGTCGGAATATCTGTTTTTGTCAGCCCAATGCCAATTTACCGCGGGTTGCCAGTCGGTAGAAAACACAGCAAATTGCAGCCATGAAATCCAGCAAACGAACTCATATTCTGCTCGACCAAAAAAAAAAAAAAAAAGCTTCTTTCTAAAAAGCTTTATGACCAGATAAGGCAAATAAATAATCTTCCTTTGTCAATTGGGCTTGTTCCAGTTGCTTGTCCTCAATCCATTTGATTGTTTGGGTTGTCCTCAATCTGGCAACCCGCGTAAGCGTCCAGTCTGAGGAGGAAGGCGCGGGAAACAAAGGTTCAAAAATTTTTTTTCAATTTGGACTGCAGCACTCATTTTAACCGTTAGTTGTCAATATTACCCGCTGCACCTTTAATATTGTATTAGATATCTTTAGCATTATTGCCTACTTAAACTTCGGCCTCCATCGCCATCTGTGGTTGAAACATAAAATTACGTTAGTTTACGTCAGTTGTGCTTCTGCTATTGTTTGCAGAGTCTCCATAGTTACCGGTAATCGCCATATCAGCGCGGATCTGTCATGCTGTGCGAAAAATTTCCAACAAAGCGTATAAAACAAAAAGACCTCATCTGAGCAAGTAAGTTGACTATCATATCTGTCGTTGTGGTTCAGGTTTTATTTTTGGCACAGGTTTAGCTGTCCATATTTTTTTTTTTTTTTAAATACAGACTTTCCGCAGTTCGAGGTTTGTTTGTTTGTTTTGAAAGGGTGATTCTCAAGAGGTCATCAGCGAGAGTTGCCGTTAAGGACTGTCCGTGTTAATTGCTAACCTGTTGACTAGTTCAAACAACTGTTTATTGTAGCAACAGTCTAGTCTCCAAACTTCTGTGTTTATGAACATTACCTGAAGACCAAACGAATGACGTAGGCATGGAAGTCACCGCGAAATCCGACCCGACAGATCAAAATGAAATAAATAAATAGATTTACCGTAGTAAATTTGACAGCACTATGTTTTGAACTTCCCCAACAATAGAATTTCGTTATTTTTTGGCCAAAAATCTAGCAGCTTTAATATTATTATAGTCAGTGGGCAACTATTATTAAGTTATTATATTAAAAATATTAATATAAAACGCAGAGCACTACAGAGCGCGTTCTGTGACAAGATATTGATTTAAATGTATAGAAAAATGTGTTTCATACTTGACATTCTCATTACATATTCAGTCTCTGAATAGGCCTATACATATTTCCATGTGATAAAGTATGCAAAAAGCAGTAGGCCTATGTCAGCTGAGGAAGCTGTTCAAAGACCTAGTATTCATGATATAACCTTTGTCCTATTCCATTATGTCACAGGATCTAAAAAAGCTAAAAACCAGAAAGCAATATATATATATATATATATATATAGCCTATGGAAGTGCTATAAGTACCAAGAACATTGCTTCTTTAGTATGAGAAACATTGCTTTTTTTAGTATGAGAAATATCAATGGCATCAATCACGCCACATGGCGAATGTAGAATAGAGTGTACTTCATGAAGTGTTCAGAAGTTAATTCAGCAAATTCTGTGCATACTCATGAAAGTGCATGTTTTTTGCACATAGCAATTACCCCCCCCCCCCCCTTTTCTTAAAGATGAGCTGAAAAAAGTATTAAATAAATTGCAGTTATTTTAATAATTTTAATATTAAATTTAACATTGTATTTAATAATATTTATGTATTTTATAATAGAATATTTATTTATTTACAATATAATACTATTTAATTTAATATATTATTAATTACTTTATGTTTAACAAATCAAAATGTTAATCTTTGCAAGATAAACAACAACCAGGATCCTGAAAAAGCAGATGACTGACTGCTGGTCTGTGTTGCTAAAAAGTACGGAAAAGCCCAGTCACTGATTTATTTCAGCCTGTGCAGGATGATATCTATTTAGCTGGGGGCTAAAGGCTCGCTCTGTGTAAAGCTCTAGATTTATTGCCATAGTTTTCAGTAGATGTGGAAAATGTGTGGTCCCACCAAGACAGAACGGATGAAACGGCAGCTATGTAAAGCATTAGCCTCAAGTGGGTATTCAAAGTGTTAAACTCGGAGGTATCGTGTGAGAGACTTTTGAGTATCTAACACTTGTTTCACAACGCTCCTTAATTGCTGCTTTAAGCGCAGAAGAACGTTTTAATATCAGGCCTCGGGTTAAAGACTACGTTCCTCTACACTTCATGAAAAGACATGGTATTTCCCTATTATCTGCTCCGTCTTGAATGTCGCTGTAAAATTCCACCTCATACGTTTTAATAAGCTGCAGTTAGCTTGTGTTGTCTGCTGAAAATAAGGCTTAAACATGGTAATCCAGGAAGGAAAATTGAGATGAGCATCACGTAAATTTAGCCTCAAATGGAGACTAAACATGAAGAGGGAAAGCTGTTTGGTAAATGCTGTTTTTTTAACTCGACCTTGTGACTATTAGCGCAATTCAGCCCCACAGTTAGAAACGTCTGAAGTAACTAACCTCTCTAATGTAGCCAATAACACAGTGATTAATGCTGATTAACAAACTTTTACTAAACAGATATAATAAGGCAGGAGCACCTTTGTCATCAAAGGCAAATTTGCATTATGGTATAATTTCACCATCTCTGTTCAAAGGTGTCAGCGTTTACTCCAGTGTTGCTAATTAATTTTCTCCCAAACAGGATGGTTTTATTCAAATGAGCCAATCCCTTCATTAGCACACCTGTGCTCTGCTCCCTCATTAAAATTGGAATCCTGTAAATTTTTACATCCGCAGACAGTGGCTCTGTTACCAAATATTGAGCAAGGTAGCACTGTGTTAATTAATGTTATAACGAGTCGGTGAGTCAACGAGGACTGATTTGCATAACCTGTGCAAAAACAAAACCTGCCGATGAATATACGCTCTGTGCGATTGTCGGAGGCCTCTTCATAAAATACAGCGCATTGTGTTATTTTCTACCCTCCGGCCCACTAACGCTTACTGATGCCCTGTGGAGAAAAACGTATAGCAGGAAAAATCAAAGAAACAATGGTTCATTAAAATGCGCTTCATAAGTCACACGTTGTCAGAGAGGAAATTGATATGATGAACTCTTTTTTTTTTTTTTTTGAGCACTGTCAGTGATCCACTGCATTATGTATGGAGGTACTTGCAAGCCGTTAATCCGTTATTGCCACAGGCATGTTACCGGTGACTCTGAATCACAGGAATCTGAATAACTCAATCCTGTAATCTGAATAACTCAAAAAAACAAAACATTAATGTTAAAACATTACATAAAAAGTTCACATCTGTATATATAAATATATTTTTGTGTCTTTATATTTACATATATATATATTTATATTTTTGTTATATATTGTTTACATTTTACACTCATACACACCCACGCACCCACCCACTCATAGAATGAAAAAATATGTTGTAAAAATAAATATAAAAATATATTTAAAACTATATTAAATATATGTAAATATTACATTTTCTATTTATAATATATATATATATATATATATATATATATATATATATATATATATATATATATACACACACACATATATAGATAGATAATATTATATTTAATAATATTTATATATTTTACAAAATAATAACTATTCATTTTATAAGATAAATGATTACTATTATTATATTATATTATTAATTCTTTTATGTTTAACAATGCAAAATTGAAATCGTTACCAAAAAACAACAACCAGGGTCCTGAAAAAGCAGTAGATGACTGATGCTGCATGGTTTGTGTCACTATAAAATGTTAAAAAGCCCAGTCACTGATTTATTACTGATTTTATTGCAACATATTTCACAACTCTCTGGAATACTCGATTTTCTTTAGTCGTTTGCGGCATTCTGTGATCAGTTATTTTTGCCGGCTGTCTCAGGCAACCGATCTTCTTCAGTGTCCACTCGAATCAATATTTCACGTCAGTTTATTTAATTATTTTTCAGGTGTAAAAACTCCTTTCAGAATGATACAAGATCCATTTGCTTGCTTCGTGTTGGGTTTATTTTGCCATAATAATTGGCCGTCTGATTATCTCCTATGAATTACTAACAAGAGTAAGATCTCTCTTGTTCATCTCTGTCCAAAAACTCAATCATTCCCTATGGCATCACAGATTGAGGCGTCAATCAGGCATCTCCTTTGTTCACTCTAATAGTCCTCAGACCAATTGGTACTGGCGCTGTCTAAATTGGCCATTTGGACATGGCTTATTTATTGGTTATTTGTTTAAAATGGACTGCGGGCAAAGAGCAGGCTTCTTCCTTCCCCTTAAATTGTCTTTTGTGCGATGTCTCCTGGGTGCACGGTGCACTCATGCATGCCAAGCGGGGTGTGGTACCCGCGTCCTGCAAATTAGCAGGTTTATTTCCATCGGAAAGTTTGGACAGCTCAGACCAAGCGTAGCAAGCGGGCCTAAAGAGGGCGGCCATGACCACTGCGGTTGGGCCAGAGGCTGCTCTCGCAATTCAAAACAGTTGACTTAGTTATTACAACTAGGGATTACCCAAATAGTTTTACCATGCTCTGTTAGGTTTGGCTCATGTAACACCGGCCGGGATTGGCTGCGGGGAGGCTTGTTTATTTAACGTCTTCCGCGCTCGCTCGCAGGGGGTTCGGTAAGGTGCGCTACCGGTCCTCGTTGTTTTCACTGCTGTTGACAGAGAGGAGCTGAAGATTTGATGACTGCATTAGCAAAGAAAGCACATACATCATTACAGTGACCTTGTCAAAGCATCAAAGTGAAAACACCAAACAAAAAGAGCGCGCGCCATATATATCAGCCGCGTGCTAAAAAAGACTTTTGGCAGAGAATGATTCATCATATGTTTCTGTTAATGAGAAAGTAGAAATCCGCGAGGCTCTTTGCCCGAGAAGTTGGTTGCACAGAATCTTGGCACGAAACTGCCGGTGTGTGATAGAGTTAAATAAATGCACTTAAAGTTGTAATCATAAGCATATGCACCACAGTCTGTTGTGTTATTTTCCAGCACGCTAATCACCAAAAAGCAAATTTAGTGCGTCCTGCCTGTTAAAATTCTGGAAAGACTTCACAGTTAATAATTCATAAGCACTTGCTAATCTCACTGTAGGAGTCTAATTAACGCATCATTAAAAGCATAATTCTGATAATTATAATTTCTCACTTTTTAAATGGGAGCGCCACAGAACCGAGCAGAGCGAGGAAGGGTGTCTGTGCAGCCAATTTACTCAGTGAACCAGATGCCAGAAAGGAAAGAGCCCCAAGTTAGGGCGCAAATGTCGGCCGGTGCGCCCCGTTTAGATGGTTTACATCGCGTTCACTTCCATTCAAGTGATAATCCCTCTAAATGCGATGTTGACTCTGATGTTTGGCGTAATCAGATAATTAAAGATGACTTAAATAATATATCTGAAGATCCGATTATCAAAGTCACACCACAGCTGTAAAGAAAGGCTAATTCGCTTCATCGGGGAAAGCTTTTAATGCATTTGCGGTGAAATATTGGTGTAAATGACTGCGCCTCGCAGTTCATCCTTCTTTTATTATGTCATCAGAAGGTGTGCCGGAGTGAGAACGACCCCAGATGTTCGTGGTGCGGCCGCCGTCCAAATCAATTATTCCACTCTCAGCATGAATTCAATTCTCCTGCACTCATCAGAGGTGTGAATAGGTAAACATCACTCTATCCTCTTTTTCCCTTATGATGCAGCACTGCATAAAATGAGACGCAGGGGTTGTGGGGCTCGTATATATCGCGGCTGGTGTTGCTGCCGAGTGGGGTTAAATACGGAGCTGATTTCCCTAATGAAATGACACAAATTCACAGGCCTGTTACAGATGTGTACCCTTGTTGATGCTTTCTGGAAGTGAACGATTAGGCTCTTCCTTCTCATGCTGTTTGATGGAATGATTAGACCAAATATCCACCTTCTAAAGTGTCTGATGATCCAAAAGTCTGTTGCACACCTGCGTCGGGCTTGATGAGACTTCACGTGATTCAACCTGAATAAAGATCCATTGTATTTGCTTTCACACCTGTATGTGATCGGGAGGTGAGAGCTTCACCACTTCAGGTGTGGGAAGGATGTCGACTTTCTTTTGTGTGCGAATGCGTGTGTTGTTGTGGCTTTGTTTCTTGCGTGTTTGTGGCACTTTCCATTTTGGTAGGTGTCTTACAATCAAAAACTGGGTTGAAAACAAAGATGAGACAAAGAACAGAACTTTTTACTGAGGCTTTGCTGATTTCTTGAAATGCATCTTTGAGGCGAAAGAACATTCATAGTTCATAGTTTAGTCAGTTTTCCTCATTAAAAAAACGTACAGTCCCATGAGATGACATCAAAATGAATATATTTTATTTTCTGTCATTAAACAGACCATTTTTTGCTGGTATTGTCTTTATGACGCCGAGCACCTTCTCCAGCTCCACTCACACACTGGCTGTGTGTTTGCTCTTGTGTAAATATCTTTTTTACCTCCCCATCGTTCAATAACACCCTCTTTGCAGAGCCTGTTTTAAATTGTGACAGATTCATAAAACAATCCAGGCTGAAATGTGCTGCACAAACTGTTAATATCAGACTGAAATGATCACTGGCTACATTTACGCATACATCTTAATTACAGTCTGATTATTGTTAATAACCAGCTTAAGGATTCAGCAAATTAAGATGTATGCATGAAATGGACAAACCTCTTCAATCTGGTTTACGTGCTTCTTGCTGTTATTTTAGTTATTCAGTAAGAGTTGTGTAGTTCTTGAATTGGTTCACTGGTACATGGTTCGATTCGTTTTACAGATTTTTACAGCTTGCATAAATTCTATAAATGCTGAATGAATGCATAAATAAGCATAATTAAGCATAAATAAATGAATAAATGTGGCTCAGTGGGTAGTATGCGCCTCCATACATAAATAATAAAAACATAATGCCTAATGTCTACGTCTATTTAAAGCTGTTGCATGAGCTCCAGAAATTAGATTTATTCTGTTCTGTCATGTCTTCAAACCTGTCGATGAGCTTAATAGGTTTGGTTACTGTAATTATGAGCATAATGACATTAACATAATCACTGTATTCGGTTTAGATGCTACTAAAGGACGTTTCTCACGAACCAGTAACCAAGGTTACAATAAATAAATAAAACCACGATTAAAAACATGAAATATAGCCTAAAATTGAATAAACTGAGTAAATTATTGGGAAATTAGGAATGTTACCTTGGCAGCTAACTGAACTAAGTTACAAATAAATAAAAACTAAAACTGAAATAAAAATAAATTCAGCCCATAAAAAAATAAATAAAATGTAAATAAAATGAGTAAATAAAAATTTAAATGAAAACAGAAAATATGAAAATGAAAGCTAACTCAAATTATTAATATAAACTATACTAGTATAGAAATACTACTAATAAATATGATATTGTTAGTGTCATTTTATAGTAGTATTTTAGTAATATCATAGAGTAAGTCATTTTAGCTGTTTAGTTTCAATAAATGCATTTTTTGGACTGAAAAGGAAGTTTTGAATTTTGAAAGTTGTTGAAATGTTTTTATACTTAAAAGCTATTTTCTCAAAAGACAACATGTGACTCATGTAATGAGCATTTAGTCATCATATGAAGACTTCATTCCAATCCTAAGTAAGGCTTAACATGCAAAAGTCTTGTGGACCAGAGGCGGTCGCTGTGATATGATGTGACATGACAGAACTGTTAGGTGAGGAACAGAAATGAATGCTCTGAATGGCTCAGAGGAGCAAACTTTAGAAGCTTTAGCATGTGTCTCTCTCGCCTGAGCTGTGATTTAAGGCACCTTACTGTCAGCTGGAAGACCCTGAGGGTGACACTGAGGAAAGGAACGGAGGTCTGGGTTGCTATGGTAACACCTGAGGACTTGTTCCTGAGTTATTTTGGTGGTCCCATTCAGGACAGTCTCAGTCTCAATCCATGTCTTTATAAGAATAAAAATACTTTCCATGTAATCTTAATGTTAGATTGCATATGTTGAGCTATTCTTATGCATACAGGTGTCAGGTGTAGTATCAAGCACTAATACTAAATGAAAAGTGTGTCTTTTGCTACATATAAATGTCTGAAACGTCTGTTTATTTGACAAATACTGCATCTATTACACTTAATCTGCTATATAGACAGCAAATACCATGTGAGCATCACCATAAGCAGCAGAAAGTCTGACTTTCTGGCTTAATTTTCATCTCTTTCTCTGCTGCAAACAGCAAATCTCATTGATAAGGCCAGCCACACCTGAGGTCAAACACACATGGGCTGTGTCCAAAATCATATTCCATGGGTACTTCTTTTGAATAAATAATTACTAAACAGCCTTTAAACAAGCATCTATATAGTGTGTAAGTTCTACGGTATATAGTATGCATGCATGTAGAATGAATTTAATCCAAACATTACTTTCGTCATGTTGTTATTGGCATGTGACCTACAGCGTCAGTTGCGTCACTTAATTAAATGTTAAGTGTTCATCTGATGTGCACTTCAGAATTTCACCGGAAGTAGTAGATCATCATTTTTGGGACTAGGGCCTACTGTTTTATTAATACTGTGAATTTGGACATACTACTCTATTCACATACTGTTTTTCACCTACTATATAGTAGGGAAGTATGCAAATTCAGATGCAGCCCAAAGTATATTTTTGAATGCAACCGCTAGCGTATGTTTACAGTCCAATGCATAGCCTTTAAAGTATAGGCTACTCCATTTGATAGGGTGCTCAAATGCAGGCAGTCGATGTAGGTGCTCTAGAAAGCTTCATCTTTGTACAGCGTCTGGTGTATTTTTCTCCTGAAGTTATAACTGATTAAAATGTCATAACTTAACTTAAAAAGTTGCTGCTCTCTCATAACTTCCTCACACAAGCGCTAGTCAAAGCAGGCATGTGTTGTCGTTCCAGTCTCTATTTTGTTGTTGTTGTTTTTCCCTTAGTTTCGTCTTCTGCTGTGAAACAACTGCCCAGGCCAACGTTACCACCTTGCGGAGCAACTGATTAGTGCAAAACCGAGTCAAAACCAAAGTATACTTAGGCCTTTAAGGTCCGGGTATAATTCTTTTTCATGCGCACAACCATGTCCATGCAGCTTTTATAGTATACTCAACCATGTCCATACAGCTTTTATAATATACTCATGCGCGGATTAACAAATTAGACACATGCGCAGTACCACCTAGTGGACTCTTCTGTCTCAACGTTTATCCACATGCAGCCCAATTTTTCTTTCTTCGCAAACGGTGTGCGTACAACAGCGCAGGCGTGAATGTCCGCAGACACTCCTGTCTCCTGATCATGAAAATTAAGTTGTGTGGACCGTCTTGGAATGCGTACTTTGGGCTTTAATGCTTGTCTTCAAACAGGTTTCCCCAAATACTCCCCTGTCTGCCATTGGTTGGATAAACTGATAGCCCTGCCCCCTAAATTACACCATTGATTGTGCCAATGTTGCTTTGTAGGCTGGTCAGAATCCTAAAACAAAGTGTTACACTTCTTAGGGAAATAAATAAATGGCTTGAAGAGTTAGTATTTATATTAATACTACATAATATAATACTATATTAATACTTAATTCTACATATTTTGTCCAAAACTGCACTCTTCAGTTTTAAAATAAAATGTTATAAAAATGTAATTTGTAAATGCCTTCATTGTTTAAGTTTAAGTATCTTGAGCCCCCATTTATGACACTTCCAGTGCAGTGTAACACAAGGATTTCCATAACTATTAACAACACTTAATATGCAGGTGATAATCACTGACTACATAATGAGCTCCTTCCCAGTTCCTCTTTTGCACTTAAGATAAATCATTTACACTCATTAAATCTTTTGAAGTAATTGATGTCACCCCCTAAAAGTTCATGCTCCGTTAGTGGGTGATAGTGTACAACAGAAAGGGCTGCGACATCTCAAATGCTCTCTTAAAAAGCCCTCAATACCGGGGCTGCTGCTGACACAATGTGGGCTGGCTGCAGACTCACGCTTTGCCGCAGCTACAGATGGCAAATGCTTGTCCAGCCCTGAATCCTCAGTACAAGATGGCTGGATTGGCTCACATCTCTCTATCGCCGTCTGCACACGTTAAAGACAGCCAGCTACTCAGCACATCACCGCGCAGCAAACAAACGGAGCCCACGTAAAGCGGGTCTCTCGATGCACGGTGTCACTACAGCGGATCCGCGTTCATCTGTAATGCTTGGGCTTAAAGTGCTGCAGGCACTTTGTTGGCATGGCTGAAGTCTGTGTTGAGACAGGAGGCCCACAGCTTTCTGTGACTGACAGACAACGATGATGTCATCGCGTGTGAAGGACTCTGACCTGAACAGAAGAGGGAGGCTGGTGCTTGCGACTCTCCCAGCTGAGGTGCCTGCCGGTGCAGATGGACAGGGGCTGGGTGTGGGTCTCTGTGTGGGAGAGAGGAGAGCTGGGAACAGGACAGAACTGGAGACGTGCTTCAGTCCTCGATCACCTCTCAAGATTTCTCTGTGCCTCTGAAGGAAGAGCAAACCACTGTGTTGGAAAATAACAGGCCCAAATCGTATGAAAGATTTGGTTTAACTTTCAGGAAAACATATTTTCCCACATCAGACACCGCGTGCCAGAGCGGTAACCAACATAAACACTGAGGGGCCGACCTAGCAAGACATGGCTGTTCCAATATCCCATTAGTGGTAAACCAAAATGGGTTTTCAGTCAAGTTGCGTTTATTTATATAGCACTTATATGCAATACAGATCAAAGCAGTTTCACCTTAGGGAAATAACAGTGTTAATGTTGAAAAATTCATCAGTTATGAAGCTCTACAGATGGCGATAATGCCAGTATTTGAGTTTAGTAACTCTGTCAATATTACCGAATTCAATTTCAGCTGTAAGCAGCTCTATAGTGTCAATTTTCTGGTCAGTTTAGTTTAATGTTGTTTCAGTAAAGCCTTCGCTGGGAGTTTGATTGACAGGCGATCTGACCAATCATAAAGCAGAATCTGCCATTTTTGTCCAACAAACAAACCAGACGAGAGTAGATTACCATCGGTGGACTTGAACTTGAAAAATGGTGTGTATTGACGTCTTAACGCGGTTGAAACAAGATATGATATGATGTTCATTCCTGCTATAACTAGTAAAGAGGAGGAGATGATCAGTTCACATGCCGCTTGAACTGAGGCACAATCTGTCATGACACATTAGAGGCACAAAATGCTATTTATTGTTTGAATTTCTTAAAAAATGACAAAATTTGAAAGCTGAGACTTTGTTTCATACCAAACGTAACCTGCTCTGTGTTGTGTGTAGGCACATTGTCAGTTTCCTCTTTGCTCTGCAATGTATTTTTCATGCGTGAGAACATGATGTGTGGCGTGAGAGCGCATTGGCTTGACGGACATAGCAACAGTTACAAAGGGGGGTGGGTCTTTGTGAAGGGTTAATTCAGTTAAATAACTCTGTCAATGTTCCAAAGTTCATCAATTATGAAACAAAGTCAGTTTCAGCTGTAAATAAGGCTCCACAGAAGACAATAGTGTCATTATTCAGCTCAATTCAGTTGATTCAACTCAGTTTAATATGCGTTTTAGTGTTGCAAAATTAGTGTCATTATCCAGTAGCTGATTCTACACCACCAACTCCCTACACTAAATGTGTTGTTAAGGGCTTGCCAAGTACAATATTAATTTTACTAACCATAAAATGCTTCAGTATAATATTTGCCATTTTTGCCTTTATTGCAGTATAGTTCTCAACAAGGAGCCTTAAATTTGCATGGGTGCTGCTGGAGGATTTCAAGTAATTAAATTAATCGTATTAAAATAGTTGAACTTAATTAAAATGTTAAAAAACACAAAAAAATCAAGATGTAAATTGAAATCATTCCCAGCCCCCTACAACGATCACGACTTCAACATCAATGTCACTAGCTTCGATGCTTATTTAAATTCTACATGTTTCAAATAGTTAGAATAGAATAGTTTGCAGTAGCATGATTATAAAGGCTAGTAAGTAGATTAACCTTTAGACACTTGTGAACTACCGCCTTTTTCAAGACATGTAAAAGCTTTGAAAATCACGAGTGGGCTATTACTGCTGCATTTCATGTGGTAGAATGAAGTTTGTGTTAACCACCAACCTCATTTCAGGCATTTAACCGAAAAACCACAGGACAGTGGAACTGGATATACTATAATGCTTGCGCATTTCCGTGTTTTAGCCTTTCACAAATATGTCATCCCTGCAGCACTGGTTAATTAATTTGTATATTTCAACACTCCCAGTTTCTGTTAATACAAATTGAAAACAAGCCGTTTTGCCGTAATTACAGCAGAATACCGCAGGAAGTATTTTATGTATCTAACAGAGTTGAAACATTGAGCTTCGCTAAGTTAATGCGTTAGCACAATGAAACAATACCTCTGTTTGAATGTTTTGGTGAAATGATGATATTACTTAAATAGGCCTCATGACCTTTGGAAGTGAATAAGACAGATGTGTTTAACCTCATTGATGCAACTTGTGTTTTATGCAATACAACATCCATCACAATACATAAATACTGTACTATGAGAGATTTCATATCTGTGGTTACTATGCCTTTTTTGATGGAATATAAATCACATTTTTCCTGGCAGCTGATGCCAACAGTCCTTTCTGAGGAATGCAGTGAAAACCCTTGAGCCATGCTCACATTACAGCAATGATGTTACAATGATTTAATGATGACAATTGATATTACGGTTATAAAGCCGTGTGCGGTTACCGTTCCCATTGCTTTGATTGCTATAAAGATAACAGCAAACAGATTCCTGCTGTGCAGAAATGACAAACGTGAGCTTTACAGGAACAAAGGCAGTCTTTGCATCCGTCGACTGATAGTGAATTTTAATTACTTCAACACATTCAGTGTGTGTTTTTTTTTTTCATTTCTTCTGTTCTTTGTTGGTTACCCAAAACAGGAGAAATTAACCACAAAAATCTAACACAGTAAGAAAAACAAGACATGAAAGTGCTGTGCGGTGTGCAAGAAGTCACCTACTCTAAAGATAATAACACTGATTGCTTTCCAGATAAAAACTCATAATTGCTCTCATAAAGCATTGAGAACTTCTCAGATGTTTTAAGCAGTGATCAATTAACACTGTTGCATGGTGAATAAACAAAAAGAATCCCCTCTGAAACAAGACCTGCCAACACTTTCATTGCGATTTTCATGTCTTTGGAAGCACTGTGCTGTCCGGGAGGACATGAGTGAAACTTCAATGCTGGAGCAAAAATCTGAGACTGCAGCAGCGTTGTTGTAGTGGATGATGCACAAATTTAAGAGAGACAGAAAAGCAAAATGAGCGTTTAGCCGCGAGTGTGAATTGCCTTTCGCACCAGACAGATTTTCTGATCCCATTATGGCTCCAGCTAGCGTTTTTAGTGCAAATTTCTCAGTGCTTGTGTGGATTGCACATGCTCCCGATGCCTAATGAGGGAGCATTAGCCAAGGGAGAAGCAGTAATTAGAGCAAGCGTCAGAGCTGAGGACAGATGGCATGCAAAGACAAGTCTTTTCCTTCAGACTTATTGTCCTTCTCCTATGAGGGATGTCAAGACACGCAGCTTTGATTCCGGCTCGTGATACTTTTGATACACTAATTACAAAACAGTTTACTTTGAGGAGCTAAAAGGAGGATTACCTTCAATACCGTAATTCTTATTCATCTTTATCATATTAATCTTTACATTTTTTTAATAAGAACTGAAAGTTCAATCTATAGAGAACATTTTCCAGACCCACACAAAATTATAGTCATAAATAGCCATTTTCTGCGGTTGGATTTAGAAAAATGATTATACACCCTTGTAAACCTCTACTGTTTACATTGTCTTAATATTTCATATTATATATAAAAACAATATATTATGTAATTTTTTATGAACATTTACATCTTATAACTTATTTTATTTTTATAGATGCCTTTAGAGAGCACATTTGGCACTTTTTTCTTTTTTTTTCTGGCCAAAATATATGCCAAATATATATTATATGTTAGAAATGTAGTAAAATATATGTAAACAACAAGCCTTAGTAATTAAAACAATATATTAAAATATATATTTATTTTGTATACAATTTTGAAATATTTATTTATTTATTTAAATTTATGACCCACATAAAAATTATAACCAGAATCTTGGAATTTTTACAAAAAAAAAAAAATTCTCATCTTTTTTTAAAACTAGTCAGATTTAGACAAACTATTAAACACTAACATTTTGAAATGTCTTCTTTATTTTTCCAATGCCTTTGAATGCATTTGATTTATATATACTCACCTGTTTTCGGTGAGTAGCATGTCTGCCTTGTTAGTGGGAATAGAAGTAATTTATTTATCTTTTCAGAATTCATAAAGGCTGATGTGATTATTTAGTTTTGACTGTACATAATTAGCTTGAGATTATGGCATAATTTAATGTGCTTTATTAGTGTATTGTTTATGGTAATTTATTGTTCATGTACTCAAATATTGCGAGACGTTCTGCATTTGTCAATGGCACATTTGGGTCTCTAATTAGGTTGCATGGAGTTGCGAAGAAAATTGTGCGAAGATGATGACAGGCCTATCAACATATCTCAGAGGTTTATGGGTAACTTACAGTGTGAGAATGTGACTTGGATGACAAACACAATGTGATGTGCCCTGTTTATGCGTCTCAGCATGTATTAACATTCGTGCACGTGCTGCTTTCGCAAGCTGTTTTTATGGCAGTGACGACACGCACTCGCACATAAGGCTTCTGTTTATATCAGAGCGAATTCATTTTTTACTTAAAACTCAATATTCACACAATGCACTTTGAGCTTCTCTTATTACTCACGCGGGTTCAGCTGCCAGTTCAGGTGTCTGTGGTGAAGGTGTTACATGGGCTGTGCGAAGCTTGGCGCATTAGTAAAGCAGGCCCAGCCCTCTCTCACCGGATGCCATGCTATAGGGAATTCTTTCTGATTCACACATATTCCCCCAAGCATCTCTCACTCCGTCTGAAGTCACTGAATCAGCACTATGTGGATTTACAGGGCCCTCGCTTCTCAAAGAGGCCTGACAGCTTCGGCTTTCATAGCTTTTTAATGTGACATTCTTGCGTCGTATTTTGTTTATTTTCCTCTTCCTTCATGTCGGGAATCTGCTAGCGCTGTCGGTCCGGCTTACACACCTGCAGCGCCCCAGGGGAAGCGCGGCTCAGACCCCACACCCCTAACGCTCTTAACTTCGAGGAAATGAGGAACACTTAGACGTGAGGAACCTTTCAGAGATCACAGAGTGTGGAGTTATTACCCGGCCGTAACAAAACACTGTCGCTGCAGTTCCACCGCTCCATTTAAACACCAACCAAACCTGTCATCTCCAGCCAATTATCAACAAACTCAAATTGGCAAGAATCAAATTTACAGTGCCACACTTAAAATAAGGGAATGGTGTTTAGTCTACAATCCCAATGAATGCCTTAGTGTTTTTGCTCTCCGTATAAAATGAGCTTGATGCTTATACGGGATTAATTGTTGTTTTTGGAATAACAGTATCTGTAGCTTCTGGTCTGTGTGCGTGTGTGTATGCACACGGTAACTTTTTTTTTTTTTTTTTTGTGTACACATGTGTGATCTGCAGCACCTGGGACAACAGGCACAACAGGCACACCAGGCACGGTCCCTTTCCCTGAGTGCCGCGCAGCAGTGCCCGCCTAGCTTTGGCACCTCAGCTGTCAGCCCGCTCTGCTGATGAGGAGAAGGTGTGGGGCGATGAAGCCGATAATGAAGGTACCATCTTGTTGTCACGACAGATTGTTTGCTCTGGGCTTTCCGAGGTGCCGGCGTGCTCCACTAAACTCCACGCCCCCTCTGCCTCGGGGCTTGGCACCTCTGCCGGGGAGAGGAAGGTATTTTTACCCGGCGTGCAACTTTCCACACTCTTTGCCCAGAGCAGCCATGTTAACTCTGAATGATAATATTTTGCCTAATGACTGTGTATTTTGTAGATGTGCACGTGTTTTCGTTCTCTCTCGGTGTTAATAAACTGTAAGCGCACACACGAAAGATTTTACTTTGAAGAGTGTATATAAAATTAAACTCATTTATTTTTCCCGTCGCAGGTTTAGATTTACTCCGAAATGGTTTCATGTGGGGTTTCTCACTCTCTCCGAGGAGCTTTAGAGCTGAAGCCTCTGAATGGCAGTATCTGAGTGAGCCAAGACTTCAAAAGAGGGCTTTGTGAGATCTGTCAAGGATTTGCCTCTAATGAGAGTTTGCCCACTTGATGAGGGACGCCCACTTCCTCTGCGCTAAATGCCATATTCATTACCTGCTTGTCTCTGATATTGTGCTCTTTGTCTCTGACTTGTTGTATTCTTTATAATCTGCCACTCTAGATCAAAGTGATCTGATCTTTATGCTCCCTAAATGCATAAGGATCCTTACAGACGGGTAGAAACAGAGGAAAGACTAACTAACTAACGCTAAGATCTAAGTAATAAAACATATATAGACCTTGACAGAAGGTTTAAAACTAACTAAAATGAACTAACTAGTGAGATGATATCTGTGCTTGATAGTCTAGAAACGGGGAAAAAATAAAACCAAGATTATTACAGAGATACAAAATAAATAAATAATAATTCCATGTTTAATTCAGTGATACTTGCTGTTTCTTTGTAATTATTTGTGAAATTTACTAGCAATTTCTGAATGAAAATCTTTCAACGTAAATTCTACAACATTTTTATTCAGTGTAATTAAATACATAGTAAGCTGATGTTTATTTTTAATTAAAACAAGAGGACAAGAGCACAGCTAACTAACTTACTAACTAACTGTCTATCATAGGCAAACACATACTGACTCTGGCAGAAGGGTAGAAACAGGAAAGACTGACTAGCTAACTAATTAAGTATAAAAACTAGACCTTGACAGAAGGATTAAAACAGAGGAAACCTAAATAACTAGTGAGATGATGTCTGTGCTCGATAAACATATAAGCAACCTCACAAAAGTGTAAAAACAGGACAAAAACTAAATAAGTGTACTGAGGTTTAATCCTGATAACAACATAATGGCACTGACAGAAGGATTAAAACAGAGCAAAGCTTACTTAACTAGCTAATTATATAATTAACTAGTAATCTGATACTAGGTAAACATATATGGACCCCTGGCAGAAAGGTAGAAAGAGAAAAGACAAACTGTAAAATCGAACTAATAAAGCAAAGACATTGACAGAACGATTAAAACAGAGGAAATCACTAACTCATAAGCAACCTTACAAAAGTGTAAAAATAGCTCAAACTAACTAAGTGTACTGAGGTTTATTTCTGATAACAACATAATGGCGCTGACAGAAGGATTTATGACAGCAAAGCTAACTTAACTAGCCTTTTATAATTAACTAGTAATCTGATTTTAGGTAAATACATATGGGCCCTGGCAGAAGGGTAAACAGAAAAAAGACTAACTACCTAGCTAAAAAAAATTAACTAATCAGCGACAGAAGGATTAAAACAGAGCAAAACCAAATAATTAAATAACTGACTAGATGATGTTTTTGCTCGACAAACATATAAGGACCCTCACAGAAGTGTAGAAACAGGAAAAAACGAACTAAATAAATAAATAAATACTGATAAAACATAATGGCCCTGACAGAAAGATCAAAACAGTGCAAAGCTAACTTCCCTACTAACTAGTGATCTGATTGTAAACACACATAGTGACCTTGGCAGAAGGGTATAGGAAAAATAGCTAACTAACTAACCAGCAAACTAGCCAGCCAACTAACT
This sequence comes from Onychostoma macrolepis, assembly GCF_012432095.1. Lineage (NCBI taxonomy): Eukaryota > Metazoa > Chordata > Actinopteri > Cypriniformes > Cyprinidae > Onychostoma > Onychostoma macrolepis. The sequence continues at coordinate 5,077,299 of NC_081168.1, read as the reverse complement.
AACTAATGGTGTGATTTTCTGATTGCTAAACACATAGGCACACTGAGAGAAGGGCAGGAAAAGCTAATCAAGTAAATAAATAAATCCTAATAACTTTTAGGGCATTAATCCCACTAATGAAATGAATCATTTGAATGAAACCATATGTAGAAGCATCTGCTTTCTCTGACTCTTAACTTGCTGAAAAGTCCAAACTATCTCCAGAGTCTCTCTTGCAGCACACCAAGCACTGTTTTCAAATGGAAGGGCCATCTGTCCTCCGCTCTTCCCTTGCGAGGGCTTTTCTTGGCACACAGGGATGCTCTACCTCCACCGCCGACACTCTGAAATAACTCTCTCCAGACAACTCCCAAAAGTGGTGGGATATGGACTGTGATTGGACGTTCTTGTGTGTGTGAATCCGCTGAAAGTATTTGGAGAAGCATAGATCTCACACTAAATGTCACACAAAGTGAACTGCCAACATATGACTTGAAGTAAATATTTTCTCAGGCATAAATTCATGTGACCAATTAACTCTCAATCTGTTTCAGCTTTTAATGCAAAAATGGAAGACAAATCTAAGAATATCTTCTTAAATATCTTCATCTCCTGAATCCTTTATGTCCGTTCCACCTGTCACAAAAGTGAGTCATCAAAGCCCTGGGGCTTTCAGAGGAAGACAGGCTTATGTAGGGACAGCTAAAGGAAAGCTTTAATCTGTCTTCTTTTCAGGTCCTGAATGGTTGAGAGCTAAAGAGGCCCGTGGCAGTAGGATGCATGAATGAGATCGAACTGGACGGTCAAAAACTGACCCATTTCTCTAGGTAATTAGACATTTTGAAAATGAGAAAAAATTTTAAATAAAAAAAGTAATGAGCTATTAGCAGTCAGCCATGATTAATTTATTCAGCAATAGTGTAGAATAGAAAGATTAAGCGAGTATTTGTCTGGTCATGTGATCTCAGCATGAGAAAGTGTAATTTTAGTATTATTTATAGTAAAGGAGTTGGCTATTTATTCATTTTTGAACTAGATTTTAAATTTTTCATTTTTAATTTCAGTTTGTTTCGGTCATTTTAATTTAACGTGCTTTTTGTCGTTTCTATTAGGGTTTTTTAGTAATATTTAGTACTTCAGCTTACTTTGTTTCAATTAGTTGCCCAGGCAACATTTCTAATTTTTATTTACGTTTTTTTTTTTTTTTATCAATTTTTGTTTTGTTGTATTTCAACCTTATTTCAATTCCTGAAATTATTTTAGCAGTTTTGGTTTTAATTAACAATAGCAAAACTATTTTAGTAATGTTTTAGTACTTCAGCTTACTTTATTTCAGTTAGTTGCGCAGGCAACATTTCTAAATGTTTACATTTTAGTTTAAAAAAAAAATCTAATACCTTTATTTTATTTTATTTCAACCTTATTTTAGTTCCTGAAATTATTTTTTAGCAGTTTTAGAGTACAATAACAAAGCTGTCATCATGAGGAGATCAGGGTTATTATAAAATGTTATAATGTTATTATAAAACATTTCATTGCTTAATATTAACTGAAATAAAGTATGAAAAACATTTTATTTCAGCTAGTTGCCTGGGCAACATTTCTCATTTTAATTTTGTATAACTAAAACTAAAAAATAAATATATATGTGTATGTATATGTATATGTATAAAAGTAAAACTACCAAAAATGAAAAACACACAACAAAGTCACTAAAACTTTAGCTAAAATTAAAATGAAAAATATTAAAATAAAAATTGATTCAAAATATGAATAAAAACTATAAAAGTATTTCACAATAGCACTAGAGGCAACCCGATCCATATTAAATAAAGTTTTTATTAAGCTACAAAGACTGAATTGTTGATCTCATATACGTTATTTTAAAATAGTTTTAGAAAGTACCATTAATTTATTTACGTGTTAAAATTAGGACGATACATCCGTGCACCTTTAACTAATCTTTCAGGGCAGGCATGTTTTCATATCACACCCCATGCCATGAAAGCGATGACCAGATGAAAGGCCACGCAAACGCCGGAATGCCCCTTGCCGCAGAGCTGAAGGCTAGGAAGCGATCGTGAGCGCTGCGCTAATCACTGCTGATAATACCGTGAGCTCTGGTCCTGCCGCTCGTAATGAGTGAGTTGTTTTGGGAACCTGGGATGACGGCGGCTCCTGCAGGTGTCTATTGTGTTGGCTCTCCAGGAGAGGTTTAGGAGTGGGAGGAGTGGCGGCTAGTTTGAAAACCACCACTAGAAAAGGAGCAGGCATGGATTAGCTTGTTCCCAGCAGTATGGGGCTATTTTGGAGGTAACGTCATTAGATGGCATTAAAGCGATTCACTTTTTTCCCTTTTATGCCGCAGTCTTTCCACAGTGAGGGGAGGATTAGAGTAAAAGCAGCTTTAATTGACAAACCACAATCGTTATCGATTTGCCTTCAAATAACGTTATCCTCGCTGATACCCTACATAAATGTCTAGCTTTAGAAACAAAGTGTGTTGTATTCATGTTCTGAAAGCGATCCTGAGTTTCTCATGTTTAGTCAAACAAGGTTGATTGTGTTTAGCAAAATCTGTGTACATGTATCTGAAATTAGTTCAACATCCGAAGTAGCGTTTTGTGAAAATGCCAGGTTGTTTCGTCTAATGGCTCCTACTTCAAACTTTATTACCTGGCTGAAAAATAATGATTCGCCAATTACAACCATTAGAAGTGAACTATTTTGCTCAAGTGAGGCAACTTTAGCGTTGGCGTAGCGGGAACAAGCAGCGCTGCACTAATGTAGCCTTCATCTCTCTAGAGCCGCGCTGTAATTAAAGCATGATTAAGAGGCCGGGGCTGATGAATGTGTTTCTAAGTGCCCCATGCTGTGCTGCTGTTGGGCCCAGCATGGCGATTTTAATTGATTCGGGCTAATCAGTGAGCAGAATTAAAACAGTCACAGTTGTTTGGAAGAACAAGAGAGCAGGTCTGGGCACCAGGATGAGTGAAACCAGCAGAAGGCCTGATCTGCGCTGGAACGGCTTTCAGCCCTGCATAAATTACGGCGAGGAGGCGCAGCATCGCGCCTGGCAGTTTGGTGAGACAAATGCGAGCTGCTATTGTTTGTTATCTGCAGAAAGACTGCTCTGCCTCGTTTTTATGTCTACACAGGGCTATGCGTTGTCCATGCGCAATTATTTGAAATACAATGGAAGTGAATTGTGTGCGTGATTGCAGCGGGTGATTTGATTTATTAGCTTGATTGCTTTGGCGACACACAGAAAACGTCCTATGGAGTCAGTTTGAAGATTTCTAATGATTGCAGGGTTGCGTAATGTCAAGCCGAAGGAGTCTATAAGCTCAAAGCTGACAAGCTGAGTAGTCTTTAGTTGGTTTAACCCCCCTGTTGTGGCTGTAGTGTTGGCAGGGGGCCCTGCTGCTCAAGAAGAGGAAGTCCTGATGATGTCCGTGACAGCAGCCCTCGGGGCCTGGACTGGAGCCAGAGAGTCCATAATGACAAGCACTCAGATGGACCAATGACTTCACAGTACTTAAATTACAACCTTAAATCACTGAAGGGGTCAACTGTGGAGGGAAAACGCCATAGAAGGCAGATGAAACGAAAGCAGGTTGATATCTTGTAGAATCTAACTTTTAGATTAGATTTGCACAGAAGGTGTTGAAGGAATAGTTCACCCAAAAATAACTACTCACCTACATGTCGTTACAAACCTGTATGACTGACTTTCTTCTGCACTGAAAAAAGCAAATACAAATGCTCCTATCCAGCAAAAAAACTCAAAAATGACCAAAAAATAAATTTGCTAAAATATGTTTTAAAATATATTTATGCAAATATATTTTCTAAATATATGTGACCCTGGACCACAAAACCAGTCTTAAGTGTCAATTTTTCGAAATTGAGATTTATACATCATCTGAAAGCTGAATAAATAAGCTTTCCATTGATGTATGGTTTGTTAGGATCGGACAATATTTGGCCGAGATACAGCTATATGAAAATCTGGAATCTGAGGGTGCAAAAAAAATCAAAATATTGAGAAAATCGCCTTTAAAGTTGTCCAAATGAATTCTTAGCAATGCATATTACTAATCAAAAATGACGTTTTGATATATTTACAGTAGTAAATTTACAAAATATCTTCATGGAATATGATCTTTACTTAATATACTAATAAAAGAAAATCTATAATTTTGACCCATACAATGTATTTTTTGATATTGCTACCCCAGCGACTTAAGACTGGTTTTGTGGTCCAGGGTCATATATATATATATATTGGGAAATATATATATATTTTTGAAAATATATAAATATATTTTAAAAAATGTAAAAATATATTTAAATCCAAGAAAATACATTCACATACAGTAAATAACAACTTTATTTGAAAATACTTAAGAATGTTAAAAAAAACCCAATACAATATATTAAAAATTAACATTGTTAAATCATTATGAATCTAGTTTTGATCTCTAGTAGGCTATTCCATCCACATTTGCATTTAGCCTAAATGCAGTCTACTGTAAGACTGGAAATGTAAATATGTTTTGGTTTATGAAGGTTTAAACTAAATATATTTAACTAAATAGGTTTCAAAAATATATTTAATTGAGCTTCACTGTTTGTTGTGATGCTAAGAACTCATCTTTTTGCCCTTGTTGATTGTCACTGTTTTTTATGTTTGTGTGTTTTGTGTCGAGGTCTTAACATTTTATACAACATTTAGTAGGATGATTGTACTTTCACAAACAAAGATAGCATAGTTTGCTTAACATATTAAGTGTCTAGTAAGTCTATTTATTTGGTTTTAAAAATGGTGGATCAGTTTATTGTCTTAGTAATTGAAACATTGCTGAATATAAAATCTTAATTTATCGTCTGAACAAAGCTTTTGCATTTAGTGAACAAACAAATTTAAATTGTCTATTTTGTTGTTATTTCGAAAAATGATTAAGGATTAATTGGAGAACTTATAAATTGCAAGTTGTCTTGGATTTTTACATTTTCCCAGCTATTTATTTATTTACAATGTGTGAAACATAAAAGAAGATAGTTTGGAAAATTTAGTTTTTTGTCCATGTACAATGAAATCAATGGTCAACTGTTTATTTACCAACATTCTTCAAAATATCTTCTTTTGTGTTCCACAGAGGAATGAATATCAGGTTTGGAGTGACATGGTGAACTATCCCTTTAAATGGTGAGGATACAACTTCAAACGAGTTCCCCTATTAGTGGATTTACTCTATTTGTGTCCACAGACCAGCTTGGATTATAGTTCCCCAACAAACACGACGTACAGTAAAGACAGATGTTTTGGCTGTGAACACGTCGTCCGCAATAGATGATGGTGATCTAATGAGAGAAGCCAAGCTGGCTGTACAGATGGCCGTCCTGAGGTGGCTATAACATCCAGTAAGAAAGATGTCATAAGATCTGCCTCCAAGGCCCCTATTAGAAGAATCATACAATTAAACGCCATTTAGAAACTTACTGGTACATATGTATACGCAGTGTGGCAGTTAAACACCAATAAATGGTGCTAAAATACTGCATAATTAGTACGTTTAGATTATCTAAAGGTAATTCAAATGATGTTCATTATTGCAATTTTAATGTGTCTCAGAAGACGAATCGGTTTCCTAATGGAGCTTTAATTTAATAACCAAATCTCCTCCTGACCAAGCTAAAAATAATGAGTGTGTTTACTCTGAAGTACAAATTAGAAATGACTAAAGTCAATGTCAGTTGCAGTTTGCAACCTATTTTGCCTCAAATTTTGAACAAATGTAGATCGGGACTTGATTTTATCCATCAGGAATTGATTGGACCCTGAAAATTGGGCGTTACAAACCAGAATTTGCTGCCTAAATTATTGGTTAACATTATCCATCAGCCCACTCAAGGTTTTTGTATTAACATGTACTCATAAAATGTGCACAATAAGGCACAGAACATCTAAGATAATAATATAATCCATCAGCCAACATCTAATTGACATCAGTGAAAAAGTAGGTTTATTTCCAGACAAGTAATTATATTTTGATTAAATATTGTGAAAAATGAATGATAATATCATCTCAAGTTTATATTTATATTAGTGCTGCTGTCGAACGATTAATCGCGATTAATTGCATCCAAAATAAAACTTTGTTTACGTAATATGTGTGTGTACTGTGTATATTTATTATGTGTATATATAAATCATACAATATATATTTTGAAAATATTTACATGTATATAATTTATATTATATATAAATATATTTAATATACAAATATAACAAATTTTTCTTAATTATATACATGTATGTGTGAATATTTATATATGCATAATAAATATACACAGTATACAAACATATTATGTAAACAAACATTTATTTTGGATGCGATTAATCGCAATTAATCATTTGACAGGACTAATTTATATATTTATTGTTATTATCAGTGTTGGGGAAAGTTAATTTTAAAAGTAATGCATTACAATATTGCATTACTCCCTAATAAGTAACTAATTTTGTTACTTAGTTACTTTTTATGAAATATAATGCATTTTTGTGTTGCTTTTTCTCATCTGGATTAGGCTTGCTTTTGTTTTAACAAAAAATTTTAAAGTTGTATTTTTGACAAATGTAAAACCCTGTCACTCTAAAAATGAAATGAATGTGCCTCAGGTTGAAGGAAATATAAATTTAAAGTCTTTTTTGCTTATTAATATGGTTGAATTGGATCACTGAAGGTCAGCAGGAAAGACATTGGTTAATAAAATGGGATTGAATACATAAAGGATATTTGTGTTATTTAAAATTGAATTACTGCAGTTTGCATTTCACTGTTTTTAATCAACTTGAGGAATATTGGATCTGTTTTTGTGCAAGATGAGTAAATGCATGTTCACATTTAGTCAAGAACTAAGCATCATGTTCACACAGCACACACAACGTCTCTGCACTTACTCCCGATTTCTCTCAACATGGGGACAGGAGCACTGTGACTCAATAAGCGGGGAAACAAAGTATCTGGCATTACTTATTTGAAAAAGTAACTCAGATATTTTCTTGTAAATTAAAAAGCAATGTGTTATTTTACACTGCAAAAAAAAAGTTGAGCCAACTTAAAATTTTAAGCAACCAGCTTCAGCAGATTTTTGAGTTTGCTCAACTTTTTTTTGTGGGAGATTCTCAAATTTTTGTTGTATAAACTCAAAAATCTGCTGAACCTGGTTGCCTTAAAATTTTAAGTTGGCTCAACTTTTTTTTTTACAGTGTACTAGTTACTTGAGAAAAGTAATCTGATTACATAACTTGCGTTACTTGTAATGTCTTATATTATACATTTTTATTTACATGCACTTATGAAGCATGTATAATAAGACAGAACACACAGGAAAAAAGGCAGATTTTAATTCTGATAACTTAATAATAATAATAATGATCAAGGCATTAATCACAATGCCAGTTGTCAGTCTTGCTGCAAATAAGTCTTTATGCAAACTCACCCCGTTTACAAACACACACACACACCTGTACACACACACACTCCTCACCTCCCCAGTAGGTCTGTGCACTGTAACAGGCACACCTGGAGACGCTCGAGTGCTCCTTGTGTGAAGCCTGCATTATGCTAATTGTGACCCACGGGCACTGTGTGAAGGCTTGGTATAATTATCCGTGTAATTGTCTCGTATTTTGTAAAGTGCCAGATCGTTTAATTCAGGATTAACATTTCTTTACCTCCAACGGCCAAAGGCTTTACTTTGACTCAAGCCCTCACCTCCCTCCCCACCCATTGGGAATTTAACAATATTCATACATTTGATTTTCTTGCTAACTCTCTTATTGTTTAGCGTGCATGATTTACTTATTTGGTGCTCATAAAACAAGGGAGTTTTTTCTCTCTTGTGTTCTGCGAGGAGAGGTTTTGACGTGTACTCTTGTAAAGGGAGATGACAGAACGGCTTTCATTTAAGGCAGCATCAGTTTTCACATGCTTGATGCCTTAATCCTTCAACCGTTTTCCCGTGTGGCTGTTTTGGGTGAGTTTTTGCTCGCAGCCACTGTTTCCAACGAAGCCAGAGAAGCAACCACAAATTGAGGTGTTATTAGTCTCTGTAACTCACTAGCGTTGTGGTTTGTTACCAAAGCCGAATGACATTGAAACTGCTCTGACGCTAAATGATGTTTTAGCAGCATGTCAGTTAGTTTCTACAGATCCTCTGCATGTTGAATTAAAAATAATAATAACTGTGAGTTCTGGAAATGTTTCATGTCATTTTCCATTTCCTGTCTGTTTCTGTGATACTGACAGGCGTGGCTTAAGCTTTTTTATATAAAAAGTCTGGTATGTGGCCAAGGCTTTTTGTCTCTTGATAATTTGCAGTGTCTATCTGTTGTGACATATACCAGTTTTATTTAAATTGCAAGGCATCAACTCAGTTCTTTGAGTGAGAGACATGGCATTCTATTAATTTCTCATCAATGTCCCTGCAGGCATGGACTGAATGATTCTTTCAAGTCTAATTATACAGTTACAATTATAATCTATAAACCCGTATGTCTGGGCTCTGCCCATCACCTGTCTGAAAATAATAGATGAGTAACCTAAGATTGAGTAAGGTAAAAATAGGTCTAAAAAACCCAAATTGCATTGTTTTAAAGTTGGCATGAAATAAAAATTTACCCTATATGTTTTCTAAAAGCATCTGATTGATCTTATTGTGAACAATTTATCCTTGCATTTTTCAATTAACAATAATTCTCTGGCAATGTCAGACCTCATTTAGGCTGTCTCTGTCTTACAATCAACTGCAAGTTTGCATTCACATCTGCCCTCATCCAATCAACAACAAATGGATAGAACCAACAGAACCCCGTTCTACATTAACAGACTAATATGTCATTCCACTGCCAAATAGATATTTTCTATAATAAATGCATATAAAACAATCTTGCAAAATAATGTTTTAATAACTTTTCACAGTGTTTTTAGTGGTGGCATAAATGCAGTTCGACAACAAACCTTAAAGGAATAGTTCACTGAAAGTGAAAATTTGCTTAAAATGTATTCACCCTCAGGCCATCCAAGATGTAGATGAGTTTGTTTCTTCACTGGAACAGATTTGGAGAAATGTAGCATTACATAATTTGCTCAGCAATGGATCCTCCGCAGTGAATGGGTGCCGTCAGAATGAGAGTCCAAACAGCTGACAAAAACGTCACAATAATCCTCAAGTAATCCACACCACTCCAGTCCAACAGTTAACGTCTTGTGACATTAAAATCTTCATGTTTGTAATAAACAAATCCATCATTAAGGCGTTTAAACTTCAAACCGTCACTTCTGAATAAAATATGAGTCCATAATAATGCTTCCTCCAGTGAAAAAGTCCATCTTCTGTTGTCCTCTCACATATTTGTTTGGAAGTGTTTTGAACTGTTTTTGCTTGAAACTGTTTGTTCTGTGCATGTTTCTCTCCTGATGCAGACAAAATGTCATTATCACTGGAGAAGCAATATTTTAGACAGAGGTCTCGTATTTTGGAAATACGGCTTAATGATGAATTTGTTTCTTACAAAAATGTATCTAAATCTGTTCAGATGAAGAAAGAAGCTCATGAAGGTGAGCAAATTTCCATTTTTGGGTGAACTATTCCTTTAAATATATTAAGCAAAAAATACTAAACAACAAGTGCTTCACCCTGTAGCCTGAACCAATTATTAGTTCCCAACTCTAATTACAAAATCATATTATGCTCTGTATATTGCTACAGTAGTAACATTGCTATGTCATTATAAACATCAGCAACTCTGAATATGTTGAAATGATATGATGAATATGACTAAATGCATCATTGCAACCAAGAAGACATTTCTGGAATATACTTGTGAATGTGACATGAAAATCACTCAAGCATGCAGCATTTTATTTCAACTAATCTGACAAATGAGCAGTCTAGAGCAAAATGATTAGGCCTCAAGCAAGACGAGACAGACTGCAGTGTCTCAGGTGACAAAACTCTGACAGGCACTGAAACACCTGACATTGAGGAGTTTTTAATTTAAACATTTCTGGGTAAACAGTCTATTATTTGCTGATGAAGGGCTACGTAATTCAAGTTTGGACTTGAAACACCCTCACTATAAACTCTACATTTATTTGCGTTTGTGTTAAAGTGACTCAGCTCCCCCTGGCATGCTGAGTTTTCACATTTCCCAAAATCCACGCTAATAGTCGTTTGTCACCTTGATTTACAGTGAATTACAAGCATTAAGAGATATCTGATCTCGTCAGCCTGTACTGAGTGCGCAGAAACGCTGTCTTTCAAACGTCTGAAGTCCTGACATGCTTACAGGTCATTAGAGAGGAAGCAAAGTTGGAGAATTTTCCCATTCATTGAGGGATGATGGCATACAAATTGCTTGACTGAACATGTCAATATTCAAAAAAAATAAAAAGACAGACACCACATAGGTCTACTGAGCTCTGATATCTCTAGGATGTTGTTCCAGATTTCCAACACGTCATAAACCTGTTGTACCTTCTGTATGCTGTGACTGCCAAATCATCCTACAGAAAAAAAATAATTCCTCATGCTGTGTAAGAGATGAATCTTGGGTTTATGAAACTGGCCGTGTCCATTAGCAGTTACATGACATTCTGCATGTCAATATCTTTGATTCATCCGTGTTTTTTTATTTGCTTTGGGACGCGTCCAACATCAAACAAATGCTCTTTGTCAGTGTTTATGACACGGTATGTTTTTGTTTCCTCCTGATAGGTGACTGACAACTAGCATGTTACCATCTGCACTGCGTGTTTCTAAAAACACTCCAGTGACGCAAAAGGCATCCTGCTGCAGTCAAATCAACTGGCATAACAACTTCATCAGAATTATAGTTGTCAGTAACAGTGGTACAGATCGTACATCTAAATATTAGTGGTTCAAACTCCTGTTAAAGAAAAAAATCAACCAAAGTGCTTTCTGAAGAGCCATTTTTCAGCACTTTATTTCGGTAGATTAGTGGTTAACGATCACGGTGGACGACTTTCAACTGAACTTTCAAAGAAATATTTCAACTGCAAATTTCGGTAATGCACTCTGTGACTAATACAATGATTGCAGACCATGCTGGAGCCAGACTTACTTTAATGTCAAACCACCTCCCAGTCAAGCACTTTCATTGCATGTTCACATAGTAACTACTTATTATATTCAGGAGAGACAGGAACTTGTTGCTAGGTGTTAGTCTATTTTTTTATTTTTTTTTCAAAGGTGAAAAGAAAATACAAATTACAAAATACAAATTACTGACACTGGCTCAGTGACAATGTGTCCGTCTTTCTTTTTTCTTTGTCTTTCTACTAGGTATTAGTCTATTACGCATAAAGCTGTTTCCTTAAAATAACAAAACGTTATCATAAATAAAAAAAATAATTAAATTAAATTAAAATAATGGTTCGGCGAATTTTTGAAGGTCATTTTTTTCCATAGGCACAATCCAAGTCTTGACTAAAAATAAATAAATAAATAAAAATAACAATTTATTTATTTATACAATTTATATATACATATGTAACATACATACAGTATACAGTTTATACTTGTTTGGCAATTTTTTTGAAGGTCATTTTCTCTAGGCACACTCCAAGTCTTGACGACAGACAGACAGATAAAACTATTGATCAATTATTACATTATTTCCCTGAAAACACACGTTGATCCTACAGCAGGTTAAGTTGAACCTGCCATTAAACAGATATTATAGGCATTTTTCTGCTAAATTTAAACAATAAATAATTTTGAATTTATATATATATATATATATATATATATATGTGTGTGTGTGTGTGTATGTATGTATGTATATGTGTGTGTGTGTGTGTGTATATTATAACAATTAACACGTGACAACTTGCCTTGGCCTAATATTTAAAATACCCTTATCCTGTGTAAACTCAACTAAAATCCACCATCATTCTATAGTGAATTCTAGCTTGAATGAATTTAGATAATAATAATAATAAAAAAAAAATTATTTATATTTATATATATATATATATATATATATTCTAAATTAAAATGGGTTTTTGAACAAGCTGTTTGAAACCACTCTACAAACCACTGCTAGAGAAACACACATTTGTATAATTTATCTCCATGTGACAACTAGCCCCGGTCCCCCTGCAATAGAGAGCGTGCTAAGTATATAATTACTTTCTCATTTAATGCCTATAGTGAATCTCTGGCACACTGGCCCTGAAGGAGGGGTGGAGGGACGTCAGAGTGGCCTTATCTGATCCAGACCACTTTGAGACGACACCTGTAGAATTTTCAAAGATAAGTTACCACCTAAGTAGCCATAAAAGAAGATTTACTGTCAAACTGCTGTGATCCCAACAGCTGGAAGCTTCACTGCAGTGTGCCTAAAATAATAATACTGAGAAAGTTACATACTAATTCACACTGATCAACTGAAACATCAAATCAATGCAAAATAGTCACAAATTACCTACAGACTGTCTCAAGTTGAACTTTATTTTGTAAAAAGGTTTTAAGGCAACAGATCACACAGGCCCATTAGTATTGTGCCCAAGGACTTAAGAACACTGATCCATGCTGTCAAGTGAGGTCTTTCAGTTGCCTACCTGCTGGCTTAGGTTGAAAGGTAGTTTATTTGACACCTAATGTGTTGACAGGTGTCAAGGTAGGGTGCCTCTGCTTTGTAAAGGGGAGATGGGCTGATGGGAAGAGGGGGTGTCTCCGTTGCCCCTGGGGTCTTCCTGTGGTGGCGTATGTTTCCAGTGAAATCCCTAAAGGTGATGGGGCTTTAAATAGAGGCTTTAACCAGCCCAAACGGCTCCCTGGTGTGCACAATTAAGCCTTTGTACATCTCTGTTTGTTTTCCTGTTTTCATGTTGATTCATTGTTTGTTTTGGTGTTATGTTATGTTCTTATGACATCGACTTCATTCAGAGCTTTCGTTCTGATGTCTGAAAGGTGTCATCTTTGAGCTGGGCATTGATTTCCATATATATATATTTTTTGTCAGTGGGGTCCAAAACAACACTGAAACTTCCTAACTTTCACTGTATCAGAAAAAATGCACTGAAACATTTGTCAAAATATCTTCTATTGTGTTATAAAATAAAATAAAATAAAATAATTGTTGGGTAAATTTTTGAAATTTAATTTCTCTATTTTTGAAAGTCATGACTACCAAGAAAAGCAATGGGATCCAAATCAGCATTGGGCCTCGTTGCCTTTCTTTGTATGAAAAAAATAAAAAAAATAACTGAGATGATATTAAAAAAAAGCCTCTTTTGTGATCCAATAAATAATTCAAATAAATAAATAAATAACTGTGAATGATCGTTTGACAAAATTTGGAAAGTCAATACAACATTGAACTTTAGTGACTTAAATTGTATTGAAAAAGCCATTAATTAAAATATCTTCTTTTGTGATCCATAAAATAAAATAAAACATTAAACACAAACAAACAAACAAGCAAATAAATAAAGGAATTGGGAATAATCTTTAGGCAAAATTTTGAACATTTCTTCAAAATATCTTCATTTGTGATCCATAAAATAAAATAATATATATATATATATATATATATATATATATATATATATATAAACAATTAAATAAAACACTCAATCAATCAATCAATCAATAAAAATAAAATATGGAATTGACCCTTCTCCAAAACCTGCCCTCCTTAGTTACTGTTGCTATGTCCGACAAGCCATGCCGCTCTCACACTACACATCATGTTCTCACGCAGTAAAAAATACATCACGGAGCAAAGAGGAAACTGACAACACACCGACAGACAAGACAGAGCAGGTTACTTCTGGTATAAAACAAGGTCTCAGCTTTAAAATTGTATCTTTTTTTAAAGAAATTCAAACAATAAATACCGTTTTGTTGCTCTTTAATGTGTTGTGACAGATCTTTGTATTTTCTCAGTTCAAGCGGCACGTGAACCGATCCTCTTTTCATATTTACTTAAAGCACAAAATAAACATGAATGAACATCATGACATATTTTATTTAAACTGTGGAAAGATGTCAATACGCAACATTTTTCAAGTTTAAATCCACCAGGGTTTATATACTCTCCTGTCTGATTTGTTTGTCGGGCAAGACGGCGGATTCAGCGTTACGATTGGTCAGCTCGCCTGTCAATCAAGCTCTTTGTGAACGGTCAATTGGGAATTAGTTTTTGGCAACATTTTTGAGTCAGTTTATTTTTTGCACAACAACAATAAACCCTATTGTCTTTAATTGTACTGAAATAAATACACTGAGACGTTCCTCAGAATATCTTTTTCTTAGTTCGTGATTAATCACATCCAAAATAAAAGTTTTTGTTTACATAATATATGTATGTGTACTGTGTACATTTATTATGTACATATAAATACACACACATGCATGTATATATTTAAGAAAAATATTTTACGTTTATATATTAAATATATTTATATATATAATTTATATGAATATAAATATATACATGCAAATACATGTAAATATTTTCATAAATATATGCTGTATGTGTGTGTCTTTATACATACATAATATACACAGTACACACACACACATTATGTAAACAAAAACTTTTATTTTGGATGCGATTAATCGCTTGACAGCACTACTTCTTTTATATTCCACAAAACCATACAGGTTTTAAAAGACATAATAAGCCAGTAAATCATGTCAAGGGTTTAATTTTTTGGGCATTTGGTGAATTAACTAAAGCAAACATTATGCACAAGTATAATTCTTTCTCAAGTATGAGGCTTTTTTCCAACTAAATGACTCTGAATGACTCAGCTAAAGCGCTAACAGGTTGATGGATTATGGCAGGAAACGTTTGCTCAGAGGACTGACTTTGAAACGCATCCTCGCTGATGATTGACTCAAATTTGTTTCTTCCTGCAAATATGATATAAATTGACATGCCACATACCACTGAGCAAGAGAGAGAGAGAGTGGACTCGTGTATGGCAGGAATGTGGTTAAGCTGCATCTCTTGTCCATCATCCACCGCTGATGTAAGGCACATGTCAGTCACGCTCCTTCCTGCTCTCAGCCTGGCCGCAGGGCGATCCTCACCCAATACCACATCTGACAGGTTTAGAGATGCCTGATGCCCACAGATGAAGGACTAAGCTTACAACAACAAGCCACTAATCCTGAAAAATATTGTTAATATAAATAATAAATCGGGGATTTGGACAGGTGAGCGTCCATGTGTGTCGTTAAACAACAGTCCAATTTGCAGGGAACGTTCAGTGATCGCTACCACAGCGCTCTGCAACTTTAAACACACTGGTCTATTGTGCCTCCAAAAAAACAAACCTCATGAGGAAGATCCCTGGTGGCAGTTTCATAAAGCGCACAGACTTCCTGCTTTAAGTAATTAGTCTGCCTGTATCAGCCGAGAACACCTATATAGACTCATTAGGGAGTCACCTTTGAAGTGCACACCAGTGTCCTTGACCCCATAAGGGAAATACTGCAGTCTATACTGTGAGCATTTAGCACAATTATGTGATAGTGTGCAAAAGCAAGCCGTTTAATCCATGCAATTTGGTGTCGTTTTCATGTCCGACTTTGTCTAGCAGTAAAGGTAATAATAGTCAGCTTTTAGACGATAATTTAGGTTTTGTTCCTGGGGACACTTTGCTTCAGGGGTGGTGTACCATTAACTAAACTGAATCTCTTCTGCATGTTTTCACCTGTATGAGAGCTATGCAAAAAATGCCATAACTCACCATATCTCTGGGCAACTGAAGACATATGAAGGGGTTTCTGAAGACCTTGAGCACATATTTCAAAGTGACAGAAACAACTCATTCACTACCTCATCGAAGCTGTCAGTTTATCTATCCGTCTAAATGAGGGACATTTGGAAATCTAATTATTGGTAACCATAATGAATTTGTTTGAAGGTTAAAAGAAAGGAAAAGTATATCTAGGCTACAAATAGAAACCAAACTTTCTACCACAGACGTAAATAATAATAGGCTAATAAAGTTAAACTAGCGCATTACACTACTTTTATTACCTCATAATAAAGCCTCCACATTTAAATAATTCGCACATTTGAATAAAAATGTAAAGAAGATAAGCTAAGTCTGAAGTCTTTGTGGAATTTACCATTTTTTACCTGACAATAAAGGTGATATCGCTTCAATGATCAGCTCTACCCTTCAAATCTAGTGATTTATTAACCAGCCAGACACATGGCGCTATCATCTCGACAAATTACAACGAGTAGTCAGTGCAAACATGTTGTATCTTATCTGATTTGAATTAGGAATGGAGCCAACGTTGGGAGGAGCGCGCGTGACTGCAGCACAGCGCGCTCTCGTGGTGATTAATGGCATTACGCTCCAACGAGACGCTCAGCTCTTCACAAGCCTGTGAAAGAGGAACATGTATACAAGACAGGCGATTCCGCTTGTTATGTGTGAGAACAAATCCCTTTTTTGCTGATTTTTTTTTTCCGGGGAGGTTATTTGTAATTTTTAAGTCCCTCGGAAATGTGAAGATGTAAAGTCCTGTGAAGCACGGATCAAATAGGCTACAAATAAGGCAGAAATATTCTAATAATCTAGGCTACTTTTAAACACGTACCACGTTTATAGAAATAAAATCTTTGTATTCATGTTTGGGTAAAAAAATGTAGGGCTAATCATCATTTAATAGCCTAACTCTAAAGATGTCAAGTGGTGTAACCCAGAAACGTATACACGACGATATGCTTTATAGCTATATATATACACACACATATATATATAGACTTAGATCTACGATGTCTTAAGTAGAAAAAATGTCTTTAATTGTAAAAAAAAAAAGTTTTAAAAAGAATTATAAAAAAATCATTAATTATGCAAACATTTTCTCCCTCTCAATAATTTCAGCCTTTTAATCAGACTTTTTTTTTTTTTTCGTTTTACCTCCAGACAGTTAAACCACAGACTTTTTTGTCTTCAGTATTTAAAAAAAATATCAAAATGAATTTTAATTCAAAACCTACAAACATGCTAATCATAGAAAAGGTAGTTAGGCTATTTTGTATGAATTTTATGCATTTGCAAAAATAAATCTGAACAAATTATTATAATTAATATCACGTCGTTGACACATACACTGTAAAACACAAGGAAGCATCGTGTAAAGTGGTCCGACATCAGACAAAACCCAGTTTTAGCTAAAACGCAAATCTCCATGCAACTCTATTTATGCATTAGTGCATGAAGCCTTGGTTATGTCTAATTCAGTTAATATCGTTAACTGTTGTTTGTGAAATGATCCACTGGTTTAAATCCCATCTGTCTACCCATGTCATGTTTAAAATATTATACTGCTGCAGTGAAACAGGAGTTTAGGAAATAAAGCTGATTATGGTGTGTAAAAAAGTGGGGTGATAACCAGCCCCACACCTTTTAATCAAAGCTGTTTTCCCCGGGGTGCAATTTTCACCTTTTTTGTTCTAAGTCAAAGTGATAAGGAACAACTCAGCAGCCCCAAATAGCAATCATCTTATTTGAGAAAATTCGTGTCTGCCTCTAACCCCTGACAATTTAAAGGTTACCTTTGCTGTAATAAACTGAAATTGTAATAAATAAACCGTTCGAATGCGCGCCCGTTTCGCACATTATCAAAGGCAGTGCACGAGAGCAGATGTAAGTTAATAGCAACACATTATTTTCCGCACTGTTAATGCATATGGGGACGCTTCTGCTGGGCAATTAGCAGATAATGGAATGAAAGACAGGTATTGTATTACATTCATGTGGCTGATGGTTGATGTCACTGAGGGACAGCGCGTGAACTCAGGTGCACGGCTACACGACAAAACCCGCGCGCCTTCCCGCCAAATCAGAGGAGGAAGGAATTACAGATTTACTCTTTTAAAAAGGCGGCTTTCTTACGCAAGTTTTAGTTGATATAAAATATGATGAAAATTATATATAGTATTTAAACAATTATTTACCTATTTTTTCAGTCCTAAAAATTATAATTAGGCTATTTGTACCCGTTTGAAGCCTAAACATTCCTACATTCTTAAAATGGGACAATTAGGCGACAATATCTATTGGATTGTTGGTAACATTTAGGTTAACAAGCATTGCTGCATTAGGCTATATGAAAAATAACTAAATAAGTTAAGTAACCTTGATCTGCTGGACTAGGCAAGCATTTTTTAAATAGGGTACAATGTGTTATCGAATAAAGCAATAAGCCCCAAGAAGCCGTGGTTTACAGTGAATTTATAACCGCTTCGCGTCGTGCTGTTATAAATTCACTGTAAACCACGGCTTCACTGGGCTTTTATAAAACCGTTATTCCATATACTAAAGGTTTCACAAAATAAAACAGAGCAAATAAGTGTAATGATATCAATAAAAACAATGTAATTCCTCAGAAATAGTTGTGGTTGGAACAAAATGGTTGCCAAGCAACACACAAAGTAAAGAAAGGTGTAGGTTTGTAGTGTAATTTACAACAGCTTCGAACGTGGCTCAACCAATCAGAATCAAGGATCGGAACTATCCGTTTAGTTTCGGATTGTTATTGTTGTTATTATTAGACAATCAGCTGATTAAATTAGACAATGTAGGTAATTTGTATATGCAGCACGTTTATGATATTTATAACCTATTAGCTACAATAGGCCTAATATAATCTCCAAAAGCCCTTATCTCTTTGACAAATATAACACTGATAAAAGTGCAAGTGTATCTTAAAAAATCCTTAATATTCATGCTACGCGTACAAGTGCTCTAGCTTTAATAATGTCTTAAGGTAAAAACATAACCGGTTTTTGACAACAAACCTGCTTCACAACAGTTTCCTGAAACGAAACAAAAAATAATAATAAAAACAAAAATTGGCAAACTACACGCTACTACACCTTGTGCAATAACAAAAAGATTTAGCACGAGTAATAAGATTTCATAAATTTTCGTTAGCGTGGACCCTCATCACCATAGACGCCATATTTGATTTTTCGCGAAGAAACATAAAGCTGCATGCTTTCGCTGAAAGAAAAAAGGCCAGCGGACCATACAATTATTCCTCGCAACCTCGGTTGATATGCGTTATTTCTGACAAATATGCTATCTTTTGTATTTAATAAAGTAGTCAGTCACTAGCCTTCTTAAACGCACATTCACCAACATAGCATTATTAAAATAAATAGGCTACCCAAGTCATTTTGCTGCAAATATATAAAAATGCTTACTAGAGTTGCTTTACAATGATTGAATGGAAAAAGTTGTTTTATTGACACCCTGACTTGAGTCGGATGTTGACTTGGGCTGAAAACACTTGAGATTCTCCAGGTGGCTGTTAAATGCTCTGGGAACCTCCTGACATCACGACAGGGGGCTGACCTGTGCTTATCTTAGTGGCTAGGCAGGTATTGTCCAAACATGTCAAACAGTCAGGGAAGCAGTGAACCTAACATCCGCTCAAGCGGCAAAAAGAGCTGTGGTCTTCTCCACGTTAAGTGCTGTGTAGTCTAATAGGGGGGCACCACGGGGCAAACGTCTCAGTCTGTCAATCAGACAGGCTTTATGCTCTTATTTGTCATGAGAGACACCCACCAATCAGTGTCTCATTACATGCAACAGTGAAAGTTGTGGGGTGAGTGACCTTATACATGAGAGGCAAAGTCAGTTATAGGCCAAAAAGCAAAGGGAAATGTTAAAAAAACAATACTTTAATACAATAATTTAGCTATTTAAATGGCTTCAGTCTGGACCAGGCACACTGACATAATAGTAAACCAATATTTTTAAAGAATTGCTGAATGAAGAATGACTTGCATGCAGCTGTTATTCAAATCATATTGACAAGCCAAAGTGAAACACCCAAACTTGTCAGAGCAACAACAACAATTCTCACGCCTGTTTTAATCTAGATTCCTTGCGCCCCCTAGGGTCAAAATCTGTGCAAAATCTTTTGGGATGTTTGAATTGCATTCATTTCATTAATCTTGAAAGCCTAATATTCATTTGCTGTAGTAAAAACAAGACTGTAAAATGGAAAAACATGTGATCTCCCATGACCACCACTCTAATCAAACATTACCCTGCTGGATACTTATGTTGTCATTTCTGGAGTAATTTGTGTGGGATTTTCCCAAAGCAGCTCTTTGGTTGAACAATTTTGTTCTGGAATAACTGTACAGAATTTCACTTACAGTCCCTCTGCTATAGCATTTATTGCTTGATTTTTCCAGGAAACACCTTAAACCAAAGGCACTGATTCAGAAGTAAACATATATGGCAGAACATTTACAATAATTCACAATAGCTTAAAAAGGGGAGATTAAAAAATATGGGCACAAAGGCAACATATTTACCACTCATGCTTTTAAAAACGGAAAATCAAATAACTGCAATTAGAAGAAAATGAAACCCAAAAATGAAAATTTGCTGAAAATGTACTCGGGCCTCAGGTCATCCAAGATGTAAATTATGTAGATTTCGTCATGAGAACAGATTTAGCTTTACATCACTTGCTCACCAATGAATCCTCTGCAGTGTATGGATGCCGTCAGAATGAGAGTCCAAACAGCTGATAAAAACACCACAACAATAAACTGTTGCTTTCAGCCAAAATATAAGTTGATAATGCATAAGCGTTTCCTCTTAAGTTTAAAGTTAAAATGCATTAATGATGGATTTTTGTTTATTTTAAACACACAGATTTTAATTTCACAAGATGTTAACTGATGGACTGGAGTGGTGTGGATTATTGTGATGTTTTTATCAGCTGTTTGGACTCTTAATCTGACGGCACCCATTCACTGCAGAGGATCCACTGGTGAGCAAGTGATGCAATGCTAAAATTTCTCTACATTTCTCTTAACTTCTGTGCGAACTATTCCTATCCAATAACTTTAAGCAGCATACTGGCATTGTTCAGAATTTTCAGATTATTATTTTAAAGTTTGGATTTGCCAGAGTGACAAAACAGAAGATGGCTAGTCTCTTCTTGAAATACATGTGTGCTGTTTGAGCCAACACTGTGTTTGCCTGAGCTAAAATTACAAAATTTTATCTAATAGGACCCCAGTACTTTACCTACCACTGAAAAGCAGAAGGATTAAAAAGTGGAAATACGGTGTGCAAAGTGTAAGGTGAAAGCATATTGGTAAACACCAAAAGCCCATTATCTCTCCAACAAATAAAACGCTGATAAAAGTGCAAGTGCATCTGAAAAGATCCCAGATATTCATGCTACACATCCAAGTGCTCTGGCTCCAATGTCTTAAGGCAAAAATATAACTTTTTTTTTTTTTTTTTTTTTGCTAACAATACCTGCTGTTTCCTGGAAAGAAATAAAAATGATAATACAACCAATATCAAAAATTGGCAAGAACTGCTACTACACCTTGTACGATAACAAAAAGAGTTAACATGAGTAACTACTACTGCATAGATCCACAGCTATTTTAAAAAGCAACCAAAAATTTCTAATAAGAAACGTCTCTTCAAACAAAATGTACAAAAATATTTGTTTGGCCAGTTAAAATGATAAATGCAGTGTGTAAGTCCATATCACCACTGCATGTTCACAGCACTCCATAATAAACTGGCATTAAAAAAAAAAAAAACCCGCTGCGAAGGCACCGAGGCCAGGCAGGATACAGTGATGAGGGTGGATGCTTGCAGTCAGCTGGGAGACGCTTGTGTGGGTATAACAGAAGGAAGGTGGAAGGAGGAGCATGAGTCTCTGCGGTGTATGAGTTTAAAGAGCAGCTCCTCTTTCTCCTGGCTGAGCTTCTGGTTCTGCACAGACTGCTTCTCTAGCGCCTCCTGCAGCTCTTTCTGCTCCTTCGACAGTTGTCTGAAAGAGGATGACAAGAGTTCATGGAAAAGTGGAAAATAATATATCAAGAAAAAAAAAAAAAAAGTCATACATACATATATATATATACATATTAATTATGTAGACACATACATTCAGTTTATTAAAATTTCAAACCCATAACTGGGCAATCCTGGAAATAGCAATGGAACTGTTAGTAACAGCATCTAAAACACCAGGTGGCGCCACATACAAGCATTTGAGCTAACAAACCTTCACTCTGACACTATCAGTGCAAGAATAAAATGACACCAGGAAAACATGATTTCAAAATTAAATATAAAAAGCTTATTATATTTGGACTACAGCAAGTTAGAGACTAGCAAGTGAAAGCCTACTGTATCATATCAGGCCTCTCAATAATCAACATGATCAAAACTTTGCTGATTTCTGTTTTTTTATGAAGTAAACGTAAGAGTAACTGTTATATTATTAGTCATTTTTCAAGATAAACACTTGCTTTTTTATAATTATTTTGCATATGATGCATCAGGCTTTTGAGGAACATTTATTTATTTCTTTATCCTCGTTGTATTGCATGCCATTACGTTTTGCCATCAAAGCTTTAATCATAAAACATATTACTTAGAAATATAAAGTGACAACTAGTATTTGTATGCATTTTATGCAAGGAGTCCACTATATTGTTATAAAAATCTGAATTTTATCTTACTTTTTAACACCTGCACAAAATTACATATTCTTGCTTTAGTATGAGCTCCATATTCACTTATTTGATACATCAGGCTTTAGTATGATATATGATTTTAAAAAAGGTTTGCATGTGTTTTTTTAGGACTAAAAATGTTTTATCTAAAGGGTCAATAAACAGTTCCCTTAAAAATATCTTACTATTATTCCTGTAATTCCTGCCATTAGCTGGACAAACAAATAGTCCTGCCCCAAACACAATGAGCAGAGCAAAGTTTTGATAGCACTACAAAAGCACAGTCACGGTGTTTCCACATTTTGAGAGGATCAACCCCTAAAAATGCATATTAAGCTGAGAGGAGAAAGATGACAAACTTTTTCACCCAGAAAGAAGTGCACACTTGGTTTCACTATTTTAAAACACTTAGTTTGCAGATTGAAGTAAGCACTTACTGTATGAGGCTTTGGTAGTTGTCTATCCGCACACTGTAGTCCTCGCTCTGCTGGAGAGCCTGCAGAAGCTGATCCTCCAGCGACAGATTCTTCTCCACCTGACAATCACAACACCACAAGAAGCAGAAGGTTATCAAAATAGCTGACACATTGGGGAAAAAATGTGTTTTGGTTTGAGTTGGTGACTTGTGGATTTCTTTATGCAAACAAATAGGTCAATTTGCCACATTCAAATAAACATGAATACACAAATAATGCACCTGCTCTTATTTCAGCGCATTAGTTCTCAGTGATGGAGTATAAAGCAGATGACTTGTTTAACAAAGTGGATATAACCAGTAATTTTTTTAGATGGAGGGACCAAATGTAAGAATCTGCCACTGAAAAATACATATTGAGTGACCGCTCATCTGAAGATCACGAGTTATTGGCCCACAATAACTGCCAATAGAAGTTCATACCAGTGTTTCCATCTGCAGCAGCTTGTTCCCCTGGTCCTGTAAACGCTCACGCTTCATTTCGATGACAAATAACAGACTCTCCTGCTCCTGCTCCCAGAACGCACCAGGGCTGCCATGAGTCTGGGACGAAAAAGACAGATACAATACTGCAGCTATCTGAAGCACGCTTTGCCAACAGATCTCCACTCTCATAACAAACCTCAATATTTCTCTGAAGGTCTCTCTTGAGCATGGACTCCTCCGCTCTGCGCTTTAACTCGTTGAACAGCTTCAGCTCTGATGTCAGCCCTTCAATCTGATCCTGAGTTCATAGGAAGTTCAGAACAATCACTTCAAAATCAAGTCTGGTATGTCTAGCTTGACGTGGGAAGTATATTAGATCAGCTCTCAATCAAATGTATTAAGGCAAATCAGAGCAGTGATGTTACAAATTGATGTGTTTTACCTTCAGCGCATTCTCAGCTGCTGCATGAGACTCATTTAAAACATTCTTCTCTTCATTGTGTAATTGCTGTAGCTCTGCGAAGTAAACATTTATTGAATATTACTATTTACCAAAAGATTCTCTCTCTCCACACACACACACACACGCTCTTAGAAAATGTGTTTGCCAAAGATACTTCAGATTTCTGCATTTGTCAGCTGTGGTTAGTATTGCAGTGCTGCTGTGCTCTGACCTTGTGTTGCGCTCTGATGCTGCTCTAAGGTGCTCCTCATCTGTTTTTCATGAAGATCATCTAGATCAGCGGTTATCTCGGTCTTTACCTGTTAGCACAAGACATGATGCATTTATTTATTATTTAACACCATATCAGCTGCAAAGGCTATTTTCTTGGTGATGTAGTAGAAAAGTCTGGCTATTTTTGGCTATTCTGATGTAATGGATGCTCTTCCCCACACTCATCAACAGGCTCTAATGATAGGCATGATTGCAGCCAAAAAAGTGATATTACTCAATTGGAAATCTCCACAAGCCCCTTGTTTTCAGAGATGGTTGAATAAGATGCTCTACATTATCCAAATGGAACAGTTACGTTTTGGTGAGCTGTCCTCACAGAAAAGATTTGAAGCCACATGGGGACCTATCTTAAGACTCTTGAAAATTTAATTTCTGTATTCTGTAAACTTCCCCTTTTTTTTTTTATTAATAAATATACATTTCTGAAGTATTGTATTTATAAAACAATTGTGAATATTGTCATGTATGTTTATTATATATATAAT
Organism: Onychostoma macrolepis; assembly: GCF_012432095.1. NCBI lineage: Eukaryota > Metazoa > Chordata > Actinopteri > Cypriniformes > Cyprinidae > Onychostoma > Onychostoma macrolepis. The sequence goes on along the minus strand of NC_081168.1, from coordinate 5,052,616 downwards.
TTTTTTATTCTTTTCAATAACTATGTTGTATATATTTGTTAATTGAGGCAGTCCAGTTGTTTGTGTGGGTGTAAATATGTGTATTTTGTTATCCTATGTTGGTTACTGTTTTTGCATTTGTGTTTGTTAAATGTAACTTCTAAACTTTAAAAAAAAAAAATATATATATATATATATATATATATATATATATATATATATATATATATATATATATATATATATATATATATATATACATAAGATCTTTCAGTTTGATAGAAATTTACCCCCAAAAAAAAAAAATCCATTAACGAAATTTAAATAAATCCATTTAAGACATGATACAGAAATTTGGATAAATAAAATAAATCGATAAATAATATGCAATAAATTAACAATAAATAAATAAGTTATAAAATTAACTATACGATGAATTAAAATAAATTGCATAAATAAAATTATAAAATGAAAAATAAATCTGTACGTGTCAAACTACCAATAAAACTAATAAGCAAACCTGACAGTTCTCATTAAAAAAAATTAATCTGGAAGAAAAAAAAAATAATAATAATACAGTATAAATTTACAATACTTCTTTTCCTTTACTATCCAGTACAGCTCATTATAGTGAAGAAGTGCCTAGCATATATGGGCACCTTATAAAAGTATGTTTAGATAATGGCCAGAGCTGGATTTCTGACAAAAACCTCCTTTTGGGGAATTATTTACTTGTAAAAACACTATTAAAAAGTAAACAAGAAAACAATTTAAATAAATGAAAAAATATTTTTTTTTGTACAGTTTCCAGTAGGGATAGGTTATATCATGTACACATAGATTTTTATTCAAACAATGGAATGTTTTATGAAATGTTCCCAATTATATTGCTATATAATTGTGTTTAACGGTTAATAATTTTACATAATAAATTAGTCTGCAAAGTTCTAAACAAAAAAAAAAAAAAAAGGGAAAAAAAGCCATCTTTGCTCTCTCTTGTTAAAACAAGCAGTGATCTACTGTGTTTAAACACACAAACCAGCCCTCTTTACTGGACAATGAATAACATCCCTCCCTGCAAACAGGTTTAGCTTTGTTGGTCAGAGGTTAGCACAAGGACAGATGTACCACAGCATACGTTCCCAAAGCCTGTACAGACACCAGAACAACAGCGCACAGAATCGGCCTTGTTCCCAATTATGCTGTAATGGAAAAGCATGTCTTGTTTATTGCCGCTGACAGCTTCATAACGTATAACCCGCTGACATAATCTGGGATCAGAATACTAGTCATTCTTGAATGCCTACATGAAGCTACATGTACTTGCAATGTATTCCATGCACAAGACAAAAAGAAAGGGCTGTGAATACGAAGAGCTTTCAAACTCTACCTTCTCTATAATGCTGTGGACTAAAGTGCAGATGTCTCCAGGATGGTCCTTGAGGAGCTGGTCTCTCTCCTGGTCTCCTGAAGCCGCCAAAACCACATGTAGTATCTTTAGCTGACACTCATAAGTCCCCAACAGATTCTCCTCAGATGAGCGTGTACCTGGGGGAGAGCAATTGAACATTACACTGTTTGCTCTGTGGTACATCTGAAACAATATCTCCATGAGCTTAAGCCAGGATCGCCCACGGCCAGCAACACAAGAGTATTAACAGGTCCCTGCAACCCAACATCAGCGCTACCAAACCCTGCACTCTGCCAAGAACAACACGCTTCACAATGGAATCGTGGGACATTGAAAAGACACATTAACAGATAATAACCGTAGCACACAAGCATCACGATCTAGAAGTTCAAAACAAGCTTTTCAATCACAATGCATTTTCCGTTTATCTAAAGAACATCTGCACACGTTCACACGACATGATCGAGAGAAACCACTTACCACTTCCATCTTCAAGTTTGATGTCCTTTATGTGCTTCTCAGCTCCTTGTGCTTTATTTTTTTTCTGAAAGACATTGGAGACACAGGATCAATCATTTCAAAAACTAGCTGACAAACTCAATCTACATGCACAACTTTAACATTTCACAGAAGTGTTATATAAATTGATATTTGTTGCATTCCAAAGCAGTCTGACATTACCGGTGAGATATGCGCTCGAGATTGCACAACCATGAGATCATTGAAAAACCACTTGCAGTAGTACAGCACACTTTGAAAACTTTAGTTGTATTTCTCGGTAATTATACCGGTTTCACGGTATATGACGGTATTTATTTTTTTCATGCATGACCGGGTGTTAACCATATTTTCTACTGATTGAGGGAGGAAAAACTGCAGTAGATTGACTTAGAATGCCCTATTTTACTGTCATGATGAGCGAATATTGTAAAAAAATTACACACTAAGTAGTGACTAAACACGACTCATTAATACATGTTAACCAGGAGTCACTCTCTTATAATCGCGACATTGTCTGATAAAAATCAACATTACACTAAAGAGCGGCTATGCGGTGGTTTTGGCTATATTACTTTATCTCATGTAGCGCACTGCCTGCTTCGGAGTAACAAACTAAAAAAAAAAAAAAAAAAAAGTGCATAATATTAACAGACGAACTATGCTCATATTTATAATTCCAAACAGTCAGTTAGTGGCAGGTGCTTGGAAACCCTGTTTTGTACTCATTTACGGAGGAGTCTGCTGCGGTACGGCCAGCTTCCAACTGAACCATAGCTCAGGTTTATCCAAAAATGTCGCTAGGTTTGTCAGTTTGTATATTCTATGGAAAAAAGCCACTAAAATGGTCTGAAAGTTGCTAAATATAGTGCTAAAGTTGCACTCGTGCGTGTGAGGGTGGTGGATATTGTGGATGAGTAGTTCTACAGCATCAGAACTCTCACGCTTAGTAACAAACACAGCTGTGTCCTCGCCACAATGCAACAGTGAAAAGAGACCCCTCTCAAACAGTGTCGCATTCTGAACGTTATTTAAATGACACAGGTATTGCAGCATTTTAAAAATTCATATCATAAGAAAAATAAACACCGGTATTCAGTATGAACCGATATACCGCAGTGGGCGGAGTCACACAGACCAAAACAAAAACAGACATTCTGACACCGAACACACATTTAAAAGTAGAATAACTGACTGTAACATTGCTTTTCAGAGAAACAAGTATGTGAACTTAGCATGTTTCCTAAATATACTGAGGTATTTTTATGCTTTAGTACAGTCAAAAAAAAAAGAAAAGAAAATACAGCACCTTTAAAGCGCCCCTATTATGGGTTATTAAAGTGCGAAGCTAAAGTTAAAGACAAACATTCTAACTTCTCCAACGGATGGTCTTCCTGCTCAAAACATTAATACATTTGTTGTTCAGTTTATCATCAAGCCCTGAAATTGAGGAAGAATGCTTTCATACATTCATAGGGAGTCAAGAATGTAGCATTCCAGTGTGAACGTTTGAAGATGGAGCTCAAGGACGGCAACGTTCACAGGTGATTTAACGTTTTGAAGCTTACATGCCAAATGTCTGCAGAGATATAGCCTACACACAGCCTCAAAATGTATCTCCTTTGAGAGCAAAATCTCCTGTTTACTTCAGGTAAGAGAAGTGTTTCTCAACACAAAACAAATTTTCACAGCTCAGTTAAGATTTGAGAGCTGTAGCAAAGACTATCAGTGACTTAAATTTCACACTTAGTAGGACTTTCAACTTCTATCATCATGATTTTTGGGGCTTGATGGCCCCTTCTCTTCAACTCCACTTTGAAGCCAACACCCTCATTCAAGAACAAAAAGAGTCAAACCATGTCAAATCATCCTGGTTAATAACTACTGAGATTCTCACTGTCACTTGAGACCGTTTAAAAGAGAAATGACAAGACGTGTGTGGTTAAGTGTCTGGGTGGGACACAAGCCAACCAAAACATGACACTTAAGCTTCATGCAAGCAACAGATTATGTCATCCTGCCCATGTACACATGTATAGAAACGCCCACCTGGAGGGCATTCAGCTTCCCTCTGCTGGATGCCACTTATTTTTACCAGGTTTATATTAGGAACTAATGTACTAAGACAGTGATATTAAAAGAGCAAACTCAGTATACACCTTATTAATAATGAAAACTATGTATAGACGAAAAGATGCAGCCAGAATATGAATTCAGCTTGCTAAATTTGCACATAAGCATTTTCCATAAAGAAAATACTTAATATGCCTAAATGCATTAATGCATTCATATTTTGAGCTCAGTCGCTTGCTTATATATAGTTTGCATCATCAGTAAGATTTATGCTGAATTCAATATTACTTAGGACACATCAAGCATTTTTTTTTTTTTTTTACAGAATTAGCCATTGTTTTTAGTCATTAAAATACTGCAGCAGGTGTTTTATATGGATTGCAAAGTGGCCAAAACTTGCAGTTTGTTCACATATCTTAGTTTTTCTTCTTTTGAGAGGTGATCTAAATGTGTGGCTTGAAACAGATGGAAAATTGACAGGGTTGTGCAGCAGTTCAATGGATGTTTTGCCCTCCAGGTCTCCATGCCAGTCATGTGGCCGAAAACTATGAATAGCATTTTAAAGGTCTACAACTTTCTAATAGTGAAACAATTTAGTAGGCTAGGCTTACTTTTCAAAAATTAATCAGCAATAAAAACCCAGAACAGGAACTGCTTCCATCTCATAATTCGGTTTAATCCACAACAGCGCTATTATGCATTTGCCGGCTCTCTGTGGCAGGGAACCAAATGTTCTGGAACTTTAATGAACCCGTGGCTTTATTGTACTTCGCCGTCATGTGGCTATGTGCTTTTGATGCAACTCCAATAGAGGCTGTAATAGTGAGTGTAAGGCTTTCTCTGTTTGGTCTTCAGAGACTTTTCACACTTCTCCAGTTGTCCATGTCAAGTATACTGACACATGGCTATGTGATTAACAGGACCAAATGAACTCTGGCTGTTTATAGGGCACATTAAAACTTGCAGTGAGAAACTCTGGACCCTGTGTCTGTCACATCCAAGCCCAGTGAATCTAAATCCTTCAGCAATCTGGGCTAATGAAAGCTTGACCCTGTTACTATCAAAGCCAGATTTCCTTGTATGTTTGAAGGCCCCAGGAATGCATTGATTTTTCTCATGCATTTACATTAAAAATGTCAAATCTAAAGTGCCAATGATGGTCTAGTGGTTTTCCTTTTAATGCATGCATGAAAAAAACCAAACAAACAAACATTAAAATGCAATTTATTAAAATAAATGGCTATATATGCCTCTTTTATGATGAACATTTTCAATATGACTATGTGGTGCGACTGCCCAGAGTTAGGTGGAAAATTACAATTAAAATGCTGAAATTCTTGAAAAACAAATATTTAAATAAGTAGTTTGACAATCAACATAAAACAGACAAGACCTCTGCAGACCCTCACGCATGCGTGTTAAGGCCAGTTAAAATACATCACGTTTTCCTCAGGTAAAATAGTATAACCCTAAGCAAACGCCTTTGTACTCAAGAATAAAAAATATCTGTAAAAAAATATTCTATACTGAAAAGTATGAGCCATGTTTTTCCCCTTTAATACATTCAGAAATACATAAAAAAATGCAATTCACAGTCAAAATAACTAGGTTAAAAAAAACACACACATGATACTAAATAAAAAAGGTCCAATTAAAATACTGAAATTCTTAAATTTAAAAAAAAAAAAAAAAGTTCCCATAAATATCCAAACTAAGTTTCCATAAATACTCTGGCAATCTACATAAAACAGACATAACCAGGTCATTAAATATTGATTTCCTTTTCTTTTCTTTCCTTTTTTTACATATCACGTCACTTATGAAAACGTTCAACTGGAGTAACCCTAAGAAAAAAAAAAAAAAAATTTGCTATGACTAAAAGTTAATTATATTTACAAGCCTGTGTACCAAAAAAAAAACACTAAAGTGGTTTCATTAAAACCACTAAATTATAACACTTACAGATAGTGTAACAAATGATTTCCAAAACGTCTAAAACCAACAGGTAGCTATACAAGAGGTCTCGTGTCTAAAAAACTACATTTAAAAGGATTTCACCTTTTTATTCACCTCGTATATCCTGATTTGTCATTGACCGAAATGCGGAACGATTTAAAAGCGAGCACAAAGTGATCACACTTATGCTGGATAACAAGCCTTTAATTTGTCATAACGGATATCAGCAGCACATTTAAACAACAGTAGACCTCATCTGTTCAACCCGGCATCTGTTTCTAATTAAAACTTTCACAAGTCGACAAACTAACATGAGAGTTTCGCATTGACTAGCGCGTTAGAGAGGAAGTAACAAGTGATCTGAGAGAACAAAACAAGAGGGGCTCTCATAATACAGACACATTTACATATGTCTTATTTGCAACATTTCTCGCTGCTGCGGCTCTCATTGTAAGTTTGCATTAATTGTAAACATCCTGAGAAGGTTTTTAAAACGACCCACCTTTTTCCGGGAGACCCGACCACAAACTTTGCTGTTGTGACAACCCATGCTCCTCTGCTCTGCCTCTGTATTTTACCCCGTGTCGCTGGTACGTTTTTGGTTGTGTGCAGCAGTTCAAATATGAGCTGAGCTCTCATTGACCCTCATTGTCGAATAGGCTGAGACTGAACAGAGGGGCGGGAACTGCAGAGTCAGGGCGGCGTTCCAAAAGCGCAGGCCGCATTTACATGAACAATTTAAGCCGAGACAAGCGGGAAATTGGTGAATCTGTGCACAGCTGCGTAAACTGATGCACACCGCAGCTTCCTCGAATGCAAAAAAAAAAAAAAGTTTTGTTTTTGGTCAATGCAATAGTGTCCCTAAATATTATGTTTATTGTTATGTGATCTGCTTGTTTATTTCACTTTCCCCCCTCATTTCTTTCTTTCTTTCTTTCTATTTAATGTATTTTTCTCTCTCTTTTGAATTTTAATTGCCATCCTTGAACCCTTGGCTCTTTTTCTTGGCGTATGCTTTTTTTCACATTTGTCTTAAGTGTCAATTTTTGGAAATTGAGGTCTATACATTATCTGAAAGCTTAATAAATAAGCTTTACATTGATGTATGACATTGATGTTTGTTAGGTTCGGACAATATTTGGCTGAGATACAACTATTTGAAAATCTGGAATCTGAGGGTGCAAAAAAATCTAAATATTAAGAAAATCACCTTTAAAGTTGTACAAATGAAGTTCTTAGCAATGCATATTACTAATCAAAAATGAAGTTTTGATATATTTACGGTAATACATTTACAAAATATCTTCATGGAACATGATCTTTACTTAATATCCTAATGATTTTTGGCATAAAAGAAAAATCGATAATTCTGACCCATACAATGTATTTTTTGGTTATTGCTACAAATATACCCCAGCGACTTAAGACTGGTTTTGTGGTCCAGGGTCACATTTGTATTTCATCAAAGGCTTTTTTTCTTAAGACAGCTTGAAAAGTTTGTTGTGTCTAAAGTTGGTATGTTCAATTTTTATAGAGCTGTCATTGAAAGTGTGCTGACTTTCTCACTTATAGTATGGTTTGGTTGCTCCACAGTAGATTTGTAATATCACTCAGGCTGCTTCAAAAATGATTGGTTGTGATCTTGCCACTATTGATGAGCTCTATGTCTCCCGTTTGCAGAAAAAAGGTTTAACAATCCCAAAAGACCCCTTACATCCAGCCAGACACCTCTTTACGCCTCTTCCTTCAGGCAGACGCCTTAGGGCAATTAAAAGTCTACACGTTTTCTGAACAGTACTTATGCTCTTAATTCCTCTATGCATCTGCATTTCACTCCTTATAACTGATAGGACATATATGTATAGTTGGATTTATGTATGTGTATGTACTTGTGTATTTAATGTATGTTATCATTGTTGATGAGCTCACCAAGCAAATTCCAAACAATAAATGGCAATAAATAAATAAATAAATTTCCTGAGCAAGTGCTTAATAAAATAAAATAAAATAAAAAGTATGTCCCTAAATATAATACAGTTAAATTAAGTCTTTATTAAATAAAGCAATTGTTTATTAATTTAACATTTTATAGAAATATTAACAAAATATTTATTTATGAAATATGAATATTATACATTGTTAATCAAAATGCATCATATTTTTATTTTGGAATAGACATAAAGAGTTACATTATTTATAGTTATGGAAATGAATATGTCAATTAAAAAACATTAATGGAAGTTTTTCAAAATATTTATATATGTTTTGAAATCTATTTATATACTTGTACTTTTAAAATATATATTTTTAAATTTATTTATGTATGCCTGTATATATGTAGCCTATGCTTGTATGGATCTAGGTATTTATTGATAAACCACTTTCACTGACAAAGTTTAATTTATGTTTATGCCATAAGGAGGCCATAGTTACAGGTCACATGGTAGTTCAAACACATTGAAGTAATGGACACAGTGCATTACAGTTAATATCACAGTTTAAGTATCTTGTATAAAAAAATAAGGTTAAAAAGGAAAGTTTGATGTTTGAGGGTTAATTCTAGACTATAGGCCGTACAGACAGATCGTTACTATCTGGTCAGCTAGAAAAACATTGCAATGAGCAAATTTAGCATTAGTTTCTTTCCCTAAGTCAGCTCTCTTTAAATTAAAATGAATTCTGACAGTAAAATGGCCATATTATCCAGCTGGTTTGAATGAGGAGTAAATATGTGAGTCTCACAGGTCAACAGAGTGAATCGTAAGTTGTAACGTATTTTAAGCGGCCATATTGTCATCCCGCAGCTGTAGAGGAATTCTGTTTAGAGAAACTGTCAAAACAGCAGTGATCCATAGTCAGCGGTGAGGTATGTGGATGCACATGCTGAATGTAAACATTACAAGGTTTATACTGGCTGCTAGTTATGATTTCATCACCAGTGTCATTTTAATGACAAATGAGTTAAACACTAAGTGTAAATTTAAATGGATATTTAAACCTTTCTAGCATTCTGTCACTGCCTATTGTAACATAACATCACATCTGAGCTCATCACATTCACTGCTCTATATGGTGCATACAGTAGTGTGTCAGAGATGCATCTATCTTTGGCCTCTTGGCTCTCTTGTTTGGTATATATTAAGCGTTAATATGATACAGCGACTTTAGATCTTCTGGGTAATTTGAGACTTTCCTTTTTGTCTATTTATAGTAGGGTCTCTAATCTGTCATAAAAACGATAGAGCAGTTGTTGCTGAGAAGTGTGCGTCATGACAGACTTTCCATTGACAGGCAGCTGCAGGGACTCGGCAGTTTAGTAGTGGCAATACTAAAGTGAGCCGTCTGCTAGATCAGCTCTCCGGTTATCTACAGGAACAAAAACACAGCAATCGCACTAAACAGTATGTTTGGATTTAACATAGGATTTGCCAAAGTTAACAGGCTTATCACACATGAGGTCAGGGTTTGAAGGGAGAATAATAAATCGAGCCGTTTTCCTTAACACTCGTCAGGACACATTTCCCTTCATGAATTCTGAATTGTTTTGGTACCATTTTTGGACAATAGTGATTTTTGGTTTGTATTTTGTGACTATGGGAATTTAAAAATGACGTTTCGAACCTAAATGAGATTCTTTCTTCTGTTGAACACAAAAGAAGATATTCTGATAAATGTTGACAGTTGACAGACTTCCATAGTATTTTTTTTATCCATACTGTGGAAATCAATGGCTGCCGTCAACTGTTTGGTTACCGACATTCTTCAAAATATCTTCTTTTGTGTTCTGGTTTATGGGTTTGGGAACAGCGTGAGTAAATGGTTACAGGATTTTCTTTTTGGGTGAACTATCCCTTTAAAGCAACTGTATGTAGTTTTGTGACTTTGGAGCCCCCCACAGTTAATTGAGTGGAATTTACTGTTGTAAATATATCACTATCATAATTACAGTGGATAGATAGTCTCCCACCACAGAAAAAAAGGTAATTGCAACTTTTTATCTCACAATTCTGACTTTGTTTCTTAAAATTGTGTTCATCTCTCACAATTCTGACTTTTTCCTCAGAATTGCAAGAAAAAAGTCAGAATTATGAAATAAAAAGTCACAATTACCCTCTTTTTTCCAGCGAAAACGGGATCCCATAGATTGTTGTACACATGCATTTAATACTGGTGCAAAGCAATCTGCCATTTATATACTCCCAGAACAGATGTTTAGGGGGAATGTGACCTTTCGCCTTATTAGAAGTTATTGTACCATCAGAATGGATTTTGAATTGATATTTAAATGTGCAAACATACATGGAGTTGCTTTAAGTTAATTTATTTGAGTTCACATACTGTAGTATATTTCTCCATTTCTAATATTGTTGGGTGTGATTTTCTGCATGCATGTAGTCTGCCAGCCAGGAGTAGTATGTGCCACAAAGCTTTATGAACGTGCTTTGTGCCACAAAGCTCTTAAAAAAACCAGACGCAAGCTCTCAGTCTGCCAGGAGATAACATTCTTTCCATTGCTCCCCCTCCGACCCCAGGCATGGTGTAAGCCTCAAGGCCTCGCAAAACCTCCGCGTTTTCAAAGGGCAAATAAAACATAGAAGTCCCACTGAGAATTCTGTCTGTTAGGTTTCATTAAAACTGTAAAAATAACATTGTTATCCATAACAATACCCTATGCTGTTCACGTACTGCTGAGGGCTCCTAACTTCAGAGATAAGCGTGTATATGTGCTTTTTAGTAAACGGCACATTTCACATGTCAGGAAAGTTTTACAAGTGATGTCACATCTGGGTTCAGCAATTATTAAAAATGAAGAACATGGCTAGTCTTGCTCTCGGGGGAAATCTGCTGTGGTTGGTATTCCACCTGGACATCTGGATTGAGGGCTGTGCAACTCTTGAAAGACAGCCTGAATAATCAGGAATGCAAACAATGTTTACAGGAGGAGAACAAACCTGGCTGATGTTTTACAGCTGACCATATTCTGGGGAAAACATGTATATCGGCATAAGAAAGTAAAGTAATCAATGCACAAATCTTCACTGTTGTCAAATTATTTCAAATTATATTTTGATTTTCAATACAATTTGTAAGTCAGAGCCACATTTTAGACAGCTGGAGTTTACAGATTTCACAGAAAATTGCGTAGTGTTTAATGGGCAGGGATTCAAGTGTTTTTTTTTTTTTTAGCTTTAGACTCTTATTCTATCTATTTGGAGAATATCAAACATGTTTGATATTTTGAGCCAATTTTAGAACTCATATTGTTTTCATGTGTCTCTAAGCGATGAGGTGCATGTTTCTGTATGAGTTTGTTGTATTTAGAACAACTTTAAAGTCTAAAGTCATACATAAAGTGTATGAACGATGCCTATAGGGCTTTAAAAGTCATGTAGTTTATTCCAGCCTTAACTGATGTTCTTCTGTGGAAAGCAAAATATTTTGTGCACTTTGCTCCATAAAACATAACCATAAAGGGACCAGGGGAAATCAAGCTAAAAAAAAAAAAAAAGAGAATAAAGTACCATATAAGCAGTCTAAGCAACTTCCCTCCACTGCCGCTCTCAAATCTCATTAGTATTTGCATACATTTAAACTTTTGGTTATTTGGGCATTTTGCATCGCTGACATCACTGACACAGCTGTGCAAATGAGATTTAAGAGCTATGGCACAAAGGAAAATAACAAGAAAATAACTAGTGTAGCATTACATATTCACTGGGAAAAATATAATACAGAAAACTGTTATTGATTTGAATGTTAATTAAGACAAAAATTTAAACAAAATATTTTATTTATCAGTAACTGAATTGGCTTCATTTAGCCACTGCATCACATTAGTGCATCGCTCATCATTAATCACATTAGTGCATTAATCATGATGGGAAGGGTAGAGGTTACAAGAGTTTGAATCCTGCCTCAAGGTCCTTTCCTGAACCCGTCCCATTTCAAGATTAGTCCCGGACTCTTGGCTCTTTTTTGACACTTTCCCAAAAGCCAGGAAAAGAGCAGACTGCTTTATGACAGCAACAACTACATTTCATTGTGTTTGTTGTGCAGTACTGATGCTATTGAGAAACTGACTTTAAGGCATCCCAGCTCTTCTGCAGAGTTTCCTAAAACGATCTGTAATCTGAAATTGGTCAGCCTGTTAGGGAGTAAAACATTTGGTATGTAGATACCAGATGATGGCCAATAGTAGTCCCCCTGGGAAAAACAGATAAATGTTAACCTTAAAAACAATGATATAAAATAAACGTTTGCTGTGGATGTTCAGTGAATGAGGACACACTCAAACGCTAGATGAACGTTTAGGTTCAGAGCTCTGGGATTGTCATAAAGAGCTGGGCCAGCCCACAGGCATCAAGATAATAACAACTTCCTAAGTTGTCAACACAAGGTACTCTGACCCACACACCAGCAACTTCTCTTTCCAGTGTCAAGTTCACCTAAAACAAGTAAAATAACGTCATTTTTTTTGTAATCCAGATTTTATGAAGGTACGGAGCACAGTGTTGAGCTGTTGAAATGTGGACAGACAGGTTTACCGTCTACACAACATTCACAGCAAGTCTCAGGCATAAATACATTCATGACAGCATGAGTTTGTAGGTAATAGGAAGAGGTGCAACTCACTTTAGAGTTTCATGGTACCAGGGTTATTATGGTTAACTAATGCTAGACCAATAAAAAAAAAAAGGCTTTTAAATGTACTTAAAATAAAACAAAAGGTCAATAAATATTAACTGAAATAAAGTATACTAAACTTTTATTTCAGCACTACATTTTTCATTTTAATTTAGTTTAACTTGATGTACTAAAATCACTAAAATTAACAATGAAAAAATATATAAAATTGAAATATTAATAAAAACTATAATAGAATCTCAATTATAGGCTACTACAACAACACTGAAGGGTAAAAGATCACATGTGAGTATCAGGCGTCTTCAACTTGCAGGGAAGGAGAGCGCAGATGCAGCAGCTATTACATATCCAGTGAAGGAATTGGGTTTGGATCTTCTACAGTCTATGGTTTGGATACACATGAAGAGTCTTCACATATATACAGGTGCTGGTCATATAATTAGAATATCATCAAAAAGTTTATTTATTTCACTAATTCCATTCAAAAAGTTAAACTTGTATATTATATTCATTCATTACACACAGACTGATATATTTCAAATGTTTATTTCTTTTAATTTTGATGATTAGAGCTTACAGCTCATGAAAGTCAAAAATCAGTATCTCAAAATATTAGAATATTTATATTTGGGTTTGAATAAATGACCATCCCTACAGTATAAATTCTGGGTATCTCTTGTTCTTTGAAACCACAATAATGGGGAAGACTGCTGACTTGGCAATGATCCAGAAGACGAACACTGACACCCTCCACAAAGAGGGTAAGTCACAGAAGGTCATTACTGAAAGGTGTGGCTGTGAGTGCTGTATCAAAGCATATTAAATGCAAAGTTGACTGGAAGGAAGAATTTGGGTAGGAAAAGGTGCACAAGCAACAGGGATGACCGCAAGCTTGAGAATACAGTCAAGCAAAGCCGATTCAAACACTTGGGAGAGCTTCACAAGGAGAGAACTGAAGCTGGAGTCAGTGCATCAAGAGTCACCACGCTCAGACGTCTTCAGGAAAAGGGCTACCAAGCCACTTCTGAACCAGAGACAACGTCAGAAGCATCTTAACTGGGCTGTGGAGAAAAAGAACTGGACTGTTGCTCAGTGGTCCAAAGTCCTCTTTTCAGGTGAAAGTAAATTTTACATTTCATTTGGAAATCAAGGTCCCAGAGTCTGAAGGAAGAGTGGAGGCACAGAATCCATGTTGCTTGAGGTCCAGTGTGAAGTTTCCACAGTCAGTGATGATTTGGGCTGCCATGTCATCTGCTGGTGTTGGTCCACTGTGTTTTCTGATGTCCACAGTCAACGCAGCCATCTACCAGGACATTTTAGAGCACTTCATGCTTCCTTCTGTTGACAAGCTTTATGGAGATGCTGATTTCATTTTCCAGCAGGACTTGGCACCTGCCCACACTGCCAAAGGTACCAAAAGCTGGTTCAATGACCATAGTGTTACTGTGCTTGATTGGCCTGCAAACTCGCCTGACCTGAACCCCATAGATAATCTATGGGGTATTGTGAAGAGGAAGATGAGAGACACCAGACCCAACAATGCAGATGACATGAAGGCCATTATCAAAGCAACCTGGGCTCTCATAACACCTGAGCAGTGCCACAGACTGATCGACTCCATGCCACGCCGCATTGCTGCAGTAATTCAGGCAAAAGGAGCCCCAACTAAGTATTGAGTGCTGTACATGCTCATACTTTTCATTTTCATACTTTTCAGTTGGCCAAGATTTCTAAAAATCCTTTCTTTGTATTGGTCTTAAGTAATATTCTAATATTTTGAGATACTGATTTTTGACTTTCATGAGCTGTAAGCTCTAATCATCAAAATTAAAAGAAATAAACATTTGAAATATATCAGTCTGTGTGTAATGAATGAATATAATATACAAGTTTCACTTTTTGAATGGAATTAGTGAAATAAATAAACTTTTTGATGATATTCTAATTATATGACCAGCACCTGTAGGGTTGTCTGGCTTTCCACAGTTTTCCCAGGAAAAGCCTCTGAACTAATCATTAATACAAAGTACTGTAGCATGTGGCGATGCAAAGAAGACTAAAACTGTATTAAAACAATCTAATTTCAATATCTCACGTTCTTGCCTTTGTAAATGCAAAGATTCTCCTGCTGTGCCATTTGCTCGAGACTTCCAACAAAAGACAAGAGCGATAAACACGGAAATGCTGCTTTTCATTTCGCACGGTTGATTTACAATAGTGTCACCTTTCATTTTTGGTTAATTAAGATGCATTTACTTAAAGTTAAAATTATGAATACTCCTAAACACCAATGCAATCTTTGCCATGTCAAAGGAACTGTTTGTCACGCGAGTTCCTTATGATAATGAAATGTGTTTTTTTTTTCATTCATGTGATTCTTTTTGTCATTCATGAAAACAATTATACAGCGTTGTACAGCGACCTCTACAGGCTGATTCACACGGCACCATGAGAACCCGTTTAAAACAATGAATGATGGGAACGATAGCTTAAATAATAATAATAAATATATATAAAATTGTCTCCTTTAAACACTACTCTGTCACATGTTTGAGGAATACAGCACTGATGTAAGATTACTTTAAAAGTTAGGATTATTTAGTGACATATACTATCTGAATATATCTCAAATTTTATATAATATATATAATTTAATTAATTAGTTATAGAAAAATATATAATGTAAATCAAATATGCCAAATACAATTTTAATAGGCTATAATAAAACCATGGTTAATGGAAAATATTGTCTGTTATTCAGTTTTGATGATGAAAGTATTACTAAATTCTTACAGCAGAACGGTTATGCATCTCCAAGCAACACTCAGCGGGGTTTCATTTCTGAATGAATTTGTGTTGTGAACGACTTCAATGATTCAACATAGCCTATCCGTAGAGAGAGCCTTTAACTTCTAAAATAAGTAAATAAAGAGTAAAATTAGAATAAGTTACTGACACATTTCTTGTATTATCTTCTCAAAATTCAAATTATGGTGACTCAAATAACATTTTTCTTTCTAAAGCTACATTTTGTAATGTCTATTTGATGCTTTTTCTCATTTAACACAATGATTTTTTAGGGGTGATTTCTCAGCCAAAATCTGATGTGCAATAAATTACATGAATTAACAGCTCTAATATCCATCCATCCATCATTCATTATACAATTTATATCATCGTTTTATCATTATACATTATAAAACAACTACTAAACACTTGAATTTTGAATGTTTATTAAGAACAAAAAACTGAAATTTCCCCTTTAAAAAAAAAAAAAAAAAACTGAGAAAAACGTAGTTCCACCTTGACACACTGAACTTCATTAACCCCGAGAACAAAACCAAATCACAAAAGCAGAAGTTAAAACTAGACAAAGCATTGCAAACATGTTAATTAAAATAAGTAAAAAAAAAAAAAAACCCCAAAATGTGCAGTCCAGTGGTTTATAAAGTAAACTCATGTAAACAATATTTACAACTTCCACCAATCATTTAAAAACAATTCAATGAGATTTCTCATTAGTTAAAAAGAAATGTGCTCATTATGATTGAACATTTGTCATTCTAAAAAGTTAAAAGAAAAGCTTAAGTAAAAGTCGTACAGAATAATAAAATGCTACTTTTCTTTTACTTCTTGGAGGAATGCAATGAGAAGCTGATTTTGAGGCATCCCAGTTCTTTCTCAGAGCTTCCCAAAATGCCCTGTACTCTGTAGTTGCCATTGGTCAGCCAGCCAGGCAGTTCAATGTCTGGTATAACGATGTCAGACAATGGCAAAGCATAATCACCCTGTAAAAATTATATGATAAATGTTATGACTCTGAAAATGCAAGATGGATTTTTTTTGGTCACAATAAGAAGACATTATTAACACAAACACTTGCATGTTGAGTAAAATCTCATGAATCGGGACACACTCACAGCTTTGAACGGGCAGTGGCAGGGCAGGCCGTATGTGTGCAGAGGCTCAGGACAGTCCTGTCCCGGAGGGATGAGTTGATTGAGCAGGTCACAGGCATTAGGATAATGACAACTTCCTATTTCATCCAGACACGGTATTTTCACCCATAAACCTGCTATTTCTCTTTCCAACGTCACGTTCACCTGAAACAAATAACATGGTGCGAACATGGAATTAAGTTTTTAAAACAATGCCTTATGGAGGCACAAATTATAAAATCTGACAATCACGGAGGTTTAGTGATAGTCACAAGACAGCCAACCAAAGATTCAGGCATAAAAACATTTATTTCACCTGCATGAACTAGAATGGCCAGAAACCTCTGAACTCCATTCCAAAGCATCTTTTTGTTAAATGTCATTTGCATTACAGTAGCATCAGAAATTATAGTGAAAATGAAGCCAAGATGCTACTATCAATTATTTTTTCATTAAAAAAAAAAAATAATAATAATAATATTAGTAGTATGTGTGTGTATGCGTGCATGTATACATGCATACATATATTATATGCACACATAGTCTGGTTTGCTATCCTTGTGGGGACTCTCCATAGGCGTAATGCTTTTTCTACTGTACAGACCGTATTCTATCGCCCTACACCAACCCTACACCTAACCCTACCCCTTACAGGAAACTTTCTGCATTTATAGATTTTCAAAAACAACAACTTAATTCTGTGTGATTTAATAGCTTGTTTACCCATGGGGACCTCAATTTAGGTCCCCACCGTGACACGAGTCCCCATGAGTCTGTGTGTATTCAGGTTTAAGTCCCCAGCTGAATAGAAAAACAGGTACACACACATATATTTCCTGATTTGTGACCCTGGACCACAAAACCAGTCATAAGTGTAAATTTTTCAAAATTGAGATTTATACATCATCTGAAAGCTGAATAAATAAGTTTTCCATTGATGTATGGTTTGTTAGGATCTGACAATACAACTAATCTGGAATCTGAGGGTGCAAAAAAAAAAAAAATCTAAATACTGAGAAAAATCGCCTTTAAAGTTGTCCAAATTAAGTTCTTAGCAACGCATATTACTAATCAAAAATCAAGTTAATATATTTACGGTAGGAAATTTACAAACCATCTTCATGGAACATAATCTTTAATTAATATCCTACTGATTTTTGGCATAAGAGAAAAATGGATAATTTTGACCCATACAATGTATTTTTGGCTATTGCTACAAATATACCCCAGCGACTTAAGACTGGTTTGTGGTCCAGGGTCACATTTATTGATCTATCTGTAGAATCAAAAGTAAAATCTGGGTGTTTTCAACCTTAAACAGAGCCTAATTTTGTTTTAGCATGCATCTCATAGAATTTCTTTTTTTTTTTTGTAAATTAAATTATTTAATTAATAAATAATAAACGAGTAAATAAGTGACAAGCACAGTACAATAGAGTTCCTCTTTCTACAAAAAAAAAAAAAAAAAAAAGAGGAATTGTGACTTCCTAAAAAGAAGTAGTAGTCACGGCCAAACTTTTGGCATCTCTGAAAAGCTTCACCTGGATATTTGCTTTTAGAGATATTAACAAAAAACATGTGTCCCAGATTAAAATCAAAACGGGTGCAGGCTTTCTAGATTTGTGATATATTTCTGTATTATCTTACAGAGAGAGGAGATGTCAGCGCGACTTCTGTTGAGCCGGACGCCGCAGCGGTCAGCTGTCCTGGGATGGAAATGGGATCTGGAGAAATACTGAGACTCTTCATCTTTGCAGGATCATCTTGTGCACCGCAGTTTTGCCAAGAAAAGCCCCACACCTATTCGATGAGAATAATGCACATATTACAATTTCAATTGAGAGATATATATATAGCCTATACACAGTCCGAGCACCTACCTTAGTGACTTTAGAGATTCTCCTGCCGAGCAACTGACTCGAGCCTTCCAGCAAAAAACAGTTTACAGCGAAGAGAGCAATAAATACGGAAACGCAGCTTTTCATTTTGCACGGTTAATAGTCAAAAAACATCAAGTGTAACTTGAAATTTTGCTTAACTAGAGAGCTTCACAAAAGCGCAAGCGAACATGCCCAACACGCTGTGATTTAACAGCACCTGACACAACAACAGGACTATAAAAGGCGTTGAAGACTACTCACTTCCCACCAGGAGCTATCAGAACCTGTCATGTGAGAGTGTTGTGGCATTTAAATACTTTGCCGTAATTCTTTCCGCATTGTAGTTTGCCAGCACTGCGATATACAGTGTTACAGCGTCCTCTGAAGGCAGGAGGAATAACATCAGGCCAGTAACAAATGACAACTAAACACCAAAACGACAACTTTCACAGAAAAGGATATTTTAAAATTAACTATAAAATTACCATGCCATGTTTTTTTTGTTTTTTGTTTTGGACACGGTCAGATGTTTAATAAATCATTTAATAAATCAGGTAACATCAAAACAAACCTTCATGCTGAAAGACCTCTTTCCATATCACCTGCTATGAGTTCAGCAACAAGGCTCTGGTGAGTTTATAATCTCATTTGTTGTATTTATCATCGTTTGTTTGGTTTTATGTAGCCTATAACTTACATCACAAGTAACTGTTTATATATGTGACCCTGGATGACAAAACCAGTCTGAAGTGTCAATTTTTCGAAATTGAGATTTATACATCATCTGAAAGCTGAGTAAATAGCTTTCCATTGATGTATGGTTTGTTAGGATCGGACAATATTTGGCTGAGATACAACTATTTGAAAATCTGGAATCTGAGGGTGCAAAAAAATCGAAATATTGAGAAAAACGCCTTTAAAGTTGTTCAAATGAAGTGCTTAGCAATGCATATTACTAATAAAAAATTAAGTTTTGAGACATTTACGGTAAGAAATTTACAAAATATCTTCATGGAACATGATCTTTACTTAATATCCTAATGATTTTTGACTTAAAAGAAAAATGGATAATTTTGACCCATACAATGTATTTTTGGATATTGCTACAAATATGCCCCAGCGACTTAAGACTGGTTTTGTGCTCCAGGGTCACATATGTTTATAGGCTATATTTTCTGTCACATATATGATACATCAGCTCCATAATATTAATTGTAAAGAAATTGTTCTTGATTTTTAAATAGTTTTCCTCACTTTAACATTGAGAAATATTCTGTAGAATCTTTTAAAAAACACTTAAAGACATCTTTTTGGACAAGCTTTTAATTAACAATATGGTTGGCTGTTATTGAATTTTGTGGAATTTGTACAGCTGGTACTTCATTTGTTTTGGTTTTATTTTTCTTACTTTAAAGCACTTTGTGTCTCCTTGTCTGTGAAAGGTGTTATATAAATAAATGTTACTTACTTACTTACTTTATGTAGGTCCTGTTAGTTAGTTGCCTATATATAGCAGTAGTACCAGAAAAGCAAAATGTCTTCTGCGTTCAATATATGTGTTTATCTGATGGCATTAACTCATGCATGCTTGAGTTGCAGTTTTGAATCTTATCACACAGATTTTTACCAACTTATCACACAAAAATGTGCATGGAATGGTGTTCTTTAAACAGATGGAAAGACCTTTGTAGACATACTGAAAACCTTTTTTCTGATCTGATCCTTTGCACAGATCTCTTCACACAGAAGTGTTAGTAGAAAAAACATGACGTGTTGTGGTTATAGTGTCAAAGTTACCGTCAGCTTCTAGATGGCCTTGTTCTAAATACGGTCTACCACACACACACTCTTCGCTTCTTGTGTGATAGTCTCTACCCATCTGTTAACCTTTTAACTTAAGAAGTTATACATTCACTTTATGAATGCATTTTCGGTTGCTGAAATCTGAATTATACTCTGAATTCTAACATTAAACAAAAGCCAAAAAAACAAAAAAAAGGTTGAAACTCTAGAATCCATAGAAAAACAGAAAACTGAAAAAGTAATGGTAATTTTCTCTTTTGGTTAAGTACATTGTACATTCAACCTACAATACAATGCATAATTCAAAATATGAGAAAAGACACCTGTGAAAAATCAATATGTAAAAGTTACATTGTGCTTTATTTTTATTGACTTAGAGTGCATGTACAAACTAATGGCTTTGTTCTCAAAAATTTGACAGGAGACAGCAATTTTTTTATTATTTTTTGCAAATATTTTCAGAATTCTATTTTTATTTGTCTGATGTTGCTTATTGTGTTTAATTTAATTTTAATTTAATTTAATTTAATTTAATTTAATTTAATTTAATTTAATTTAATTTAATTTAATTTAATTTAATTTAATTTAATTTAATTTAATTTACATGTTCAAAGTTGTCGGTGATTGGTTTTGAAAGGAATGATTGATTTGATCAGTGGTCTCTTTCTCCTTTGCCTACAAGGCCACACAGTACCTGATTGTCCTTTGTCTTGTATGTTGATTGCCATTTAAATAACAGTCTTTTATTTTTGAAGAAATGCTGAAATTAAATTGACCACAAGATTCATCCCCGTGGCCACAAGATGGAGGTCTTGTATTTGTGTTTAGAGTCATGCTGTGATCTGTGCAAATTTGCTTTGGGTTTGTCAGAAATGTGTAAGTATAAATAAGTCTATACATTTCCTAAACTACGGGGATGTGAATTCAATGCACATAAATTCAATCTGATATAAAGCTATAAATGCACACACATTTTAAAGCTGAATAGTTTTACGGGAGAAATTCCCATGCAGATTGCATCCTACAATCATTTCATGAGAAATACGAGGCTATGTAATTGTCAAAAATGTCAGTATCGTGTTTACTTCTGTTACGAATCACAAAAGAGTGCATTAATCAGGGGTTCAGGTTTTGTTTGATGCAGCGCTTGTATTCACAGGCCATATAATGATACTGTAAGTGTGCATGAGTCACATTTAATCTCCCTGCATGTGCCTGCAGGTAAATGCCAGCCCATATGTGCCAAATAATCACCTAATGTTTCGATCTAAAGGTACGTGCGCACTTCAAACACAGCTTTGTTCATAAAGTTTAACTCCTAAACAGTGCTGGAGAAAATCACAGCTTATCAACTTACTGTACATACTCGCCCAGGGATTTCTCAGTGTGTTCAGAGGTCATGTACTGTACTGAAGCTATATGCATTGTAACTACATAGCAAAATATGTCATGAGGTGTAAAAACAGATTAATGCACATGACCCATGTTGAAGCACGTTACCTCTGAACACACTCATAAATCTTAGGTGAGTATTTAATTTGGTTAGCAGCAAAATAATTATACATTGGCAGTCAAAAGTTTGGAAGAATTATTTTTTTTAATGTTTTGAAAGAAGTGATATGCTCACCAAGGCTGCATTTATTTGATCAGAAATACAGTAAAAACAGTAATATTGTGAAACATTCAGCAAAGCTGAATTTTTAGCATCATTACTCCAGTCTTCAGTGTCACATGGTCTTTCAGAAATCATTCTAATATTTATTATTATTATCAATGTTGAAAACGGTTATGCTGCTTAATATTTTTTACAACCCGAATTCCAGAAATGGTGGGACATTTTTTAAATTTGAATAAAATGAAAACTAAAAGACTTTCAAATCACATGAGCCAATATTTTATTCACAATAGAACATAGAGAACATAACAAATGTTTAAACTGAGAAATTTTACACTTTTATCCACTAAATGAGCTCATTTCAAATTTGATGCCTGCTACAGGTCTCAAAAAAGTTGGCACTGGGGCAACAAAGGCAACAAAATTTTGAAAAGATTCAGCTGGGAGAACATCTAGCATCTTAAGTAATTAAGTTAATTGACGTTAATGTTAATGTAACATGATTAGCTATAAAAGGGATGTCTTAGAGAGGCAGAATCTCTAAAGATGGGCTGAGGCTCTCCAATCTGTGAAAGAGTGCATAAAAAGATTGTGGAATACTTTAAAAACAACGTTCCTCAACAGTGCATAACATCATCAAAAGATTCAGAGAAACTTGAGAAATGTCTGTGCATAAGGGATTAAATTACTTTTTAAAATATATTCAAATAAGAAACAGCTTTTTAAATTGTAATAATATTTCACTGTATTTTTGATCAAATCAATGCATCCTTGGTGAGCCTAAGAGATCTCTTTCAAAAATATCTAAAAAAAATCTTACTTATTCCAAACCTTTGTCCGTCAGTAAGTATTCACTATATATATTTTATATATCTTTATTCTCATATTTAACAACAAGCCTGATTCTTTCAACAACATTCCCTTGTTAAAACAGGTTCTCTAAAGGTTACTCCATAGCAAACAGGTTCGTTTAAACACTAACACGTAGAGCACTTAACCACACACGCTCTTTGATTTTCACTGTATATGGAGATGTATGCTGTGAGATATGGTGTGTATATTCAACAAGAGATAAGCCTCTGTTGCTATGATGATAGAAAGTGGTGTTGGTTGTTGGAATATTTTAATATATGAGATTGCTGCCTATAGATTTTGAGATGAGGATGCACAGTATGTGGTAATACAGACCCGAATGTCTTTTCCAAACAAGCTGAATGACTGGCACACAAGTACATCTTGTATTGTGTTTAAGTGTGCATTCTTTATTCCTGTATTTGTTTTTCTCATCTCATATTGAGATAACTTATGTGGATCAGCTTAACTGTTTGGAAAACATTACATTGGCTCTCTGCAGTTCAGTATTGTATGCCAATGAATATCCTTCATGAAGAATTTGTATAAATGGTCTGTAAATGTGTATAAATTAGCCTTTCATATGACCATAAGTTATATAACTCACTGAAAAGCAAGAGAGGCTTTGAGATTTTTATTACTGATTTTACTAAAAATATTTGTACTTTTTATTTTATTTTTACTAAATCACAATTTTTGTCACCAACTCTTGCATTGCAGATGTATATATACACTGCCAGACAAAAGTAGTAAATAATTGTTTTTTAATGTTTTTGAAAGAAGACTCTTATGCTTACCAAGGCTGCATATATTTGATCAAAAATACAGTACAAATAACAATAATATTGTGAAATATTATTACAATTTAAAAAAAATCACAATGTAATTTATTCCTGCGATCAAAGCTGAATTTTCAGCAACATTACTCCAGTCTTCAGTGTCACATGATCCTTCAGAAATCATATTATCAATGTTGAAAACAGTTTTGCTACTTAATGTTTTTGGAAACTGTGATACACTACCATTCAACAGTTTGGGGCAACTAATATTTAAAAAAAAAAAAAGAAATTAATACTTTGATTCAGCAAGCACACATTAAATTGATTTGGTTACAAAAAAAGTTAATTAATAAATATTTAAGTAAATATTGTTCACATAACTATTAAAAGAATCCTTGTAAAAAAAATGTTTCTACAAAAATATTAAGCTGCAAAATCTGTTTTCAACATAGTAATAAGAACCATTATTAATAATTGAGCACCAATATTATTGATAGTAATCAAGCAGCAAATCAGCATATTAGAAACATTTCTGAAGGATTATGTAACACTGAAGACTGGAGTAATGATGCTGAAAATTCAGCTTTGCATCACAGGAATAATCAAATATAAATGTTATTTTAAATTATAATAATATTTCACAATTTGCATAAGAGCATAAAAGTCTTAATTATTCCGAACATTTGGCTTCTATTGTATACTGTGCACATATATATTATGTCTGTGTTATTAAGTACCATGCAATTCAAACAACAAATTTTTATAAACTATATACTGTATACACACGCATTTCAGTATGTTTAAAACAAGTAAAGCCCAAGATAAACTCCATTAAATCTGTTATGTACATCTTGCACCATTGTTCATCTGTAGATGGTTTAATACACTCAAACGCAGCTGAGTGAAACGAATAGCCAGCATCTCTCTCTACGTCAGGCAAACAATTCACGCGTCTCCCAGGGTGATAATGTTACCCCATAACTTGCACAGATGCACGCTGTAGGTACAGGAATGAATGAGGGTTTCACTCAGCCTTGCGTTCTGCTGGTGAATTCATGCATGACAATACTTTAATAACATAATACGCCAGGTTCCCTGACAAGTTCACTCGCCAGTGTTTCTTTAAAATATCATAGCTGCGGGGATGTGCAGGCGCCTTCAGCGTTACAGTACACTTGCTTAAATAATACACCAAGGGTTTTTGCCATTTCGGTTGAGAACAGATTTCTACAGATGACAATAAATCACAATCCAAGAATCTCTGCGCAAGTAAAACGTGTTGACAGTCCTGCGCTGCAGCTTTCT
Source organism: Onychostoma macrolepis (assembly GCF_012432095.1). NCBI lineage: Eukaryota > Metazoa > Chordata > Actinopteri > Cypriniformes > Cyprinidae > Onychostoma > Onychostoma macrolepis. Next base: position 5,027,882 of record NC_081168.1, on the reverse strand, counting down.
GGAGGCTTGTGAAATATAGCTGACATTTCTAAATGCCAATAGTCAGTATCATCATACATAAATACAACATACTCATAAGAAAAAGGCCACATTATTTTTCTAGGATTTTCTCATGTGTTTTTCCTGCTTTGGAATATTTTTTTACAACCCAGTTTTGTAGCACAATGTAGATAAATGACCATGGATGCTAAACCTGACTGCAGAAACATCACTCTGACTATCTGGAGATTTGCTTTAGTCACTACTCCATTCATTCATTCATTCATTCATATGTATATGCATGCATGCATACATGCATACATATTTAAATTTTTATTATAACCAGCACGTTCTCTGAATAACTGCATATGTTGACCAATCATTATTTGAGAGCATGTTACAATTTTTAAAAACCTTTTTATGATTCTGTGATGAATAGAACGTTCAAAATAACAGCATTTATTTTAAATAGAAATATTTTGTAACATTATAAATATATTTACTGTCACTTTTGATTGAATTAAATGGTTCCTTGATGAATAGAACTATTAATTTTAGAAAATAAAAATGTGAAATTTTGAATGGTAGTCTATTTTATATTATAGTTTTTACACTACTGTGTCAAGGAAAGTGTTTGTCTAGAATGCTACAGCATAAATATTCCTTACACATGTCTAAGTTTGGTTTTGTTAACATAAAGTTGCAGTAGCAGCAGTAACGTACTAATACCTCAAGGTTACTAAAAGTTATATTGGTGGCTTTTTTTTTTTTTTTTTACATGGCATTAAAACTAGTATTTCAACTGAACCAAGTTCTTATCTGCAGTGGTGCAGTTGATTTGAGTCAGTTATTTCTGTTGATGTTTTGGGTTCGATTCAAACGCTCCAAGGGTGGCATGATCGACAACGAACCCTGTGAAAGCTCAGACTTTGCCAGTTCTAAGCTGCGCCTGAAGCATAGTTGAGCAACTGCACTGAATGCATTTGCCTGCACAAGCAAACTTGCTGAGACAAAGCCTGAGAGAGAAACTGATACTATGATAGAGGAACACGCTCTAGCTGAATAATAGACTGGGTGAAAGGTTGCGTAGAATATGATCCATCCAAAAAGAGGAAATCTTTGCTGTAGTCTGTTTTAACATTCCACATAACCTGCCCATTCCTCAGTTCTCATAATGCAGCTTTGTCATTTGCTGCTTAACAATGCATGTCCATAACAGCTGTTATTCAGTATGGAAACTCAATGGGATAGTAAAGCCTAGTTATCTCGTCCTTCATTTGTTCTTCTTTATCCTACCTTGAAATATACAGTACATTCGATCGTTTCCAGAATTGCAGGACTTTAATTTTAAAAGCAATGTATTTCCATCAAACATTCATGAGCATCTTGCTCGGGGTCCATGTTTCTCCTCTCTAGATAATTCTCAATATTTACCGGCAGACCTTTGACCTGTGTGTTGTGTGAGTGGGAGTGTAGATCATGGCCAAGGCTTTCCTCCAAAGACATCTGCATGCTCCCTTGTCTCCTTGTGTTACACAATGTAATCTTTTTTTTGCTTCTACTGGTGCGAACATCAACTTCTTCATCAAAAAGGTCTTTGTTCCAAATGAGAACAACACAACCATTCAATCTTATCTGAACGCTGCTTCTCGCTCTGACTATCTGCAGCTGAACTATGTTGTCACAACAAGAGGAACTCAAGTCCTTGACAAAGCCCTTGTCTGAGCACTTAGAAATACAGTACTTTCATCAGGCTTAAAAGGAGCAGGAGCGCTGCCGTATTTTATGCATTAAGGATGGCTGAGAGGACAGTGGAATTTAAATGCCATAAAAATGAAAAAGAAGTTTTGGAGATCATCAGTCATTCAGTACAATACTGATGGCCGGAGATATAGGGGCTTATGAACAGATAAATGACTTAATTAATTATAAATGGACATAAACCTCCACAAGAGGATGTCATCATAGATCTACAATGCAAATCTGTGAAATCAAGCAAATCCGTATGCTGGTTAAACCGGTTTTTTCAGCTTATTCCACAAATCCAGGAAAGGTACTTAACTGTAAATATTATATTGTACATATTACTTTGCTTTACTATCACTTTTTACATTTAATAGACAGAATTTTGAAATGCTTAACTCTGATTGGTCATTTGCAGCATTTTGTGGCCTATTCATGTGTTATGATGATAAGATGTGTTTGTATTTAATTGTAGTAGTAAAAAGTAGAGCCATTCAATAAGCATGAGAAAATAGACTCAGAGGGTCATTATTGCAAAATAAATTATTTTATGATGATAAATGTCCCGTCTGCTTCACATCTGGGTCATGATCATCCTGTCTGGTTTATTTTGCAATTATGTATATTTCATGTATGTGTTTGAAAAATAATATTTGATTTCTTCTGTTTTTGTGTATATAGTTCTAAATCTTTCAACACAATACAGCATAAAAGGCAGTCTGAGTAAACAAAAATTGTAACAAAAATACAATTTTTTGAAGAAATCACTCATGGAAAAAACTAATTGACCCCTTGAACTTAAATTTCGATAGTTCACTTTAGACATTCTACTAACTATAAGTAACTTTGTAACTACATGTCAACTAATTCTCATTAATTTGCAACTCCATGTCTACTAACTCTCAGTAGGGTAGGTTTAGGGTTAGTAGAATAAGTTGACATGTACTTGCAAAGTTCCTCATAGTCAGTATGTTGTATGTTGTGGACCCATCAAAATAAAGTGTTAGAAGATATTAAGCAGACCTGTAAAAAATCCAACTTACATTTTGTATTACAAACTCAGTTTTTAAAGTTTATTCAACTATTTAACATTAAAAAAGTTGCGATAACACAGAAAAGTAAGTAAAATAGAAATTTAGACCAATTTGTTTGCCCAAATTAATATTTAAAGTTGGCTCAACTAACAATTTTAAGTTTGTTATTAGTATTGCCCACAAAGGCTGATGAACACACTGTAAAAAAAAAAAGAAAAAGTTGAGCGAACTTAAAAAAATTTTTTTTTACCAGCTTCAGCCGATTTTTGAGTTTGCTCAACTTATTTTTGTGGGAGATTCTCAAATTTTTGTTGTATAAACTTAAAACGACAGGTTGAGAAAACTCAAAAATCTGCTGAAGCTGGTTGCCTTAAAATTTTAAGTTGGCTCAACTTTTTTTTTTTACAGTGCATGCGCAGTTCGATCACCTTTTACATACAACGCCATTTTCATTTCTCCCACTTCATTTTCGAGTTTATTCCGTCATTGTGATCGCTCCGGTAAGTGTCGTTCTATGTGTATCAATTCACGATATGATTTAAATGAAATTTGTTCACAATATGCGCTTCTGTGCAACATAGGTGGCGGACGGCGCCAATTTTTTTTCTGACTGACAGTGTAATCATTCCGGTACGTGCTGTTCTATATATAATATTTATGCATAAGACTTGAATTATGTTTGTTTAAAATATGTGCTTTTGTACACTGTATTTCCTTTCGTTTTAGAGTTGCCTCAAGATATACAAATTTGAACACCCTGCTCAGAAGGTCCTTTTGAAACATTACCGATTGCGCCACTACCAGGAAAGAAACCGCCAACTACCAACCGCCAACTACCCTGCCTCTACACCGATAGCATCTGCTCCTTTAAAACCACTGGAGCATTGCAGTCTCACCTTTCAAGATCACACAAGCGCTTATCTTCACGTGAGAGTCACTTAGCATTTAATTTCGAATTGTGTGACTTAAAACGCCTGATTATTTCAAACATATCAGGAGCCATTTAAAAAATCATGAAACAGTAAGGTGCCCTTTTAGCCAGTGTGATTTTAAAACAAATCTTATTTCATCATTCAGTGGTCACAGAAGTCAGAAACATCGCAGCTTTTCCATTACAGACTTTAGAGCAAATATCGTTATTCAAAATGCAGAACCAAAAGACAGTGAGCCACAAACTGGCCAGTTGTTTCCTGGAAACAGCCATCCTCATGAAACTGACCGGTACCTTCTTGAAGGGGAAAGTAGTTCTATGCCTTATCTTGATGAGGCAACAGAATCTGAGTTAGAATCGGTGGATTATCTAACACTTGAAAGGAAATTGGCCTCTTTGTTGCTACGCATGCAAACCGTGATATCTAAATAATTATAATATCTAAATATTTAAATAATAAAGTTGACGGTTGACAGTTTTTCACAGGAATGACATATACCATCATAGCGCCCAGCCCCATTTCCCACTAACATAAAACAGCAAAAAAATTTAATAACTGAATTAAAAAATTTTTTGGGTGAAAATACTAATGTTCTTAAAAGGATAGTTCACCGAAAATTTTAAATTTGTTGTTCATTTACTCGCCATCAGGATATCCAAGATGTAGGGGATTATTTTGTTCAGTACAACTGTGAAGAAGAGTCATATAATGGCAGTCAGTGCATGGGTGCCATATGTTTGAGAGTCAAAAAAACTAAACTAAATTAATACCTGTTCTTATGAAGTGAAATGATCACTCTGCAAGAAACCCGAATATTTATTTTTTATTTTTTTATTATTATTTATAAAATATTTTTACCTTAAATTCACAACCTGCAGAGTTCAGAGCACAATTGTTTGTTCAAGAAAATGCAGAGGTAAGCAATGTAGCCAATCACAGACATGGATGTTGATATATGTGACCCTGGATGACAAAACCAGTCTTAAGTGTCAATTTTTCGAAATTGAGGATCGGACCATATTTGCCCGAGATACAACTATTTGAAAATCTGGAATCTGAGGATGCAAAAAAATCTAAATATTGAGAAAATCACCTTTAAAGTTGTCTAAATGAAGTTCTTAGCATTACATATTTTCTAATTAAAAATTAAGTTTTGATACATTTACGGTAAGAAATGTACAAAATATCTTCATGGAACATGATCTTTACTTAACATCCTAATGATTTTTGGCATAAAAGAAAAATTGATAATTTTGACCCATACAATGTATTTTTGGCTATTGCTACAAATATACCCCAGCGATTTAAGACTGGTTTTGTGGTCCATATGGATAATCAAAAAATGCATCTGATTGGCCATTCGCATTCCAGAATCAAAAACTGTCTATGATTGGCTACATTTCTCACCGCTGCATTTTGTGTGGAGCGCTATGCTCTGAACTCTTTGCCCAGGCTGTGAATTTGAGGTAAGAATGTTGTAAATAATGTACAGTTTCTTGCATAGACCAATCATTTAGCTTCATAAGACTTAAACATATTGTCATGAGCAACGGGTGTTAGTTTTGTTTCATCTACATATGTTTTGTTTTTTTGTTATATTACATTTAACTGTCCTATTTTGTTTCTGTAGGACACCGATCCTGAGGAGACCGGCACCAAGGGACTCAAAGTTGGTGTCCTCACTATTGTCAAAGATGATGTGGCAACAGTAAATTCCAATCCCACAATAAGGACCATGGCTGTGGTGGTGGAAGAGCAAACTGTACTTGATGAGGTTGAGGACCTCCCCAATGCATTTGCTTTATTTTTTGGTTTGATTTATGCACTTAACATCGAGTACCCCAAACAAGTTATTCAGAAGCTATTCATGCAGCTTGGTTCTCAGTGTTCTCCAAAAGTGCTGAACTTGAAGAACAAGTTTCTAAGTTTTGATGTTTAAATTGGACAACTGTTAAAAGGCAGTTGCTTCTTGTGTCTTTTGGACAACAAGTGTTCAAACTGCCTCTTTGTGAACACTGAACTGCAGTGGTTAAAATGCTTTGTCCTAAAAGCGAGTCTGAAGTAAAGGGGTTTTCCATTTGTTCTATCTAGTTATATTTTGTGTTAAATTGCTACACAAGAAGTAGTATTTGATGCTGCTGTTTTTAGACTGAATTTTTATACCTGCAGTTTTATATTTAACAAGGAAACACATTTCATCTACTTGTACTCTGTACAAAAATTGTATTTTGTAGTAAATTTGTTTAGACTTGAACTTTAACCATTACTGTTAAATACAACAGTTGTTTATACAATATTTGGACTTGTATCTTTAAAGATTGTATCATCCAACAGATGTAGATCAATTTGTCCAAACTGCACTTTTAGTGCCATTGCAATGAATTCTTGTGAAAGATATGAAAGAAGAAATTTTTGACTGGACCTGTTTTTGGAATTGAATTTTGTATTAGGTTTTACTTGAAGCTTTCCCCATTGAATCAATTATATAGAAGTTTTTACTTTTGCAAATCAAAGCTGACAAATAAGCTCTTAACTTGAACAGGCATTTTTTCTGAGATGTTTTAATGAAATGAGTTGATTTGGTTTGTGATTTAAATTTGCTGTTCTACAAAGAAATCATATTGATGCGATAAAAAGGTTGTGGTTCTGTCCGTTTAAAGAGAGTTTTTTTTAGGACCAATGTCGTTGTACTGAGTAGCATTTAATAAATTCATTCACTCATATTGGATTGACAGTTCTGTGCTGGACTTAAAACTCAGACTGAGTAAAATCTAAAGTCCTGAAGCTGCACTGTAAAAAATCAAAACCTTCTGAAGCTGGTTGCCTTAAACTTTTAAGTTTTCTCAACTTTCGATTTTTTTACAGCGACTTAAACTATCCGGTTTTGTAAACTTCTAAGTCACTTTTATTTATATAGCGCTTTTAACAATACAGATTGTGTCAAAGCACTTAACAGTATAAAATTGGAGGATAGAGTGTCAGTAATGTACAAGATTAAACACTCAATTTTCAGTTAAAGGCATTACATTATTGAATTCAGAGATGTCGTTGTCTAGCTCAGTTTAGTTTAAATACACTGTAAAAGAAAAAAAAAGTTGAGCCAACTTAAAATTTTAAGGCAACCAGCTTCAGCAGATTTTTGAGTTTTCTCAACTTGTCGTTTTAAGTTTATACAACAAAAAATTTGAGAATCTCCCACAAAAATATCTCCCATAAAAATCTGCTGAAGCTGGTAAAAAATGTTTTAAGTTCGCTCAACTTTGCAATCAAATCGACGATAATCGCTAGAAATTAAGTGTCCCCACTTAAACTTAAATTTCTAAATTATAAAAACAGACCTTAGTTTTAGTAGTCATGTCAAAGCAGTAACTAAATCAGCATACTATCATCTCAAAAACATTGCAAGAATTAGATGTTTTGTTTCCAGTCAAGACTTGGAGAAACTGGTTCATGCCTTTATCACCAGCAGGGTGGATTATTGTAATGGTCTCCTCACCGGCCTTCCAAAGAAGACCATTAGACAGCTGCAGCTCATCCAGAACACTGCTGCCAGGATTCTGACTAGAACCAGAAAATTTGAGCATATTACACCAGTCCTCAGGTCCTTACACTGGCTTCCAGTTACATTTAGGACTGATTTTAAAGTACTTTTACTCGTTTATAAATCACTCAATGGCCTAGGACCTAAATACATTGCAGATATGCTCACTGAATATAAACCTAACAGACCACTCAGATCATTAGGATCGAGTCAGTTAGAAATACCAAGGGTTCACACAAAACAAGGGGAGTCTGCTTTTAGCTATTATGCCGCCCGCAGTTGGAACCAGCTTCCAGAAGAGATCAGATGTGCTAAAACATTAGCCACATTTAAATCCAGACTCAAAACTCATCTGTTTAGCTGTGCATTTGTTGAATGAGCACTGTGCTACGTCCGAACTGATTGCACTATATATAATCATTTTCTATTCTTAAATGTTTTTAATTCTTTTAAAATCAATTTTTAAATCACTTTGTTTTTATTGTTGTGATTTTTATTATTTTTAATCTCTTATTATTTTTAATGACTATTTCACTTCCTTTTATGTAAAGCACTTTGAATTACCATTGTGTATGAAATGTGCTATATAAATAAACTTGCCTTGCCTTGCCTTGCCTTGCCTATATTTCTAGTCAACTAAAAACAAAATTGGAAGTTTAACTAAAAGTTTGCTCAACTTAATATATTATGTTGATTAAACATGCACAAATGTATGTACAACTAATTGACCTTTTAAGTTGAGTAAACTCAAAAATCTGCTGAAGCTGGTTGCCTTAAATTTTTAAGTTGGCTCAACTTCTGATTTTTTTTTTTACAGTGTAATACTCTAATAACTGCTAGTTGACATGTAGTTGCAAAGTTACTTACTGTTAGTAGAATGTCTAAAGTGGACTATCGAAATAAAGTGTTACCTTAAATTCTGCTTGTGCCACCTTTAGCAGCAATAACTACAACCAAATGTTACCGATAATTGGAGATCAGTGCCACCACTCTTCTTTGCATTAGTTCAGCCACAATGGAGGGTTTGAGCATAAACTGCCCGCTTAAGATCCTGTCACAGCATCTCAATTGGGTTCAAGTCACGACTTTAACAAGGTCACTCTGAAAATATAATCTAGTTTGGTCCATTGGTCTTTTGTGACTTTCTGGATGAGTCGTCGGTGTACTCTTGGAGGAATTTCACAAGGCTGGATACTTCTGGGAAGGTTTGCTACAGTGCTGAGTTTTTTCCATTTGGAGATATCGGCTCTCGCTGTGGCACTTTGGAGTCTGAGAGCGTCTGAAATAGCTTTGTAACCCTTCGAAGACTAATGTATTTCAATCACGTTCTTCCTCATCATTTCTGGAAAAAGCTGTTGCAAAAGTTTTAAGCGTTGAATTAATTGAATGGTATTTAGGCCCCTTTATGAATGCAGTTCCATAGAATTAGGAACTACAGGGGTGAATAAATATTTACACAAGTACAGCTGGAATGGGCCCTTTTTATAGACTGTGATGACACATTTTAAATGTCATCAGCACCGTAAATCCTGTTTTTCATTAAAAATATGAAATGCTGTGGCTATGACGACTTCCGCTTCTGAGAAACCCGTAAATGTGAAAAGGGCCAATTACACTCTTAAAAACAAAGGTGCTTCACGATGCCATAAAATAACCTTTTTGTCTAAATGGTTCCATAAAGAACCTTTAACGTCTGAAGAACGATTTTGTTTCACAAAAGGTTCTTTGTGGCAAAAGAAGGTTCTTCAGATTATGAAAAGGCAAAAAAGAGTTGGTTCTTTAAAGAACCTTTGACTGAAAGGTTCTTTGTGGAACCAAAAATGGTTCTTCTATGGCATCGCTGGGAAGAACCTTTTAAGCACCTTTATTTTTAAGAGTGTAAATAATCTTTTTTACTTTAATACATCAAATTATAATTTAAAACTGTATTTTGTTTACTCAGGTTGCCTTTATTTTATTTTGTGTTTTATTTAAATATTAAAACTGTTTAGTATGATATATATACACAAAAAAAGGGAGTAATCAGGACGGGGGAAAATACATTTTCACAACACTGTACCTGCATCAAATTCGAAGTCAAATTCTTTCCACTTTCTGTCATTGCCAATCAAAGTTTAATTCGCTTTAAAAACTATACTGTAAAACTGTCAGACTTTCATAATAAGACTCAATGCTTCAGACAACATAAAAGTGGATATGTGCAGTTTTCAGACTCTATTTAATCTCCCTTTTAAAATTTACTTTAATCAATTTAAAAGTGTTAAAATATTGGTAACAATTTAGTTTAGGAACCACTTATACTTAAAACACTTATTAATAAAGCAAATATTAATGCCTTATTCTGCATGACTGTATTTTAGATCCTTTTATACTACCCCATACCTAAACTTAACAACTACTTTACTAACTATTAATAAGCAGCACATTTTATTTTATTTTTTTAGTTAATAGTGAGAACTGGTCTCCAAACTAAAGTGTGAATGAAATATATCACTTGAATGAAACCAGCTAATTTACATGAAGTACATGAAGACCTCATTCAGCTCTTATTTACAGTGGAACTGAATGTGTGCATTTTCTGCCTTTAATATGTGACTTCCTGTATCACAGAAGACATCACTTACAGCATGTGCATCCAAACACATATGTGCATGTTATTTCAGTCTCAGTAGTTTTCTGTCCAGAAACGTGTCTGGAACAGGTCATAATATTAGTGACCTTTTGGAAACACATTTAAATTATAGCAAATGGCCATAGCAGGTATATGTTAATGTTTAAAGAGAGACTGAGATTGAGAAAGAGAGAGATGTGTTGTATGTCAGACTCAGCGGGTCTGCTGAGAGTTTGATTGTATTTCCTGGGCTTGCTGCGCTGAGCCTAGTCCTGTCCCCTCTCTCCCCAACCACGCGCCATCTGCCTCTCTCTCTCTCCTCCAGTATCTAAACAGCATTTCAACCCGCCCACAAACCCCCCCCCCCCACCCTCATGGCCTGCTTAGAGCCGGGCCAGGCGATGACGACGTGACACGAGGAAAGGTTTTCTCCCCTCTAGCACTCTTCGTTCCCTGTTGGCATGCGGCGCTCTTACGACAGAACAGGGTGGATAAAAACATGCCGCACAATAATGCCTCGAGTGAGAAAAGTTGCTGGCTTTGTGGGGTGAACTGATTAATACCCAGACTTGTTTTTGTAAGACTATGAAAACATTGCTTGTGAAGTGTTGCATTGCTGCTGAGATCTCAGTGACTCGGATGATGTATGTGTATGAGCTTCTCACATATACGACTGATAAAATGAATGAGGAGTAGATGCACATTTTCTCACAGTGTTACACTAATGGGAGATTTGCATGGTAGAATTCACATTTAAAACTAGTAATTACAGCCTATAGCTCAACAGACAGTGGGAACACGCGTCTCAGAGCCTTTTTTGAGATGGCTTTTGTTTCTGCCTCATTTAGTTTTCTACACCATTGAATTAGTATTTGTCAATGTTTTTTTTTGTTTTTTTTCCCCTGCTGGTATGGCCAAAAATGATTATTTTTAATGTTTACGAATGATTTCAAAAGTTTGGGTTTGGGATTTTTTAAAGTGTTTTTGAAAGACTTCTCTTCTGTTCACCAAGGCTGCATTTATTTGATCAAAATACAGTAAAACTGTAATATTGTGAAACATTATTACAAATATATTCTATTTTAATCTATGTTAAAATGTAATTTATTCCTGTGATCAAAGCTGAATTGTCAGCATCATTACTCCAGTCTTCAGTGTCACATGATCCTTCAGAAATCATTCAAATACTGATTTGATGATTTCTATGCTGATTTCTTATTATTATGTAGAAAATTATGGAAGCTTGCTAGAAAAAAAGAAAGTTTTTTTAAAAAAGTTTTTTTTTTAAATCTCACAATTTAGACATTCTTTCTCAGAACTGTGAGTTTGTATCTCACAATTCTGATTTAATTTTTTGCAATTATGTTTTTTACACCGTGGAACAAAACGTACAAGGTAATTGCAACTTTTTATCTCACAACTGACATCTTTTTTTTTTCTTACTATTGACTTTTTAGACTTTTAGACTTTAGATTTTTTTTTCTTGCAGGCTGAATTGTTAGACATAAACTCATAATTGCAGGAAAAAAGTCAGAATTGTGAGCTTTTTTATCCTGTTGGTGAAACAAGCTTCCATAGTAAACAGCTGCTTTTTTCAGGATTCTCTGATGAATAGAAAGTTCAAAAGGACATAATTTATTTGAAACAGAAATCTTTTATAACATTTAAGAGTAAATCCATTTATAGTGCATCCTTGCAGAATAAAAGTTTTAATTTCTTTATAAAAATCGCACTTTTTAATGGTTGTGTATGATAATAGATAACTTTTATTGTTTATATAAATACATTGCCCAGATTTGACTTACTAACTATTGGGGATTTGAAGTCACGATTGTATTGACATATTAGGTGATTAAATAATGACAAAATTCTCACATTTCACTATCTCTTTAACCTTTAAATGCAATATCTTCGGTTGCAGCAGGTGGGTAAAGTTTTATCCTCCAGTCTGACCCAGTGAACTTTACTTTATCTGAAATATTTGCCACGTCTGCTTGATCTGCTACAATCAAAACAACAATGCATACGCACAGACTAGTCCAAAACAGACCTTATTCTTCAAGGTGACTTCGATCCACTTTTTCATACCTGCAAGCAAAAGTCACACATATTTAACAATAAAGAGTTCCATCTATTTCTTCCACCATCTGACAAAAAGGCCTGTTGAAAGAAAATTACTCTCATCTCAGGAAAGAAGATGGAATGGCAGCATTCTTTTGAATAGAAGGTACTACAAGTGATTTACCTGTCTTGACCAAACTCTAATGACTGTAACAAAGCATCTATGTCACAACCGGTCAGGCTTTACACTAGAAGAAAACTGCAAGCAGCTGAGCAATCGAAACATAAACTTTTATCGAAAGATACTCTTAAAATGTTAACGATTACATGTGTAGTTGTGGTTTATCATGCACAGTATGCCTTGTAGTCAGTTGTAGAAGAACTGAACCGACAGGAATTCTTTGTGCGCTTGGACAATGCAGTCTAAAGCCGCGCATGAAATAACATTCAACCAGGACTCGATTCAGATTAACATCTATCTATTCAAATACCTGGTTTGTTAAATAATACAGGAGGATCATAGTTTTCCCTGTCATGTGAACACAATAAGCCAATGATTTGCTCTGATGGGACCTTCATTATCTTACAGAAACAGGCAGTACGAGAATCTTCTGATTAGCATTGCAGAGTCAGACTGACATATGAGTGAGCTCAAACTCATAGCTGTCCTGATCCCTCTCCCGCTGCCACTGTGATCTCAGTGTGAATTGTTATGCAGGCTGCAAGCAGCTGTTCTCATTCTAATGATGCAGTTAATGCGCCCGTGACAGGTCCAAGCGCTACAAACATTAGTAGCAACTGTGCCGTTCATTGGCCAGCATTTCAATCAGAGATCATCAAGAGTTGCCTAATCTCAACAATTTAAATGCCAGATGATTGGCAGTCTGAGTTAATGTAACCAACTGTGTAGACATGCACCAATGATTCGCATTTACTTATCATTATGTCGTTTCACACCTGAGATTTTCTTTCTTCAATGAAATGGAAAAGGAGATGTTTAGCACAATGTTCATGCTGCTCTTTTTCATACAGTTAAATTAATGATGACCAGGGATTGTCAAGCTAAAATTGCAAAAACCACCATACCTTATTTTGTGGTTTATGTAAGAAAAACTAAATCTAAATTTGTAATTACATGAGACAATGAGATTAAACAATGACATATTTTCATTTTTGAGTTAACAGTCCATTTCAAGTAAAAACAAAATGTACTCAACTTCAGGGCATCCAATATGTAGATGAGTTTGTTTTTTCATTGGAACAGATTTTAAGAAATGTAGCATTACACGACTTGCTCACCAATGAATCCTCTGCAGTGAATGGGTGCCGTCAGAATGAGAGTTGATAAAAACATCACAATTTTGCATAAGTAATCCACACCACTCCAGTCAATTAATGTCTTGTGAAGTAAAAAGCTGTCTGTTTGTAAGAAACAAATTCATCATTAAGATATTTTTTAACTTGCTTCAGTTGCTTCCATGGCTAAAATACATCTATCCATAATATTTATTTATTTACAATATATTTGTTTACAGCTCTAAACAAATATATTGTTTAATTTTGATGTGAGAGGACAACAGGGCATAGACTTTTTTCTTTTTTTTTTTTGGCCAGAAGCAATGGTTTAAACTTAAAAATGTCTTGATGGATTTGTTTCTCACAAACATGCAGCTTTTCACTTCACGAGATGTTAACTGATGGACTGGAGTGGTATGGATTACTTGTGATGTTTTTATCAGCTGTTTGGACTCTCATTCTGACGGCACCCATTCACTGCAGAGGATCCATTGGTGAGCAAGTGACGCAATGCTACATTTCTTCAAATTTGTTTTAATGAGAAACAAACTCATCTACATCCTGGATGGCCTGAGGATGAGTAAATTTTCAGTTCATTTTAATTTTTGGGTGAAATATTGTTTTAATCAAGATAAGACAAGTAAATTATTTGATATTTCAAAGACAAATTTCATCGTACCACTGTGGTATTTCTCCATGCTTGTTTTATGCCTGCTTTCATCAGGTGTTTTCAGGTAGCAAAGTAAAGTTGGGGCATCTGTCCATCTGTGCACTGTAAACTCGTTAATCTGTTTCATTCTTTCTGCTTATCATGTTAGTAACCACATCATGCTCCTGAAACCAACACATTGAAATCCACATGGTAATCAATACTACCATGCAATATTCAGAACCATGACTAAATAGTACTCACCTTGAGAGAAAGTCACAGACGGGGCTTTAGGTTTATCAGTAAAATCTGCAGGAGCTCTCAACATCTGAGAACATTCTGACCTCAGCCTAACATGAAATATAGTTATGGGCAAATTCCCAGTTGCGATGCTTAACAAACTCTGATGACAAGCTTTGATCAGTGTATGTTTACAATAAATAAAACCGTACTTGCCAAAATCTTAAAAAATGTATGATTGTTTTGGCACTATGAGAATATAATTACTATAGCCCTGGAGGAAAGAGATCATTGTTTTGTAGCCTGTGCTCTTAAAACAATCCGACCTTCCCCATAAAAACTCTCTGTGCCGTTTACTTCAGTTCATCTAGACATGAAAAGTCTGCCATTAACACACAAACTTATCATATTGCTTCAGTAGACTTGAAGTGTAATGCATGAGTTATATAGACCACATGCATGGTGTTTTTGTCTTTTTAAAAACTTTTTTAATTGCTATGAATTGTTGCAGTATGGAAAAGAGCTGCACAAGAGTTTACAGAAAAATCAGCTATATTGAAAGTTATTAATTACAGAAGTGCTTCTTGTTAGAGTTTGTATTGTTGTTGTTTGTGTTATGATTTAACTTTCTCAAAAAACATAATAAAATATAAAATAAAAACATTTATTAAATTGATAACTGCTTGGGTGGTCTGCTATTCTTTTATATCATGTATCACATTAACATTATTACATTTTACATTTACATTTACATTTAATCATTTAGCAGATGCTTTTATCCAAAGCGACGTACAGATGAGAACAATAGAAGCAATCAGACCATCGAGAGTGCAGCAGTATACAAGTGCCACGACAAGTCTCAGTTAGTCCAGCACAGTAGACGTAGCTAGTTTTTTTTTTTTTTTTTTTTTTTTAAGACAGACAGACATAATAGGTAAGTGTTAGTATTAGTTGGTCAGGTGCTGGCGAAAAAGATGTGTCTTTAGATGATTTTTGAAAATGGCTAAAGACTCAGCTTTACGAATTGAGATCGGGAGGTCATTCCACCAGATGGGCACAGTCCAGGAAAAGGTCCGTGAGAGAGATTTGGTACCTCTTTGTGATGGCACCACAAGGCGTCGTTCATTTGCAGAACACAAGCTTCTGGAGGGTGCATAAGTTTGAACTAGTGAGTTTAGATATATTGGTGCAGTGCTAGTTGTCGTCATGTAGGCAAAAATCAGTACCTTGAATTTGATGCGAGTGGCTATTGGTAGCCAGTGCAACCTGATGAAGAGAGGGGCAACGTGAGCCTTCCTCGGTTCATTAAAGACCACTCTGGCTGCTGCATTCTGGATCAGTTGTAGAGGCTTGATAATATTTATGGAAGGCCTGCCAAGAGCGCGTTACAATAGTCCAGTCTGGACAGAACAAGAGCTTGGACAAGGAGTTGTGCAGCTTGCTCAGACAGGAAGGGTCTAATCTTCCTAATGTTGTATAAGGCAAATCTGCAGGACCGGGCCGTTGTAGCAATATGGTCTGTGAAGCTTAACTGATCATCTATCACAACTCCAAGGTTCCTGGCTGTCCTGGAAGGAGTTATGGTTGACGAACCCAGCTGTATAGAGAAGTTGTGGTGGAGTGATGGGTTGGCTGAAACCACGAGCAGTTCTGTCTTGGCAAGGTTGAGCTGAAGGTGATGGTCTTTCATCCAGCTAGAGATGTCACTCAGACAAGCTGCAATGCGAGCAGCTACCGTCGGATCATCTGGTAGGAATGAGAGGTAGAGTTGAGTGTCATCAGCATAGCAGTGATAAGAAAAGCCATGCTTCTGAATGACCGATCCTAATGATGACATGTAGATGGAGAAAAGAAGTGGTCCAAGCACTGAGCCTTGAGGAACCCCAGTAGCCAGAAGTTGTGACTTTGAAACCTCACCCCTCCAAGACACCCTGAAGGACCTATCTGAGAGGTAAGACTCGAACCACAGGAGCACGGTTCCTGAGATGCCCATCTTTCTGAGAGTGGACAGGAGGATCTGATGGTTAACTGTGTCAAAAGCAGCAGACAGGTCCAGTAAGATGAGTACAGAGGATTTGGAAGCCGCTCTTGCCAGTCTCAGGGCTTCTGTAACCGAGAGTAGGGCAGTCTCAGTAGAGTGGCCGCTTCTGAAGCCAGATTGGTTGTCGTCCAGAAGATTGTTCTGTGCAAGAAACAAAGAGAGTTGGTTGAACACAACTCGCTCAAGTGTCTTTGCAATGAATGGAAGAAGGGATACCGGTCTGTAGTGTTCTAAAAGTACTGGATTTAGAGAGGGTTTTTTAAGCAGTGGGGTTACCCGAGCCTGCTTAAATGCTGTGGGAAATGTACCAGAGTGAAGAGAGGTGTTGATAATGTGAGTAAGCGCAGGTATGACTGAAGGAGAAATGGCCTGAAGGAGGTGAGTGGGGATAGGATCTAGCGGACAGGTAGTGGGATGATTGGAAAGGATGAGTTTGGTGACCTCCGCCTCCGAGAGAGGAGAGAAGGAGGTGAGAGAGTGTGTATTTGTCGGTAAGAAGTTATCAGTTTGTGGTGGGAGGAATTGGTCACTGATGGTTCTTGTTTTATTTGTAAAGAAAATTGCAAAGTCATCAGCTGTAAGAGTTGATGAAGGAGGAGGGGGAGGAGGACAGAGAAGAGAAGAGAAAGTTTTGAAAAGTGTGCGAGAGTCTGAACAGTTGTTGATTTTGTTGTGGTAGTATGTCGTTTTAGCAATGGAGATATTTGCAGAGAAGGAAGAGAGGAGTGACTGATACGCACTAAGGTCAGTAGAGTTTTTAGATTTGTGCCACTTCCTCTCTGCAGCCCTTAGTTTAACGCGATGTTCACGGAGAACATCAGACAGCCAGGGGGCAGAGGGGGTAGTGCGTGCTGGTCTGAATGAAAGGGGGCAAAAGTTGTCTAGGCAAGATGTTAGAGTGGAGCAAAGAGTGTCAGTAGCACTGTTTGTGTCCAATGCTGAAAACTGGGAGGGTGAAGGAAGTGTAGATGAAACCATTGAGGAAAAGCAAGAGGGAGAGAGAGAGCGTAGGTTACGGCGAGGTGACCTGTGGGGGAGTGTGTGCTATGTCAGGAGTTAGTGTGAGGTTAGAAGTGATGAGGAAGTGGTCTGAGATGTGCAGTGGAGTAACTAATGTGTTGTCAGTGGAGCAGTAGCGTGTGTAGATGAGGTCCAGTTGGTTACCTGATTTGTGAGTAGCCATAGTAGACACTCGCTTGAGGTCAAATGAAGTGAGAAGAGTGTTGAAGTCAGTAGCCTGGGGTTTTTCTAGGTGGATGTTGAAGTCACCAAGCAGTACCAGAGGAGTACCATCTTCAGGAAAGTTTGAGAGCAACCAACTCCTCCAAGAAGTTTCCCAGTTGACCTGGGGGACGATACACAACTACAACGTGGATTTTAACAGGGTGGGTAATAGTAATAGCATGAGATTCAAATTAACTGTTGCCTGTAAGGGATGGTAGAAGATCAAATTTCCAATCATTTGAAATAAGGAGACCCATACCTCCACCCCTCCCAATTGTGCGAGGGGTGTGGGAAAAAGTGAAATTAGTGGAGAGAGCTGCAGGAGTGGCAGTGTCCTGAGGTTTGATCCAAGTCTCAGTTAGGGCCATGAGGCTGAGGCCGGAGTGAGTAGCAATAGAAGGAATAAAGTCTGCTTTGTTTACAGCAGACTGGCAGTTCCAGAGACCAATTGGAATAGAGAGCAAAGTGGTAGATGACAGAGGAACAGGCCGTAGATTAGTAGGATTAGCCTGCCTCCACCCTGCCTTATTAACAGTATTAATTGATGTTGGACATCAAAATAATATTAATTTAAAATGTGTAAATGTAAAATTCAAACTCAAACCAGTCCGTTCACTTTAAATTATTTAAAAGTACTTTTAAACAATTAAAAAAAAAAATAATATTAGTGTAAAATTCTATCCACACATTCATATGTACTTTAACATTATTGCATAAATATAGCCTACAAATAATCATGATCGGATAATCAAGAATAGCCATTAGAAAGAAATTAGAAATAATTAAGTGTCTGCCAATATCCATTTATTTGCTTATTACTATGGGACTATACAGCATCACTCCTGAAACGGCTTTTTAAAATTGACACACCATGTCTGGAAAGACTGATTGTGACTTAATGCAAATATTCACATCCTGAGTGACTACAATGACTTAATTAAAGTTTAGCGTTTTTTAAAGGAAGCTGAACACCACGACACACTCTGTTTCACTCCTTCACAGTCCTCTGACGGTTAATGTAAATTCAAGGCAAATGAGGACATGAAGAATCAGAGAAGCACACAAAGAGAAGGTCAACACATTATCTGAGAGGATGCAGATAAAACAGAGCTGTCACTCAAGTCTGTAAAACCCAGATGAAACTGCTTTTTCTGCTGACTGATAGTGAACGCTTCGCTCTGAGGCTGTGCCAAGAAACTCTTTGTATCTTTTAGTTTGTGTATCCTAGGATTAAGGGGTTTGGTTTCCTTCCTTGCATTTTGTAAGTGATGATTGATCCATTATCAAGATATGGTGTGAAATCATGTCAGTCCACAAGCTCTCAAAAGACAGGATGTCACTAAATACTGATGTGAACATGCTTAATCCACTCATAAAACTGTCCAAATAAGCAGCATTGTGAAATGTAGATGCATGTGGCTTTCTCTCGTGCCCTTAGGGTTGCACATTTTTCACTTCATCCTCAAAATGCACTTCGGCGAAGTCCACCTGCTGCCGGTGGCCCGGTGCCCACCGTCTGTTGAGTCTTATTTGTGGGCCGTGCTTGCTCCATGTGCTCATCCTCTCTCGCTCCACGGCAGGTCTTGGCACATAGAGCGGGGTCTGTTTACATCATCTCTGGCGGGTAGTTGGACGCAAAAGTGCTGTCGTACCTCAACGTACAGTTCTGAAGCCATTTTGGGTCTGTGACTGTGGAGAACTTTTAATTGGGGAATCTGCTAAAGAAGTGCTCACCTTGCGTCTCAACATGATACGCATTGCATTATAGGTAGCCTGAGTGTGAACAGTGATCTCTGTTTACATAACAGTCCAACAAAGACTATGTGCTTCAGGCTGTTAGCAGTAGCGCTAGCACTAATGATAGGTAATTGCCTTCTGGTATCCGTTGGAGCGGTTTCGTGAGTTAATCAGCCACTAATTTTCTTAAGTCTGTTTCAGTATTTTGTCCACAGACTTCAAAAGCATTGAGGTGACTGCATCTAGCACAAAGCAGAGACTCTGTACTGTACTCAGCAATATGAAACCTATGAGGTGTGCTTTTACTTTGAACAGGACTTTGTGTAAAACTTAGAGATCTACCTCGCCCAAAGGCTAAAACAAACAAAAAGACCGACAGAGAGAGAGAGAGAGAGAGAAAGGGTAAAAACGCCTCCAATCTGTGTGCCCGGCTGATGGTTGACGGGTGTTGGGCTGAGTTTAGGGGGAGGGTTTCAGAGGGAGGGACAATGTCATCAGGATTGGGGAGGAGAAGATCAACCTGATTCCTCAGGGAATGAGGTGTCTCACCAGCCTTGCAACTCTTTAGTGTCGTGAACATGCTAAATTAGCTGGAACCGTCAGCGCTGGCTTTTCTGGCAGAGTTTTAGTGTTCATTATGGATGAAAAGCTATTAGATTTATTTCCGCACTGGAATACTGTCATACCAAAGGTGTGAGGACTTTTTATGCAAAGAAAAGAAAAGTTTTATGCACGCAGTCGAGGACCTCAGGTGAGTTTCTGAGATGTCAGGCATGCAGCTGAACTTCTTTGCTTCATTTCTGTTTGTGAATTTTAATCTACATCCAAAAGTGGTGCTTTGTGGGATTTTATAAATCTTGTTATTTCGCTGTGGTAAGCATTTCTTTGGGCTTCAGGTAGGCTGTTACAAGTGTTTCAATTAAGCAGATGAAACTCATGTGATCACACTTTATTTTAAGGTCCAATTCTCACTATCAACTACAACTTTTGCCTCAATAAACTCCTCTAATTTTCTGTTTATTAATAGTTAGTAAGGTAATTCTTAAGTTTAGGATTAAGGGATCTAAAATATTGGTCAAGCAGAATAAGGCATTAATATGTGCTTTATAAGTACTAATAAACAGCCAATATGATAGTAATATGCATGAATTGGTCCACACACACACACACACACAAAATACAGATAAAAGTATTTTAAATATTGGTACAAACAAAAAGGTGTTAGTAATTACTAATGCGAAGACTGTGCAAGTGCATTTCACAGGTCTGTGTGTTTATAAAAATTAGTTATTAAAGCACATAGTAATATTCTTTTTATATTATTATTGTTAATTCAAATGTTCGACTTGTTATCTGAAACACAAACAGAAGCTCTCCTCTATTCTAACACCTTTTCACTGGGGCCTTGGGTAATCTCGGTCAATATAAAATGTTATTTCTTCCTAAATACACACAGCAATTTCACATCTCATCCATCAAGGCCTTTAATGTGTTGTGGTCGTTAAGAGATTATATACTGAACATTGAGTTGATTACATATTGAACATTTATTGAACATTTTGTGGTACAAGGTGGTTATAGACTAAGGTGGACACCTTGACGATAACAAGAAGGTGGTCACCTTAAATGTCCAGGTCCAAGTAAACTGGGTTTTAAGCCAATTTTCTAAACTATCCATTCTCTGAAGCCCTCCTAGCAATTTAGATAATTGCCTCCCTGTGGCACTAGGTGTGGATGTGAGGAAATTTATATGAGGTCCTCACGTAAGTATCCATAGACAGATAGGGAACCTACTCACAGATTTTTCAAAAAAATATTTTTTTTTATGAGGAAAGGATTTAATCTTTAATCTCCAATGGAATATGACAAAAAAAAAAAACATGCATTCATTGCTTTGCTTTAAATAAAGATAATTACGTTTATCATCATTTAATTAGCAGGCAGTTCAAAAACACTTTGGGAGGAAGTTCAATTCAGCGTCATCCGTAATGTCTCAACACCGCCAAACTAGCTGTTCTGTTAAAAATGACGCATCTGTGGGCATGTTGATGCTTGGCTCTGGCCACAACTTTTGCAAACAATAAACCAACAGCAAGAGCTAGTGTAATCCTGTAGTAATCCATGCACCACAAAGCATTGATCGTGCAGGGAAAGTAATAAGAACTCCTGTAGAGTATGAAAAATTGCTGTATGTGCAATAGTTGAAGACTGCACTTTGTTGGCTTACTTGTGGTTACAGTAGTACATGTTTAAACGCATGCTACAGTTTGCTTTGATGTGATTCTCCTGAGTGTTATTAGTGCTTGCTGCATGTAAAGTTTGATTTAGTACCATCACAAGAGTGCAAGCGTGCTGAACTGTTCACAGTATCCTTAAATGTCATTAAATCTAACAAAACTGGCAAAGTGAGAACTGATAGTGAAACCTGATCCGAGTGTGTGCCGCCTGGCTGAACGTGTGGCGGCAGGTAGCTGTGAGAGTGTAGGCTGGAGGGCAGCACACTGCACATCCTACTGCTAACAGACTCACCCTGAGGGATTTCACAACTCTTACCAGTTGGATTTCAGGAGATTTCAAAAGAGTTAAGAAGTATTATTGCTGAAACCCACACAGAAACGCAGGCTTTATTTAAGTCTAACCAGTATGGGACAGATTCATTCTCTGTTACTACCTCTATCACATTGATGCGTTCTGGGAAATATGGCTCCATTTACCCCACCCCCATCTTGAGAGATTTATGGCGGTTAGAACTGTTATCATACATTTACATAAATATACAGGAGACTGACGGAGAATAATAGTTTAAATAAACGTAAATTAATACAGCTTGCTTTTAAATCTTTACAGTGTCCTTTTTTTTTTTTTTTTTACCTGGTGTCACGCACTGTATTGGGGCATAAAAGTCCATTTTTGTGGATTAATGCTATACAATATTTGGAACCTCTCAAAGTACATTTTCAGTCAGTTTGCTAACTTTTAAGTAAAAACATCTAAAATATCTTAATATTTGAAATTCAAGCTAATTTAACTGACAAAAAAATAAAACTAAAGACTAAATTGAAATGCATTTTCATGGCTCCAAAGCAAAAAATGGTAACACTTTACAATAAGGTTCATTAGTTAACATTAGTTAACAACATTAGTAAACGTGAACTAAGAATGAACAACTGTATTTTCATTAACTAACATTAACAAATAATTAAGATTAATAAATAGTGTAATAAATGCATTGTTCATTGTTTGTTCATGTTAGTAATGACATCTTATTGTAAAGTGTTACCCAAAAAATATATAGTCATTTTAAGGTCCAATTCTCGCCATTAACAAACCATTAAATATGACTTTTGCCTCAAACTCCTATTGCTGCTTATTAATAGTTAGTAAGGTAGTTGTTAAGTTTAGATATTGGGTAGGATTAGGGATATAGAATATGTTTATGCAGAATATGTGTTTTGTAAGTACTAATAAACAGCCAATATGTTAATAATAGGCATGCTAATAAACAACTTGTTAATAGTGAGAATTTGTCCCTATACTAAAGTAAACATATTTGTTTTAGGAATAAATTGTAAGTTTATTTGAAACTGGGTGGGATATGAAACATTGGGTTAAATCTTGTCCTTAAAAATTGCTGTCAAACAAGAGGGTGAGGAAGGGAAGCTCAATGTCAGGGGTGCCTGACAAAATAAATAATTCTAGTACCCGATTTAAATAGCATCCCAATGTAGTTTAAGTTACAAAACCCATTTTCATATGCTAGTTGTAGTTGACTTGTAGTTAAAGAAAACTGGCTCAACCATGTGAAAATGTATCACCTGGTTTAAAGAGTTCTGGTGCTCTTCTCACGGTTAAACAATGTAATGTAGCTTGTCAAGGCATGTCAAAACGGGACAAAAAATTCCTTACTATGGTCTTTCACTAGGTGAAACAGACAATGAGATGAATATGTGTGTGGGTTTTGCACCTTCTAGTTTCGGTATATGGTTAGATAATGGTCATTGTAATATTACTTTGGCATATCAGCTCTTGGTAAAAGCATGTCGTGGTCTACTTGTCAGAAAAATAAAGGAATGTTAAACATTTTTTTTTCTTCTCTTCAGGTCTGCGGGCCCAGGTTGAGACAGTGAGAATGGCTTTCACAGACACAGCCATAATTCTCATTGTCATAGCAATCCTAGGAACGCTAACCAGATGTCAGGGGAGCCTGGTTAAAGACAACTCTCTGCTGAGGTTCACCCATCATTTGTATAATGCCAGCATTTATGAGAACTCTGCCCCCAGGACCTATACGGAGAGCCCGGTCCGAATGGGCATCATACTATCTGATCCCTTCTGGGAGGTTAAGTACAAGATTGTCTCTGGCGATGACGATGGCCTTTTCAAAGCCGAGGAGGTAAACGTAGGAGATTTCTGCTTTCTGAGAATCAAAACCCGAAGCAGTTACTCGGCTGTGCTGAACAGAGAGGTACGAGACATTTACACTCTCACCGTCGAGGCTACTGAAAGCACCTATGACAACCGAGCTAGAACAAAGGTATCGATCCAAGTGCTTGACACAAATGATCTGAAACCACTCTTCTACCCTGCCTCTTATCATGCGCTAATCAAAGAAGACACACCGATCAAGTCCAGTCTGGTGAGAGTGAGCGCAACGGATGCTGATATTGGCAGCAACGCAGAATTTTATTACTCATTCACCACTAGATCACACCCCTTTGCCGTTGATCCGTTCACTGGAACCGTTACACTTATCAAGGCACTTGACGCCAGTCAGAGAGACAGGTATGAGCTGACTGTGCTGGCAGAGGACAGGACAAAGAAAATCTCTGGCGTGCAGAAGTTTGGAAATGTAGCTAAGGTTGTTGTGACCATACAAAACGTGACAGAAAACTTTACCCTCGTCACACCCACCAGTGCAGCGACTCCACAAACAGATGACGACAAAATAAGTGTGAACATAAAAACGGAACCCAAGGAGAAAGTGGCATCTTTAAGTATAGTTGAAGGAGATCCGCTGAAGTGGTTTCAGATTATTCCATCGACGTTGCATGATGGTGGCTTTCAATTGGTCTCAACAAAATGGACCGATTGGTCGCAAAACCCATTTGGAGTAAACATTTCCCTGCAAGCCAAAGACAGAAGAAAACCTCCTTTGCTAACATCAATACAAACCGTGCATATCCCTCCTCCTCCTCAAGTTAAACCTTTGGCATTCGAACAAGAACTCTATTACGTCACTCTCAGTGAATTTTCTCCACCGAAAAGTCACGTAGTTAGAGTATCTGTAGGTTTGAGTTTCAAAAATATTACCTACAGCATCAAAGAAAACCCAGATAGCTATAAATTCAAAATCAGTGCCAAAACGGGTGTGATAATGACTTCTCAGACTCTTGACTTTGAAAAGCACTCTCATTACGAGTTTGATGTCACAGCAAATGATGGAGAAGCGTTTACCCGTGTCGTTGTGGATATAATTGATGAAAACGATAATGCCCCCAGGTTCACGTTGCCCTCATACCAGGCTTCTCTGCCTGAAAACATCCCTATCGGAACAAGCATCTTGGCTGTCTCTGCTATCGATGTGGACAAAGATAACAATGGTTTTGTAACATACTCTATAGCAAACACAAGTCCGGTTCCTTTCAATATAGACCCACTGACCGGTGTGATTTCGACCTCCCAGGAGTTTGATTATGAGCTCATGAAGAGATGGTACCACCTGAGAATCTGGGCTTCTGATAGCGGAAGCCCTTTTAACAGAGTAAGCGAATGCTCAGCAACCATCACCATGACCAACGTCAACGACAATGTTCCAGTGTTTGAGCGGGTGGCATGCAATGCCTCCATACCTCGAGACTTTGCTGTGGGGGAGAGTATTGCAGAGATGTCAGCACTTGATCTGGATGAGCTGCAGCAGATCATATACAGGATAGAGTCTGGGAATGATGATGGACTGTTTACAATTAACCCTGTTTCTGGCTCCATTAAACTTGCTAGAGTAATTCCCTCAAATTCCGAAGGCACAGAAAATCCTTTATATATTCTTAAAATAATAGCAAATGATGGCAAATATAGTGCCGAGCCCAACACCGTGACTGTGCGTATCACAAGCAAGGGCGAAGTCGCAACCACACATTGCGAGGAGACCGGAATTACAAGACAGCTGACAGAGAAGCTTATTGAGTCATTTAAGCCGTCTCTCAACGCTAAAGAGGAAGAGTACATCTCTGACGTTCATATTATTAACCAGCACTCTCCAAAGTTTATTGCAGGCACACCAAGCTCGATCGATGTCAGGGAAGACTTTGCTCTCGATAGATCGGTGTTGCAGTTTAATGCCACTGACAATGACTCTGGCTTCAACGGAAAGCTTGTCTATGCAATTTCCAGTGGAAATGAGGATGGATGTTTTACTATTGACATGAACACAGGTGAACTGCAGATAATCAGTGCTTTGGATAGAGAGAAAAAAGAGTTTTACATTCTCAACATAACAGTGTATGACCTGGGATCTCCACAAACCTCTACATGGAAGCTTCTTGCTGTTAACGTTCTTGACGCAAATGATAATCCTCCGTTATTTTCTCAGCCAAGATATGTTGTGAACATCCCAGAAAACACAGAGGTTGACAAAAGCATATTCAAAGTCAATGCAGTCGATTTTGACTCTGAAGACAATGGAGCATTTCAATTTTCATTGCTAACCTTCACCGATTTGTTCAAGATTGATGAAGTCACAGGGGTGGTGAAAGTAACTGGGCCTTTAGACAGAGAGACCTTTAGCAGATACGACCTAACAATTGAGGCCAGAGATCAAGCCAAACTGGACCCACAGCTTTTCTCATTTACAGATCTGGTGGTTGTACTGGAGGACATCAATGACAATCCTCCAAAGTTTGTACCTACAATCTACAGGATCAAAGTCCCTGAGGACGTTCCTCCAGGCACAGTGCTGTTATGGGTCGAAAGCTTTGACTTAGATCTGGAGAGTGGAGGTCTCATAAGCTACAACCTGAAGAACAGCGAAGCAGGGACGTTTTTCCTGGATACATCCACAGGGTGCTTGACTCTGGAGCGTGAACTGGACTTTGAGAAGCAGCAGTCATATAATCTAACTGTTCGAGCTGTAGACCACGGAAAGCCTCGGTCTTTATCATCTTCATGTTTTATTGAGGTTGAAGTGTTAGATGTAAATGAAAACCTGAACCGGCCCCTCTTTACCCAGTTTGTGCATAACGCAGCCGTTACGGAGGATGCTACGGTAGGAACCTCAGTATTGACACTAACCGCTGTAGATAACGACATGGGACGAGATGGAGTAGTCAGATATTACATCCATGATGGCTCAGGGCTTGGCGTCTTCACAGTTGATAAAGAAACAGGTATGATTGTGAATACAACACGTCTCACATGCTTTACCTAGATAGAAAAATACCTCATGGATATTGCTGACCTTTTCTTTTACAGCACCTGCCTTAAGCATGTTGGGTCAACCCTGCATGTTCAAACATTTACAGATCAGTCATTAGGCACACCAAACATATGTAAAGACAAAATGATACATGGCTTTCTCCTGCACGTTGAAAGATTTTAGGCATTTGTTACATTACATAAACTATTATTCTTTGACTACACAATCATATGTAGTAATATTTTTAATATTATTTTTAATTATCCGAGTAATTAATGATAGAATTTTCATTTTTGGGTGAACTATCCCTTCAAGTTTAGGTATAGGGTAGGGTTAAGGGATCTAAAATATGGTCATGCAGGATAAGGCATTAATGTGTGCTTTATAAGTACTAATAAACTGCTGATATGCTAGTAATATGCATGCTAATAAGCAACTAGTTAATAGTGAGAATTGGTCCTTAAAATAATGTATAACCGAATGTTTAACATTAAATGAAGGCAAGCACACAGTTATTGTTAAATGTGCAGTATATTGCTGTTGCTATTGGCTAGTAATTCAAGACAATTACATTTTGCAGGTGTTATTCGGACCGCAGGCCTTCTGGATCGTGAAGCCGTGCCACACTATTGGCTGACAGTTTATGCAAAAGATCTGGGCACTGTACCACTGGTATCCTGGACCGAGGTCTACATTGAAGTTTGGGATATTAATGACAATCCCCCTGAGCTGTCCCAGCCTGTCTACTTTGGCACAGTGCAAGAGAATTTGCCAAAGGACAAATCTGTGCTAAAAGTATCTGCCACCGACATGGACAAGTCCTCTGAGGGGAAGCTCGCGTTCCAGATCCTAGATTCTCAACGCGTATATTTCACCGTAGACGCAAAAACAGGTAAACTCTATACTTCAAATGGTCCATCAGAAAGTACTTGTTCATCAGTTTTGGCTTTTTATGAGAATGATGAAATGGCACAAGTTGGTGATTCATGTCATGCAATCTTTGATGGATTGATAAAACGTGTCTAAGCACATGTTTTTTTATAAGGGTGGTATGCCTTGTGAAGGGCACAATGAATAGGACCTCTAATTACTGTGAATACTATGATCAGTGTGTGTCATTTTATGTCAAGGGTGAGGACAGTTGTTAAGCAGGCCCACAGAGTCACAAAAACCGCAACACCTCTGACCCTTTTTGCAGCTCAACCTGGCCTTTGAACACTAGCTATGAAAATTAGAACTGCATTAACCAGCGTTGCAAGCTCGCACTTGTCTTTACTAAATCCTGTCTCTTTGTTGTTTCATATGCCCCACCCTTAGCTAATAGTCAAGGATTACAAAGAAGACAGGGGGTTGGGTTGTATTATATGAAGGATCTACCACACCGAAATGTTCATTTGTAGATGTTTAAAAAATTTCTATATTTGCATTTCCATTGTTAAAGTGCTGGCGGGTTTGGCTGGAAGCTTGAGGTGAAAAGTTCTGTCCAAAACCCAACCGGTGTGAAGCATTACTTTTAAAAGAGATCTCTATGAATATTGTATGCATGCACTCTATAGTCCAGGGGGATCAAGGAGAATGCTAAATGAATATAAAAGTGTAATATAATCGATGGTACATCTCAAGAGCCAGCAGAGACAGCAACAAATCACACTTCAGTATGGTTTAGCCTGCTTCCCTCAGGGCTAAAGGGACTAGAGTTTTTTTGGCTCTCCATGTCAGGACAGGACAGACTGAGATGACTAATCGTTAGAATGAACACTATGACTAAGCTAACCGCCTTAACAGCTTAGCACCACTAAACCATAGCATTTATCGAATATGAACACTTTTTAGTGAGTAAGTAGGCAAGCCAAATATTTCTTGTGTGGGTTGGGAACAGAGTTTACATTATCAAAAGCCAAATGCTCTAAGGGAGATTAAGACACAAGAATAGAGTCAAAAAGGGATGCTTTTTTGCATGCTGAAAGTGCTAAAGACGTCTTTTTAATCCATGCAGTTGCCTATTGTCCCATGCACGATAGAGCGATCTTTCCACAGGTGGGCATTAATGCCAAAACCACACTTTCAGGATTGCCTGCCTAAATACAGGCTGTCATAAAAGCCCAGCAGGGTTTGTTTTGAGTGCTGCACAAGTTGATAGACACTGTGGGTCCCTGCCAACCCTCGTCTACTGAAACGACACTCTGCGTTTATTGCAGTCACTGGTGCATTTT
Organism: Onychostoma macrolepis; assembly: GCF_012432095.1. Lineage (NCBI taxonomy): Eukaryota > Metazoa > Chordata > Actinopteri > Cypriniformes > Cyprinidae > Onychostoma > Onychostoma macrolepis. The sequence goes on along the minus strand of NC_081168.1, from coordinate 4,999,170 downwards.
GTCCGCCCTTAGCCTGAAATCAGCTGTTGAGCCATGGAGCACACTTATCCAAGCCCCTAACACCCAGTTGTAAAAAGGTGTCTGAAAACCTCTTTTACTAATTCACAACACTTCAGTGGCTCTTAAGCCGTGGCTCATTTTCAGTCAGTTTCTTGGCAGCTGGGAAGACTGGTCTTTTGGCTAAATCCTCACTGACACGGATGTGAATAATCGTTGTTCCCACGGCTTGTATACCACAGGCTGACCTAGTATAAACAGTGGAACAAAACAAATAAAGCTTGAAAAACAAAGAAGGGAAAGTAAAACGGGCAGCCTGGTGTGAACGAACAGGTGTGCCATCCATCTGAAGCTGGTGGCATTGATCAGCTTGTCTGTTCTTCTTCTGTGTTTGTTTAGGTGTGATCAGCACCCTTGCTCCTCTGGACCGGGAACAAAAAGCAGAGCATATCATTGAGGTTGGTTCACTTGCTTCCTTCTGTTTACTAGGTCATGAACCTCAGGCCTGAGCCTTTCTCTGGCTGATTGCTGAGAACAGGTTGTTGTTTGTGTTTCCAGTGTGTTGTTATGTATTATAGTCTTAAATGGATAGTTGTAAGTTACACATAAAGGAGAAATTTTGGAGAATATTCAGGTTCGTCTTTGCTATACAACAATTCACAGTGTCCATAAGCTTCAAAAGGACAAAAAAGCATGATAAATGTATATATGACTTATTTTAAGTCATCTGAAGCCAAGCTCATTTTTGAGTACTGAACAGACAGAAATGTAAAATGATTCACTCATAATCATTTCCTCTAGTGTGCTGTTAACTTCAGATCCATTGTGACCGAATCATTGAGTCAGTGTTGAATCAGAGAACCAGATCTGTCCAATTTGTGAATGAATCACTCTTTTGAGCCAGTTTTTTACTTTTTTTATTTTTTTCGACAAACTGGTTGCTCTGGTTCACTAATCAAACATGATCAGTTTGAATCATTTGATATGGCGCTGTTGTTGTGTGGTAAAGAAATACACGAAGATTCACTTAAAATTAGTCCTATAAAAAGCATTATATTAGTCCTATGAAACAGCATTTCATTTTGGGTGAAGTACATGAAGCATATTTGTAGTGTGCTTAATAATTGGTAATAATAAAAGGGTTGATTTTGAAAACATTTTTGATCACCCATTAAAAAATTACATTTGATTTTTGATAACAATTTGCTGAAAATTCACATTTGAATCACATAGTGAGTAAACTTCATTTTAAAACAGTTACAGTCACATACATTATTTGTTTAAATGTGCTGCCTCAAAGAAATGTTGTTGGAAAGTAAAATGGATATGAATTCTGTGGATATGGTTACAGTAAATGCTAATATAAAGAATATTGCAGTTATAATATTTTATATTTAGACTGTTGTATTATTCATTATTAAATATCTCTGTTTTTAATATTTATTTAATGTTGGAAACATTTTATTTTATGGTGTCCATGTTACATTACATGTGTACTTACTATTATAATAACAACAGATTATGCATAATTACATGCATAATTTATGTATGTAATTAATGTAATTGCATAATTAATGATTATGCATAATTACAAGGACTGTATCTTAAAATAAAGTGTTACCTTAATGTTTAAGTAAAATTTGGATTTGTGAACCTAAGAGCCAGTTTTATAGTTTGTCTTGTGTTTGATTACAGTGTTACATCGAAATATTTAAACATTTTTAAAATTTCATAATGCATGCAACAGAGAGTTAAATACTCTGTGGAACAGCTGTTAATTTAAAGACAAATGCGTTTTTGATTTGTGCACATGATGTTCATGATGTTTTCCTCTCCTGTTGTTGTTTAGGTCATGGTATCAGATGAAGGGGCCCCTCCACTAAGCTCGACTGCAACCGTAGTCATTGAAGTCCTGGATGAAAATGATAACAGCCCTCAGTTCAGCCATAAGCTTTTCCAGGTAAAACTCCCTGAGCGGCAGAGCATGGCTGGGCCTCAGGAGATCTACAGGATGGTGGCCCGTGATGACGATGTGGGGCCCAACGGCATGGTCAAGTACAGTCTGGAAGACAGCAGTGAGGATCGGTTTAATATTCATCCTGAGACCGGGGTGGTGACAGCTAGAGGAGAGTTTGTTCGGGGCAGCTACAGTATTCTGACGGTACGGATACAAATTAGGGCTGTGGATTTTTAGGTTGACTCACGCTGTTTTGATTTGGTTTGGAACAACCATTTGAATCAGTATTTTAAAAAAATGCATTTATACAGAATATGTTAAGAAATATGTGTGTGTGTGTTCACTGCTGTGTGTGTGCACTTGGGATGGGGTTAAATGCAGAGCACTGATTCCGAGTATGGGTCACCATACTTGGCCACATGTCACGTCACTTTCACTTTCATACTGTTGTTAACTCATTACTCATGTCACAGTTCTATCACAGCTTTGGGGGGAAATCACACATGAGTTTAATTTTTTTGTAGTAAGAAGTACACTACAGGTCAAAAGTTAAGATTTTTTAAAGATTTTTAAAAAATGTTTTAAGTATCTGTTGCTCACAAAGGCTGCATTTATTTGATCATAAATACAGTGAAACTGTAACATTGTAAACTATTATTACAATTTAAAGGGACTGTTTTCTATTTGATTATTTTAAAACGTCATTTATTAGTGTGATGACCAAAATTTTATGGAATATATTGTGATATTTGTTGGTATAAATTTTCTTTATGCTTGACGAATGTTTTAGTGAAATCAATGACTTGATTTCAGGATATATTGCTTAAAAATACTGCAGATTCATATGCATCTTTCTTGAAATATGACTTTTGAATTATGAAAGCTGAATTTTTAGCATCATACTCTAGTCTTCAGTGTCACATGATCCTTCAGAAATCATTCTAATAGGAAGAATTTATTTCTTATTAGCAAAGTTTTGTGGAAACCATGATACAGAATAATTTCTGAAAGATTATGTGACACTGAAGACTAGAATAATGATGCTGAAAATTCAGCTTTACCATCACAGGAATAAATAACATTTTAAAATATATTCACATAGAAAACAGTTATTTTGAATTGTAATAATATTTCACAATTTTTTTAAAATCAAATAAACAGCATTGGTAAGCATAAAAATATTTAAAAATCATAATTATTAAAAAATAATAATAATAATTAGCCAGTAGTGCAAATGATCCACAATTCAAAAGTCATATTTCAAGAATGATGTATATGAATCTGCAGTATTTTTAAGCAATACAAGTCATTACATTCTACAAACATAAACCAAATTTATGGCAACAAATATCACATGATATATTCTATATGTTTTTCACCTTTTGTTTTCTCCTTCCCTATAATAGATTCAAGCAACAGACCAAGGCAACCCTCCAAGAATGTCTAAGACCCGTCTGCATGTTGAATGGCTGCCCCAACCTGAGCCCAGCTCCGATGTGCTGGCTTTTGATGAGCCTCCCTTTAACTATGTGGTGATGGAGACCGATCCTGTCACTGACATGGTGGGAATCATCCGAACGGAGATCCCACAGAACCTTCTCTTGTTTGACATTATCGGTAAGCACATCTCTATCACTTATCAAACTTAACTGTATTAGAGTCAAACAGTAAGTATGTTGGGTATCATGCTACAGCATGTAGGGGGTCTGGTGTCACGTGATGAGATCTGTGCCAGGAGCCTGATCTTAGCAGTGACACATTTCTTCAGATGACAAGCCAGAGCACCAGAGGAGCTGCCTTCCTCACAGCTCTGCCATCAGTCTCTCTGTAGCCGTGCAAGCAGCACATATTCGCCTGCGGTTAAGGGCTGAACCTGACCTTCACTCTGCTCCCACATTCTTACCTTCAGCCCTGCAGACTCACTCCGAGAGAAATGAGCTTCAGTGGAAATAAATCACAAGCATTTGTAGTAGGGAGGGAAAACGAATCGCATGGAAGAGAATTCACCTGTTGGGTACAGATCTTGTTTTATCTCAGCGTGGTTCTGAAATGAAGACAGCGAGGCCCGCATTAATTTACATTCGTTATCTTACTCTTAGATATGAACACATTATATTTTAACCAGAAAACTGTGGTCATTCTGATGAAAAAGACTCTTTGATACGAGACCCAGAGTCATACATTTCAGATAACTTACACATAGCTCTGAATTTGTCATGCATAATTTTGTGATTTATTAATGTTAGGTCATATATATGTATTTTTACTTTGTGCTTTAAATTATGATTTTTAATTTGATTCTGTACTTGATAAATGAAGCTAGACAGTTAGAAGTGATGTGATTACCTAAATGTATAATTAAAAGTGCTAGTCTGTAAACCCTGCACCTATTTAATTAGAAAGAAAACCAATGACAAAAATACGCAAATATTGTAATAAGTCATGGATTATTACTGTGCATGCCTGAATTAACAGTGCATATTTGATTTGTTCATTAAAGCATTAAATATTCTATAATGGTTTTATGATGGACTTCAAAGTATTAATTTATATTAAAATCAATAATTTACATAAACAGCAGAAAGAATATTCATATTCATCTTAGTGCAGTGTTGGTTAGAAGTTGCATCTCTAGTGTGTTTAACTTTAACCCTAACCCTGACTTTTCATCATTTAGTTTGAAGGCTTTGTTTTGCTGTAGCAGCCCATGAGAAGCCAATTATGTAGTATTAATTAAAAAAGATCATCAGACAGCTTTTGTTCAGAATATATCTCAAAACCTCCATCAAGGCCAGTATTAGATATGGTTGATCTTCAGCAAAGAGATAGATCCATTTGAAGACTGCTTTGTAAAGGTTAGAAATAAAAATAGTGAATAGGCACCTGAAAATATAGTTATTAAATCAGGACCAGAAAATCTTCAATAGGTGGAATTTTTAATAAACACCATCTGTTAAAGCAAGCATGAATTTACCCCCACTGAGTAAGACGTCTGGTCTTTTCATGCATGTGCCAAATATTTTCCCTTAAACAATAGTGCTGATGTGATGAATAGTGTCACAGGAGTGCCCTTGTTTTCTGTCATTATTGTACCAGGATGGGTATAACAACAAAGTCTCATGTGGGTGTTAGAGAGAAACTGCATGATTGGTACCCATAATCTGAAATGTTGAATCTACAGTATGCTGGTGCTTTTCATCAAGGCTTTTTTTGTTGCAACTCGTGCGCTTATTTTACTCATACAAGATTTAGAGGATTGCATGTTTATTATAGTTCACCTGAATCTAACTGTCACAACACTTCATGTTACTCAGCCCTAAAGCAATGCATACGGGTACACACACTTGGTAAACCACGTGTGAAACGTTATTTTCTAACTCAGCAGATTTTACATTGGACACTGAGTGTTGACCTAAAACAGAACCAAAAACAGTACAAAAGTAAGCAATTCTCTTAAAATCAAACATTATAATGCATTAATCTTCATTATATAAATATAATATTGAATTAGAATGTTTGAAGCAACGTGGTTACATAAATTTATAATTAAAAGCACCACTCTCTATACAAACATTGTAATAAGTTATTACTTTTATGGATTGTTGTAATTGTGTAATATTGAAATGCATACATTTAAATAATATTACTGGAATGTTATATTAAAATACATAAACAATGATTAATAGACCAGCTAGAGAAGCAACAAATGAATATGCACCATAAAGTTTGATTGGATACACGCCTTTGAGTATAATACATGGGAAGTGTTTTATTTTTTATTTTTTATTTTAAAGTTGACAAGCCTTTTTTGTGGTTGCATTTATGTGGTTAGTTACAGACCGATGGGTTGAGAACCACTTGTCTAACCAGTAGCTGATGTTATACCTTAGGTGGTGATGAAGAGCAGGACTTCTACATTGAGAAGAACACAGGGAGCATTGTGAAAGCTAGACGTCTGGATGCAGGCAGAAAATCTCATTACAACTTAACAGTCAGAGTCACAGATGGATTTCAGGCCATAACCACTCAGGTATGAGCACACATGCCAAATCCATCACACAATGAATGCAGAGTCAATAAATTCATAGCGTGCAAATAGAATGCGAGATGAAAGATTTGCCATTGTTATCTGGTCAGCATTTTAATATGTCTCACTTTAAGCCAATGGACAGCTGAGAGTGTAGTGGTTTGTCTTTCTTCTCTAAGGCCTACATTCAAGTAGTGGATATAAATGAGCATCGGCCCAGGTTCTTGAAGAGCCTCTATGAGGTGAGAGTGCCAGAGGACACATCTCCATGGAAGGAGATCCTTCACATCAGTGCCCACGATGCAGATGCCAACAGTGGACTCTTTTACTCCATCCACAGCAGCCTTAACCCAGACAGCCTCAAGTACTTTCACCTGGACCAAAGGAGCGGTGTGCTTGTCATGAAAGAAGAGCTAGACTACGAGACCATCTCCACTCATACACTAATTGTGATGGTAAAGAGATACTTGACTTGACTCATCTAGACTCTCATCTCAAGGTCTTATGTAAATAGTAGCCAGTGCAATCTGTTACAATTACGCACAAGCTTTTAAATTAAATGGGCATGAAAACATTTGGTTATTTTTCCAGTTGAATGATATTAGAATTCATTTAATCATTTTGAGTCACTCACATAATGATATAGATGGGGTCAGAGCACATGGAAGACCATAAATCCACATTCCTGAAACATTCCTGACCTCAATTAAGCACCTAAAAGAGAAAAAAAAAACATCAGTGGTCAAAAGTTATCTTCCTGACCCTTGCACCACACACACATTAAACTGTTTACTTTATCATTGCAGGTACGAGATGAGAAGATCCCAATAAAAAAGAACTTTGCGAAGGTTGTTGTGCATGTAGAAGACTGTAATGACCACAACCCATCTTTTCTGAGTACTCATTATGAGGGCACCATAAGTAATCTGGCACTCACTGGCACTGAAGTGCTACGAGTCAAAGCCCTGGACAAGGATACAGGGAGCAATGCGGAGATTGTTTATTCCTTTCACTCTGGTAAGACATTTGCCTGGAGCACTATGTTGCCTTTGCTTTTTAACAACTTTTGCGTTCATGGAAAGCACAGATACAAGTCTTGCCTTTATACTTAATTTTTTTAATGTGGCATTTATAAATACTCTTGGGTGGCAATTAAAAAAATGATAATCATGTTTAATCTGTTTTTGACATTTAACAAAATAAAGCAAACTCTCTCTTTTTTGTCCAGGTGGGAATATAGATGGTGCTTTTGAAATCGATCAGGAGACAGGAAACATTCGTGTGTCTGATGCATTAGACAAACTTCCACAGGAGCAGTATCACCTCACAGTAAAAGCCACAGATCAGGGCTTTCCCCAGCGCAGTGCCCTTTGCCCAGTTACCATCACCGTAAAGCTGTCTGAATTCACACCACCCAGGTTCTCCTCTGAAGAATACATCACTGAGATAAGTGAGGCCGTGCCTCCTGGCTCCCCTGCACTGTTTGTCTCCGCCAGCTGCCCATCTTCAGTGCTGTACAGGATCAATGACGGCGACCCCAATGGAACGTTCCACATCAACATAAACTCTGGACTCTTGTCTGTCCGAAACGCACTTGATTTTGAGCAACACCCTTCCTACCGTCTGACAATAAGAGCTACAAATACAGCGGGAGTCTCATCTGATGCAATGGTTTACATTTATGTGATAGATGAAAATGACAACGCCCCTGTTTTCCATCAGGACACTTATTATGGGCAAATTAGCGAGTCTGCGCCCCTCAACAGCTTGGTAACTGGAGAGAACAACACGCCATTAGTGATTAAGGCGTCAGATGCGGACAAAGACGCAAACGCTCTTCTGGTCTTCCAAGTCCTTGAGCCTGCTGCTCAGAAAGTGTTTAAAATAGACCCAAGCATGGGTACCATCTCCTTAAAGTCTACAGTTGACTTTGAGGCAACACCTGAATTTTTCTTCACAGTTCAGGTGTGGGATTCTGGTGAGCCATCACTAAGTGCTTCCAAGCCATGCAGAGTAAACATTCGTGTACTGGACATTAATGATTGTCCTCCCAAATTTGCTTTACCTGTATATGAAACTGCCCTCACCTTACCGGTTTTTGAAGACATGGATGTGATCCAAGTGACAGCTCATGATGCAGATTCAGCAGTGGCCTACATGATTTCAGAGAGTACTAGTAAAAATGCTTTTAAAATAGACCAGTCCACTGGAATCATCTTGGTGAATGATTCGTCTGAACTGCAGTCTCATAATGAGTTAAAGATCACAGCCTCAGATGGGTTATATAAAGACACTACCCTAGTGAGATTCAATATCACCAATGCAGCAAAAACTAGTCTGAAGTTTGAGGACAGGATGCATGTAGCTACTGTACTTGAGAACAGTACATCTATTAAAATTTTAGCCGTTCTGAGAGCAACAGGTAGCTACCTGAGTGAGCCCTTGCAGTACACTGTCTTGAACCCACATGGGAAATTTGCAGTGATTCCATCGTCTGGAATCCTGCAGACCACCGGCGTTCCGTTTGACCGGGAGGAACGGAATGAGTATGATGTGGCTGTGGAAGTCCGAGACATGAGGCATCCTCCACGTGTGGATGTCACTCATGTTAAGGTCTATATAGATGATATCAATGACAATGCCCCAGAAATATCAAATTTGCCTCATTCGCTGAAGATATCGGATGAAACCGAACCAGGGGATGTTCTCTTTCAAGTGCTAGCAACCGACAATGACTCAGGTGAGAATGGATCCATACTATTTTCACTGGAGGACGATTTCAGTCTCTTCAGGATCGACCGTTATCTTGGAGATGTGTCGTTACTAAGACCTTTAGATTTTGAGTCTTTGAATAAATATGTTCTTACTGTACTGGCATCAGATGAAGGTGAGCCGAGTCTGTCAGCCGTCGGGACGCTGTATGTCCAAGTGCAAAATCGTTCTCATCCCATATTTCAAAGTCTGTACTACCCATTGAAATTACCTGAGAATATTAAGCCATTTACAACGATCCTGCATGTGCAAGCAAGAAATCCTGAAGGATACCGCCTTATCTACAATCTAGAAGAAGACAACGCCTCCAGGTTCTTTAACATCGATTTCAAAACAGGGGTCTTAAGTGTCACTGATTTCCTAGACTTTGAGACTCAAACAAAGCATATTTTGACTGTTCGTGCCACGGATTCGGTGACTGGCACCTTTACCGAAGCCAATGTAGAGATTGACGTAGAAGATATAAACGACAATGCCCCTGTCTTTCAGAGTCTGTCTTATGTTGCAGATGTGTCTGAAGGCCTTCCAATAGGCACATCTGTTTTACAAGTCTCGGCTGTTGACAGAGATTCAGGCAGGAATTCAGATATAACTTACCAGCTGGTCGATAAAGAAAATTTTTTGAAATTGACCCACTAAGTGGGATTTTGGCGACATCGCAAGTATTGGACTATGAAACCTCGCAACAGTTCACTCTGAAAGTTAAAGCCACAGATAAAGGCACACCACCTCTCAGCAGTGAGGCTCAAATCATCGTGAACGTCATAGATGTAAATGATAACCCTCCAGATTTTAGCGAGCCGTCTTATCGTGCCTCTCTTGATGAAAAGGCCACTTGTGGCCACATCATTATCAAAGTTCAGGCTTCAGACCCCGATAGCAAAGATGACCTCCAATATAAGATCCTGTCAGGCAATGAAGGGAGATATTTCTCTATTAATGAATCATCCGGACTTATCTCGTTCTCGAATGTGTGCAAGAGAAACCTGGATCCGTTTTATAATCTCACCGTTGCGGTTTCCGACGGTGTGTTTCAGAAGACTGCCCCTGTTAACATTGACATGACAAACGGCAACAAGCACAGCCCCTATTTTAGCCAGAACATTTACGAGGCAGATCTGGCAGAGAATGCAGAAGCAGGAACTCGTGTGATTCGATTGGCTGCTATTGACCCGGACGATGGTCCATACGGCAGTGTTGATTACACTATCATTAACAAGCTTGCTGATGAGAAATTCTCTATTGACGAAGACGGACAAATTGTGACTTCTCAGTCTTTGGACAGAGAAAATCCATCGCAACGTGTGATCGCGATTAAGGTCATGGCTAAGGATGGAGGAGGAAGAGTGGGGTTTTGCACTGTGAAGATTATTCTAACAGATGAAAACGATAACGCCCCTCAGTTTAAAGCCTCAGAGTATCAGATTTCCATTCAATCCACGGTGAACAAAGGCTCACCGGTTATACAGATAATGGCTTATGACGCAGATGAAGGTAAAAACGCTGACGTCACTTACACAGTAGAAGAAGCAGAAGAGGTTACGGAAGATATTATTGAGGTCAACCCTTTTACCGGAGTGGTCAGCGTCAAAGAGAGTCTGGTTGGTTTGGAAAATAAGATTTTCAGCTTCAAAGTTAAGGCCAGAGATGGAGGCATACCTTTTTACAACTCCTCTGTGCCAGTACAGGTCAAAGTGGTCCCACCGGAGGTCACTCTGCCCCAGTTTACAGAGCCATTGTACTCGTTCTCGGCATCTGAAGACCTCCCTATCGGATATGAGATAGGCACAATCAAGGCGGACGCTGACATGCCACTGATATACAGCTTGGTGAATGGCAACACTGTAGACAGCAACAACGAACATGTTTTTGCTGTTGACAAAGACAGCGGTACTCTTGTAATGCAGAAGAACATTGACCACGAAAAAACCAAGGTGTACAAGATCGATGTGATCGCTCAAGGAAATCACAATGGCACCGATGTAGCATCTCTTGTATCTGTTCACATAGAGGTTCAAGATGTTAATGACAATCAACCTATGTTCGAGGCGGACCCCTATGAGGCCTTCCTGGCTGAGAATTTGCCCCCTGGCACCACGGTCATTCAAGTGACAGCTAATGATGCAGATACAAACGTCAATGGAGAAGTCTCATATATGCTTGAGCCGGAGTCAGATGATATTGGCGACATTTTTATCATTGATTCGCAAACTGGCTGGATTACTACCTTAAAGAGGGCTGATTCTGAGACCAAACAGCTTTATAGATTCTATGTGGTGGCCACTGATCATGGTGACTCTGTCAAACTATCCTCTTCTGCACTAGTTGAGGTTACTATCACAGATGAAAACGATAACCCACCTCAGTTTACAGACGAACTGTACCAAGGGTCCATCCTTGAGAACAGCAAGCCTGGAGAAACCATTGTCACTCTGACGACTGCTGATAAAGACGTGTCTGCAGAAAACAGACAGATTGTATGTTATATAACAGGTATGCAAAGTCACTTCTGTAGTTAAATGATGCCTCATTGTCTGTAGAGATTACAGTTGTCATTACCAAGTTTAAATCATTCATGAAACTGAGTTCTGGTAGTTCTTCTGGCTTTACAGTTCAGCTTTGACATTTTAATTCAAGTCTGACTGTTGTATAAACAGTTTTGCATGGGTGAAGTTATGTATTTTGGTTTTAAACAAATACTGTTGGTGTTTTCATCTCTGAAGATGGAGACCCATTGGGCCAGTTCTCAGTCACAGAAACTGGGGAGGAGTGGACAGTGATTTCCAAAAGTCCGCTTGACAGAGAAGACAAAGACAGATATAACCTTAAGATAATTGCCACAGATGGAAGGTTTCAAACATCTGCTAATGTAGAGGTCCATGTTCTTGACCTCAATGACAACAGTCCTTTGTGTGAGCAAGTAAGTCAGATATTCTCCAGAAGATATACAGTATGTATACTATGTGTGCTTCTTCAACTATGGACACTTTGTCTCTGTGGACATGTAGAAAATAAATGCAAAATAGTAATAAATAAATCTGGTGAAATGAACACATTTTTAAATGTAGGAAGAAATAAACAATGCATGCATGGGAAAATGTTTCCAATATGTTATTCATGAAGTAGATTGAAAACATTGAAATCCATTCAAGAAAAATCACTCTAGGGACACAAAAGTGCCTGTAGAAACACCCAAATACTAAAAGTACTTGGGTTATTGTTCTCAAATGACATAACTTTATGAAATATGATGTTAATGTTGAAATATGATGACAAGCTATTTTTTTTTTTTTTTTGGAAACTTCCCACTTTATCCCTTTTCCCAGCTACTTTATACTGAGGCTATCATGGAGAATTCCAACTCGGGCTTGTTCATCCTGAAGATCTCTGCTTCTGACCCCGACATTGGGACAAATGGCCAAGTGTCATTCACTCTCCATGGACCTAATGCAGACAAGTTTCATCTTGATTCCAGAACTGGTAATTTTGATCTCCAGATCTAGTCCCTCCTACATTTTCCTAGAAGAATTAACTGTTTAAAAATAGTTGGAAACAGTTAGAGATTGCGTTTGCTTACTACTTTTTTTGAGGAAATCAAATCAACAACAAAGATAAGAGGCAACTTTCCCAGGGCATTTGGAATTTTTGGAATTCCTTGTAAACAATGAGAGTATTTGATTTATGATAAGTTTATGTGACTTGCCTTCTTCCAGAGTATCCTATCTTAATGTAACATCTTTTAAGATGGTTATATTGTGTTTCCAAGATACAAGATGCATGAAATGCTTTGGGCAAAGGTAGAAAACAAAGGACTGTGTCAAGCTCTGAAGTGTTTAATTCCTGAAACAGCAACTTTCTTTGTTTTTTGTAGCCATGTTAAAGAAAAGAAACCACTAATTCCAAGTAAATAATCTGTTGCACACCTTTATCAAATAAATAACTAGTCGAGGCTCGTCTCAGATACCGTACATGTTACAACACCTTGTGTTTAACCCTCCCATGTTATTGTCAGTAAAGCCTTGTTTCGAGCATATGCATGCTTTAAAAAAAATTTTCTTTTTTTTTTTAGGAGAGCTGTTCACCCTTGCTGTCTTGGACCGGGAGCGAGAAACGGAATATGATCTTGTTGTCAAAGCGACTGATGGCGGTGGCCGCTCTTGTCAGGCAGACATCACACTCATGGTGCAAGACATGAACGACAACCCGCCACAATTCTCCACAAGCCACTATGAAATCACGGTGTTTGACAACACAACGATTAGGACGCCTATTGCAGTCATCTATGCCAAAGACCCAGACACAGGTATGGTACTGCTTCTCTTGTCACGAATGGCTGCTTCAAAGCAAAAAACACAGACTATTTTCGGCTTATCCACTCAGAAAGCGTTAAAAGCCCCCAGTTTTTTTTCCTTGACCCATTGCACGCAGGTTGAAATCCTAAAGGTATGCATCGTTTGATGTGGGATTGAAGGCTGTGACAGAGAAACATGATTAGGGAGGGAAAGACCACACCTGGAGATGTGTGTGAACATGTACACATACTGACTGCTGTCACAGGGATTCATGTGAATTTGAACTACTTTGCCTTTATAGAATGTCTTCAAGCAAATTAATAACATTATCCTCTCTAAGCACAAGTATTACGCAAATGTGCAAAGTCAAAAACAGAATGTGTTTATCTTGCAGTGTGAACATCAATCAATGGTAACATTTTATTCTGATAGTCCACTTTGCTAACTATAAGCAACTAGATGTCAACTAACAGTCATTAGAGTATTAGTAAACTGTCTGCTTAATATCTGCTAACACTTTAGTATGACTATAAGTAACTTTGCAAGTACGTCAACTTATTCTACCAACCCTAACCTAACAGTCTACTTATACTGAAATGAGTGTTAGTTGACATGTAGTTACAAATTAATGACAATGGCAAAGTTACTTAGAGATAATAGAATGTCTAAAGTAAAAAATAAAGTGTAAATCAACAGTAACCAATTAAATAATTATACGTTAACACTTTATATTAAGGACCAATTCTCACTATTAACTAGTATGCATATTACTAATATATTGGCTGTTTATTAGTAAATATGAATGCATTATTCTGCATGACCATATTTTAGATTCCTTAATCCTAAACTTAACAGCTACCTTACTAACTATTAATAAGCAGCAAATTAAGAGTTTATTGAGGTAAAGTCGCAGTCAGTAGTTAGTTAACAGTGAGAAATAAACATATTACATTTAAGACCCCAAATCATTTTTAAGCATCTGTTGTTCTGCCATTCCTGAACTGAAATACTGAGAATATTATGTTATATAACTCTTCCAGGTATAAACTCAGAGGTGAGATACTCTCTTCAAGGCGCCGACAGCGGTTTCTTCTCCCTAGATGAAATCTCAGGCATTCTGAGACTGGAGAGATCTCTAGCCGATGAGACCAAGTCCACTTATGAGATGAAAGTGAAAGCCACTGACCGAGGCCTCCCTCGCCACCTTTTCTCCTTCGCCACCATTACAGTACACGTGGTCATCCTGAGTGATTACCAGCCGTTGTTTCTTAGCTCGGAGTACTCTGTACAGATCCCAGAATCACTTCAGATCGGATCGGAGGTGATCAGCGTGTCCGCCCTCACCAAAGATAGCACTGAAAGTGAGCCTGTGCGATATACTATCATCTCTGGCAATGAAGATGGCCGATTCCAGATAAACCCCATGACAGGTAGGGGCTTTTCAAATTGAGGTTGCTTTTTTGAAATATACAGCATCAAACATGTCAACATTTTTACATACTGTATAGAAACACTTAAAATTTTAGAGGTAGATTTAGGTTTATTTTTGGTAGTGTGAGATCTTTTATTATGATGAAATCAAAGTGCAAACAATGTTATTTATGAATTAATGATATAAAAAATACTTCTATGTATTTAATGCACATAATGCACTATGTATAAAATGTTTTTACTTTTCACTTGATGGTTATGTGGCATTTTTAAAGTGATTCAATTTAATCTTTGAGAAAATGCCATTAAAAGTTCCAATATTGTTTTCAAAAAAGTTTGGTCACACTTTATTGTAAGGTCCAGTTCTTACTATTAGCTAACAATTAACTATGACTTTTGCATCAATAAACTCCTAATTTGCTGTTTATTAATAGTAGTTTAAGTTAAGGATTATGGGATCTAAATTATGGTCATGCAGAATAATGCAATAATATGTGCTTTATACACTGAACAAAATTATAAATGCAACACTTTTTTTTAGCTCCCATTTTTCATGATTTATTTGTTGTTTCACAACAATGGGCCTCAGGATCTCGTCACGGTATCTCTGTGTATTCAAAATGCCATCAATAAAATGCACCTGTGTTCGTTGTCCATAACATACGCCTGTCCATACCATAACGTTGACATCAGCAAACCGCTCACCCACACAACGCCATACACGCTGTCTGCCATCTGCCCTGTACAGTGAAAACCGAGATTCATCCGTGAAGAGAACACCTCTCCAAAGTGCCAGACGCCATCGAATTTGAGCATTTGCCCACTCAAGTCGGTTACGACGACGAACTACAGTCAGACGGCTTATGGTAGAGAAATGAACAGTCAATTCACGGGCAACAGCTCTGGTGGACATTCCTCCAGTCAACATGCCAATTGCACGCTCCCTCAAAACTTGCGACATCTGTGGCATTGTGCTGTGTGATAAAACTGCACATTTTAGAGTGGCCTTTTCTTGTGGCCAGCCTAAGGCACACCTGTGCAATAATCATGCTGTCTAATCAGCATCTTGATATGACACACCTGTGAGGTGGATGGATTGTCTCGGCAAAGGAGAAGTGCTCACTAACACAGATTTAGACAGATTTGTGAACAATATTTGAGAGAAATAGAAAACATGTACTATGTACTTTTGTGTACATAGAAAAAGTCTTAGATCTTTGAGTTCAGCTCATGAAAAATGGGGGCAAAAACAAAAGTGTTGCATTTATAATTTTGTTCAGTGTAAGTACTAATGAACAGCCAGTATGCTAGTAATATGCATTGGAATTGGTCCTTAAAATAAGGTGTTACTGAAAGTTCTTATGTATTTTACACTCTTACATTTTAGGGACCTTTTAACTAAAAAGATTTGACTGCAGCCCATGCAACACAAAACAATTACATTGACTTTGAGGCTGAATGTGTTTGTGATCTATGTACAAAACATTACTCATCATTACTTGCAAAAAGTAGACATGATATATTAGCATACTGCCATTGATCGTCTGTGGCTTATTCCTGTTGTGTGTAGCTGGAATTTTCTTCAGCATGAGTAAATGTTGAACAGAAGAACCTGTGCTGACATGTATCCACACAGGCACTTGCCAGCTTGTTTATTCCCATCTGTTCATTCCTCTTAGTCTCTTCTCTCTCTCTCTCGCTCATGTGCTCTTATCGCGAATCCTCAGAGCCTTCGTGCTGTAGGACTTTTGTGAGCGATTGAGCCAAACTCTTTATTAGCTGTCAAATAATACACTACTTTGAGTTCTGCTAGCAGGCTTTCTGCACAAATCAATTGGCTATTTAGAGATCATTTCAATCCAAAAGCTATAAGTCCACTGTGTAGTTGCTTATAGTCTCATAGCACATAACAGTCAAGCTCAGGTCTGCTGGGTATGCATTAGATTTTTGACTTTTTCTATTTGCCTAGAGTGTAGTGATTCTTTTTAAGATGTGCTATCTAGACAAACCTTTATATGGTATAAGAAAGTAAAGAAAATAGATGATTTATTGTAGTTCAGTAGCAGTTTTCTATGTCAGCAATATTTTCTTTCAGTGGATTCTTTTAGTGAAGTTTGCATGTATTTTTATACCACTGCATTTCAATAGAAATCTCCCCTTCTTTGAACAAAAGCTGAGGCTTTTTATCTTTTTATCTTTGATTGTTCTCAGGTGTCCCGTTTTCCAAAAAGGGGCAGCTAATCACGTTTTAACTTTAATAATCAAAGACTGTTTGTACATGAGAATATTTTTCTTCAATAAGTTCATCAATCATACATTAAACCACTTGCACTATATTATTTTGCCTTTTTCACAATAATTGTAGGATTAAAAAATAAATACATTTAATTTACATTTCTTAAACCTAATTAAACGCAATGAGAACCAGTAACACTGATGGATTCATGGGTAAGATGATTTACATGATGTAGCCATGAATTACAGGAATAAAAAATATGACCACATAAGACAATCACCTGACCTACTCTGGTGAAAAAGTGATCATAATTTGATTAACAACATAACACTGCTGACATTTCAAAAGAACTCTTAAATCAGGGGGGCTTAATGAAATGTCACAGAAATATAAGACTATGGACAATCTAATGGCTCAGTCACTGCAAATAGCCTCAGGAAAGACTTTAAAATATCAGTTTGCTACTGCACTTTTAAAATGACTCGGAGATAAAAAAAAGAAAAACTATAAAATTGAGAATATCGCTGCTTACTTGAGCTAATTGTTGAACTGGCAAGTTTGCACTTGCTTGTTAAAACTGGAAGGTCCACAAGGGTTAATTATGTGCAAGTGAGTCGTTTTGCAGGTTACTGTCGGCTAATTAACTAGGTTATTTTCCCCCACCCATACAGACCTTAGTCAAGGTAAACAGAATATTTATTTATTTATTTTTTTAATGGTGAATGACAATGAGGTGATGAGGGATAGATGAACTTTTATTTGGTGAATGACGATAAGGCAGTGAGGGATAGATGTACAGTCTGTTCAACAGATTGTACTTTTGTGATCTGGGTGTTAATCATCAGTCAAGTAAAGCTGTCCATTCTCACAATAATTATGAAAACAGGCAAAACTACCCAACACAGAATTTGTCATTGTGAGCTGAAGGGACATAATCCTTTATTGTCATACTGTATGTGTGACATCAACATTACAGGATAATAGGAGCAATTATATGCTATAGATTCATAACTGATTTAGACATGCTGACATGATAAAGCACATGAGTTTTTCATTGCAGGAACTCATGAATGGGACTACTGACTACTTTAGCCGTTCTACTAAGTAACTTTGCAACAGACATGTCGTCAACCTGCAGCAAATTATTCTACTAACCATAAACTAACCCAACAGTCTGCTAATACTCTGAGAGTTAGTTGACATGTAGTTGCAAAGCTACTTGTAGTTATTAGAATGTCTAAATTGGATCATCGAAATAAATTGTAACCCATGAATCATATAACTCATAAAATAATTTCATTTTTCCAGTTTTTGCATCTTCCAGTAGATGTCACAGTTTTACATCTTATTACCCACGGTTCAGTGTCACATTGCATCTCTCACGACGAGATGATTCTTGGGCTGTGATCTCTGCATTGACAAAATGCTCTAAAGTTATTTCAGTCATTCAAAGCAAATGAAAAATAAAAATAAGACCAGACATAAACTGATGTCTGACACTGATGGCTATTGCAATCCACATGGACTGTTATTTTTATGAATGCCGAGCTGCATCATTCTCCATCTTACAATTAATTGATCTACAAAAACACACATTTGGCAGAGAAACAGAGAACACACTGATGCATCTTCATCACACTTGACATTGACAAGTGCTCCTTTTGCTTAGACGAGGATTACTTTTGCTGTCCACTCTTGCATTGAACACAAGCTCTATGTTCAACCACGCCTCTATTGACAGAACGTGTACCAAGGACAAACACAGCCCTGTTAATAATACGGTGGAGGATCTCTAAGAAAGCCATTAAGTGACACAACATAGCCCTTGATCTTTAAAATCAATAAAAAGAAACATTACAGAAAGCAATTTTGCACTTGTTGCAAACTGGATTCTTGAGCCAAGCAAAAGTGCCAGTGCTTTTGTTGTTCAGTGCCCTCTCATTTTACTCTAATGTGAGCAGACCGACTAGCAAAAGGTCCAGTAGTAAACTTTCTCTTCTGCTTGAGAATGAGACATAAAATAGCAGCGTCTACCCATAATGCACAGAGCAAATCCCACCGGCTTTTCAAATGTTTTAGATGAATCAGCTTCTTGTAGGAATCAACTGCTTTGCAAAAACAGAAAAGGCAACATTGCATAAAAGATATCATGCATTCAGTCCAACTCCACTGTTAAGTACATGAGAGTTATTAATCGTGTTGGAATGTGAGTTTTCTATGTGGTCGGCGGATGCAGCAATAAAAGAAAATCAGCTGGTGTTATATTGAAATGCTTTCAAACCTTATTCTACCTGAGTTTCTGTCAGCACTATTCTGCACTGAGCACACAGTATGTTAGGCACACAAAACAACAGTTTAGTTTGGATAAATCTAAAGCAGATGAGCATAAACTTTGAACAATAAATCTTTCATTATCGCACTTCACATTAGAAACAGGTTTCTCTTCACCAAAACCCCTAGACCAGCTGGTAATGTGCTTCTGTCACTGGGGAAATGCAAAACAAACTTATCCAACCCAAGAGATTTTGTATCCTGCCAGCATTGTATTTTGTATTTTAAACCCTCTGGTGCTCCTTATTTGGGAGTCCCACTTGTGATCTTCACGGTCAAAAGTGACCGGACACCGAAAATGTAACTTTTTTTCCCCCTAGTAAAATCCATGTAAAATATTTTTGTTTAATAATATTTTTTCTTTTGTATTTTGAGAGAATTTCATGGTAATAATTAATATTTGATGCAATAATTATGATAAATTTTTCCCATTGAAAAAAAAAAATCAAATATTTTCTATTACTTTTCAATTATGGCAGTATTAAAATAGAGCCAATACCTTTAAAATCAAATTTTTGAAGCCAGATTAGTGCCATCTGGTGGGAGTAAAATAAGAAAAACATCTGCAATTCCATGGTTTAGCCCATAGATTCCCATATAGCTCTATATAAAAGGCCTATTATTTCTCTAATTGCTTTTAGACATAAATACTTATGTTTGTTAAATTGGGGGTTTATGGATATATATTTAGACATTTTCAAAGACAATATTTTGTAAAGGTTTCGATTTTTTATTGGTTTGAAATGTTGATTTAAAGCGTCAGTTTTTGAATTATTATTATTACTACAGTCAAACCTGAACACAGAGAAAGCATTTTGTTACACAAAATATTAAAATTCTATAAAAAGTAACAAAAATGAACAGGATTGTTTTATCAGAGCTTAATCCTTTAGGGGGTCTGATCTGATTTCAACCTCTTATTACAGATTTCTGAGTTGTTATGGCTAGCTATGTGGTTATAACCATACCAATTAATTTGAATGTGTATAATTGTGTATGTGTGTGTCTGTGAGTGTGTGTATGTGTGTGAGTGAGTGGAGCCTAGCAGCGTTTCAGAGTGTAACCCCTTCCTTGCTGTCCCTTTTTTTTTTTTTTTACTGCATTGTAGTTGAATTATTGCTTTTATTTTATATATTTGCTGTGTTACAGTCACACCAGTTCATAGGTGTGTGTGTGTGTGTATAAGTGTGTTTACGCATGGGTGTGAGTGGATGTGTTGGTTTTGCACTCTTGATGTTTTAGAGTTTCACGCCATCATTGCTGTGTACTTTTTTCTGCATTGTGGCAGATTTGTAGATTGTATAGATTTGTTGAATTTTTATGTTTTTCTCAATTTCCCATTCATTTCCTATGGTCATTTTTGAGCGAAGACCACAAATGTGACAATTTTTTCCGGCCACTTAGCCTACTCGAATCAAGCCCTCAGTTTTTTTGTTTGTTCATTATCCAAATGCCATAAAGTCACCAAGTTTCATATTATTCAGATGAAGCTGTGATTTAAAAAAAATACAAAAGTGACCGAAGAGCACCAGATTGTAAACCACTATTTAGTATTTTTTAATCCAAACTTTTCCCATTTTTTTCAGAACAAACTTTACTTTTCTTTGCCATTTTTGCAATTACTTTGGACTAGCTGGAAACTGATAAAGAGATGGCCCAGGCCTGGATGTGATTTTGTTGTTTTGTGCCACAGGTGTGCTGTCAGTGAACTCTGCGCTGAATTTTGAGCTCTGCCGCGAGTATTACCTGTCAGTGGAGGGAGCAAGGGGCAAACCGTCGCTCAGTGACATTGCCACAGTTATCATCAATATCACAGACGTCAATGACAACCCGCCTGTCTTTAACCGCAGTAGCTACAGTGCTGTGATTGCAGAGGACATTTCACCTGGGGACATGGTTCTGCAGGTATCACGCTTTCCCTTAACTGTCACTCAACATCCAATGATAAAACCTTTCAGTCACACTTTATTTTATAAAATAAATCCAATTCTCACTAGTATTAATTAACTATTAACTATGACTTTTGCCTCAATTAACTCCTAATTACTGCTTATTAATAGTTAGTAAGGTAGTTGTTAAGTTTAGGTATTGGGTAGGATTAGGGATGTAGAATATGGTCATGCAGAAAATTTGCTTTGCAATTATTAATAAACATCCAATATGCTAGTTATATGCACGCTAATAACCAACTAGTTAATAGTGAGAACTGTTCACTAAACTGAAGTGTTACCAACTTTTCAAAATAAGGCTAAATCAGACACTGTTATTCCTGAAGGTGCACAACAATATATAATTTTCTTAGTTTTTTCCATGTAAAAATAAATAAAAAATAAACATATAGATACACTGCATATCAAGGTGATAAAAAAATTGTATAAAGATATTAGGTAACACTTTAGAATAGGGAACACTTATTCACTATTAACTACAACTTTTCCCTCAATAAATTCCTAATTTACTGCTTATTAATAGTTAGTAAGGTAGTTGTTAACTTTAGGTATTGGGTAGGATTAGGGATGTAGACTAAGGTCATGTAGAATAACGCATTAATATGTGCTTAATTAGTACTAATAAATGGCTAATATTATAGTAATATGCATGCTAATAAGCAACTAGTTAAGAGACCCTAAAATAAAGTGTTACCAGATATTAATATGGAATAATTATATACAGATATTAAGAGTTATATATTCAGTGAAATATACTGTAATTATCTAGAATTAAGTGCATTTTTCTTACCACATCAGACAATTATATTTTTTTCTTGTTTAATGCTTAAATCGCTTTAAAGACAGAAAATAAATAAATAAAGAGTTAGTTAGTTAGTTAGTTAGGGGGGAAATTATGTCCTCCCTTTTTAACAAATTTTAAGTTGTAATATCTAACTTATAAACAAACAAATATAGTGTTATTTTAGTATTATTTATATGCTATTTTTTCTTAGTTATTTTTATAATTCAGTCATAATTAAAGTTTTAATCACTTGATTATGTGGTTTTGCCATTTTTTAATATTTCTATTTAGCTTTAATTTATTTTTAGTTTTAGTAATTTTAGTACTTCACCTTAAAATGATTTCAGTTAGCTGCCAAGTCAACGCTCAATGCTTTCTATGAAGCAAAATAATGCCAACTGTTGTCAATCTGGTGACAGGATTGAGACAAGCTATTGTGACAGCTGTTGAGTGAATGATTTACTGCATCTGTCAGTTAAGCAATCAGAAAAACAGTTTGAGTGGAGCAATCAGCTAATGGTGATTGTATATGAGCACTCACAGTCTGCTCAGCGATTCGCTGTGACATTAGCCGTGTCTGATGCAGACCGCTAGATTAGACGAATCTGCCGTAATCCAGAGCTTTAAAGCTTTGTTTAATACCATTCAGGTGTGCTCATCTTCCTTTCCTTTCCTAACTGTGCATCTGTCTCAGGTAATAGCCGTCGACCTTGATGGGCCTCCAAATAACTTCATCATCTACTCTATTGTGAGCGGTGATCCAAAGCATCAGTTCAGCATCGACCCTCGCACTGGCCACATAACTGTGCGCTCCACGCTGGACAGGGAAGAGGTGGGTTTCACTTTCACTCCTGAATCACCGCCCAGAGCACTACTCATTTGTTTTTATCAGGGATTTAGTTGTATCTGTTGAATCCTGTGATCACAGATGAACATTTTAATCACTACTGTGCGTATTTGACTGCTGTTATTGAACATCGGTGCCGTGATGTTCATATCTTCATAATCCCACTGACACGGCCCCTCGCCTTTCAGATAACGCACTACTCATTAACCGTGCAAGCTGCCGATGAGGGCGACCCCCCTTTATCCTCCGCCGCCCAGGTGACAGTGACCGTATCTGACGTCAACGACAACCCACCGATGTTCTCGCAGATCAATCACAACCTCGTTCTTCAGGTAAAAACACACGGCCAGAATCTACCTTTTTGCCTCCCTGCATTCCCAGTTATTGATGAATGATTTTGCTTTCTTCAGTCAGACGGCACCGCAATATCACACCTAACGATCTAGAAGAAATTCAAATGAGCTCTACAGATAACCAAGCAAACATTTGATGATTAAAATGGTTATTTCATGGTAGAAATGAAAGAATATGTTAAAAATGGATATTTGCTTCTTGCCGCTCCATCAGACACAAGGTTCAAATAACCAATTTTCACTCAGCTGCTTGTAAATTTCACAATTAGTTACAAACAAAATGCTAGTAACGTGCTGAATTAAATTGGAAATTTTAGAAAGAATGAAATAGCCCTTTCTTGTAAAATGTAATCCAATAGTCTGTTTTATTTATAACGGCAAAAAAAAAAACTTTTAGTAACAGTTTACTTAAAGCCTTTACATATAATGAATTCTAAAATTTGTTTTAATGCATTAATTATGTCTTGTAATAAAACATTGTATGATCTCATGAATAATTGTAACCACAGTTATAATACATTATAATGCCTTTCTATTCACTGTTACACCTTGAGTAAATGTAATGCATTAAAACACATTAAAAAACAAACTTTGGTTACATTTATTTATGAAAAGATATAATGCATTACAGTGTACATTATAATACTTGTATAATGCATTACACATAAAGGCTTTAAGTAAGCGTTACCCCCTTTTGTTTTTTATCAGTGTTGCAATTTCACCATTTTTTTTCCTTCAGTGCACTGAATCACAAGCATAGGATCGTGGGTCATCGAAGGTGCAAAAACGGGACACGGTTGTCATCACATTTGTGCTCTAAGATGCACAGAGGAAGTCAAGAGTTCAGGCTAAAGGGCCAATGAGCCATATATAATATAGTCATTTTTTTCTGCAACAGTGTTCGGACTGTTTACCTTTTCGGTGTCAGCCGGATCCATTGCTTCTAATTATAGGTTCAACTCTGCTGACTTGGAAATATTTTTCACACCCCATTTACCCCCACCCAAGATGTCTGTGTCTTCAGAGTGCAGCGGCTATTTGTCACCATGTAGGTGGTCAGTAACAATTAGGTTCATCTCTGCCAGCCGAGTGCTCCGTTTCAATTACCTGTTCCAGTTGTGCCAGCTTGAAGGTAGACGAGGAGCACATGTCGGTCCAATCGGTAGCACTTTGTTGACAAATGCAGACAGAGTGATAAAAATCACCAGCTGTTCTTGCCGTGTTTTCATTTCGACAGAATTGGGCTGTTTCTTCAAGCTTAGAATTGTTTGCACAGAAGGATCTGGCACTGAAAACGAGTCCCGTGACAGAAATATGCTATCGATTTGAAAAACAGCAAGAAACATACAAACATCACATTATTTTATACAAACATCATTGATTATTTTTATTATTTTCCAGCAATTTCTCTCTGTTCGCCATGATACATTCTGTTGCCAGAGCAATAGAATACAATAAAACTCACCTGCGTCCCGATCAAAATAAAGAACACATTTATGTTAATTGTTCATCTACTTGCGAGAAAGGACAGCTACAAGTTTCCTAAAAGTCTGACGGTATTTTCCAAGCATGTGCGGCTTGATTAATGGTGTTTTTCTGGACACAGGAAGGGGAGGCTGTGGGCGGTGGAATTCTGCAGCTGCTCGTAACAGACAGAGATACGCCTCAGAACGGCCCTCCTTTCTCCTTCTATATTGTCTCGGGAAACGAGGACAGGAGCTTTCACATTGACCAAGGAGGACTGCTGTCCGTATCCTCCCCGCTGAGGAGGAGAGGCAAGCCTCAGCATCTGCTAAAAATCCAGGTGAAAGATTTCACTCATTAATTTCAGTTACGAGTACAGCGCATGTTTACAACACATGCTCGTTTTAAGATTGAAGTGATAGTTCACCCAAAAATGAAAGACTGTCATCATTTGCTCATCCTCATGTTGTTCCACAGCCATAAGACTTTCTTTCTGCTGGAAAACACAGGAAGAAGATTTTTTTTATGCTACTCCTTTCTCCTGTAATGGAAGTGAACACAGATGGGTGCTGTCAAAATGTCCAACAAACACTGTGAAACTACCATAAAACACTAATTGTATGCCATAGGACTATTCCAAGCCGTCAGAAGCCATAATGCTGTTGTTTTTTTTTTGTTTTTTTCTTTTTTCCTTTTTCACTTTTAAAGCTCAGCAACCTAGGTCCTCATCATTTTAGTTCAGAATTTAAGAATTTGCTCCCTTTCAATTCATGATGCAGAATTATTATATTATATTATATTATATTAATGATAAAGAACAAATCTACTTTCAAGAAAGGACAGCTACATACAACTTTCGTTAAAGTCATATATTATGTTATATTATATTATTGATAAAGAACAAAAAATAGGTTTGCTAATAGTTCATACTTTAACGAAAGTTGTATGTAGTTGTCCTTTCTTGAAAGTCATATATAATGTTATATTATATTATATTATATTAAATACATTATATTGTATTATATTATATTATTGATAAAGAACAAAAATAGGTTTGCTAATAGTTCATACTTTCAAGAAAGGACAACTATGTACAAATTTCTTTGTATTTAAAAATTGTAAATACATTATATTATATTATATTATATTATATTATATTATATTATATTATATTATATTATATTATATTATATTATATTATATTATATTATATTATATTATATTATATTATATTATATATTATAATGTTGTAAATACACATTCCAATAAGTTTTAAGTTTGAAATTTTAAGTTCAGATCTATTTATTTGTCTGCCTCTCTTTATAACCTACATGACCTTCAAGAATTCAGGCGTTTCATGGAATTCAAGGTTTTCCTAACCTTTCAAATTTGTCTTGACATACTTTTCTTTGCTAGTTAAAAATTAGACTTATTATAATTATATATTATATTACATTATACTGTATTATAATATATATATATATATATATATATTATACGACATATTATAATTATATATTATACTTATCATAATTATACTACAGTTTCCTTGAATTTAAATGTAAAATTAAAATTTTAAATAAATTGTAAATGTTCTAATTATACTTCCTTCAACTTAAAGGAATCTTTGTTTACTATTCATTGACATTGTATAGAATAGAGTACAGTGAACATTTTTCAAAACTTCTTCATCCTGTCTTCCATAGAAGAAAAACAAAAAGTCATACAAGTTTGGAACAACAGTAGAGTAAATAAATTAACCTTTCATTTTTATGTGAACTATACCTTCAAATGGAATATGGCATGTATGTGACAGTACAACCTGACATATACTTGATTGTTATCTGTGGACCGGTGATTCTACCACACCGTCTTAAATTATTTAAAGCACTCTTCAAAGGTCAGTGTATTGTTCGCACGTCGCAATGTTTTTTTCACACATCACATAAATATCATCTCCACAGGTCACTGACAGCGGCCACCCTCCTCTGTCCTCAATATGCGTGGTGAAAATCAACATCTCAGAGCAGAGCCGATATCCACCCACTGTGACTCCGCTAGAGGTTTTCATCACCACCGCCGGCAGGACGTTCTCGAAACGTGTCATCGGCAAGCTGCATGCCACAGACCAAGATCCCCAAGACGTGCTGTCTTACAAACTGGTTTCTGATGGCCTGGACCAAGGCCTGTTCTCTGTGGATACAGGGGATGGAAAGATCGTGGTGGAGAAGAACCTGAATCCAGGCCTGTACCACTTGAACGTGAGTGTGTCCGATGGGAAATTTAGCATCTGGGCGGGAGTGAAGGTCCATGTTTGGGCTGCCGCTCAACACGATCTGGATCAGGGCTTCACGTTGCAGTTGGCTGGACTTTCGGCGGAAGAGTTCGTGTCCGATCACTGGCGAGGCCTCCAGCGAAGCCTGGGCTTGGAGCTGAACATCCCCAGACAAGAGCTGCACATCGCCAGCTTGCAACAGCAGCCAAACTCCGTCAACATGGAGGTCCTTCTGGTCCGGAGAGCTCAGGACGGCTCCGTCCAGCCCGTGTCTGCTCAGCGCCTCACTGGGGTCCTTTCCACCATAGAAGATACGCTGGGTTTGAACGTCTTGAGACTGAAGCATGATGGTTGTGTGGGCGCTGGTTGCCCACCTCGGGGTTGCAGGAACGCTGTGGTGATGAGGCAGGGGAGAATGAGTAACTACGCCACAGCGAGAGCGAACTTCATCACCCCACAGCACAGCTGGGAGAGCGTGTGCTCCTGCAACGGTAGGCGACGAGACCACCAGCGTCTTATTTTGCATTCCTCTGAGGATTTAGACAAACCCGGAGGCCTTGAATATTATCTTGTTTCTCACTTAGTTGCACCTTTCTGGGTTTGCCTTAAGGGACAGTTCACCCTAAATGAAATGCACCCTCATATCGTTCCAAAATCATATGACTTTCAGGTTACACTTTATTTCGATAGTCCACTTTAGTACATAGTTTCCAAGTAACTTTGTAACTACATGTCAACTAATTCTCATTAATTTGCAACTCCATGTCTACTAACTCTCAGTAGGGTAGGTTTAGGGTTAGTAGAATAAGTTGACATGTACTTGCAAAGTTCCTCATAGTCAGTATGTTGTATGTTGTGGACCCATCAAAATAAAGTGTTAGAAGATATTAAGCAGACAGACTACTAATACTCTAATGACTGCTAGTTGACATGTAGTTGCAAAGTTACTTACTGTTAATAGAATGTCTAAAGTGGACTATCGAAATAAAGTGTTACCGACTTTCATTGTCCAGAAAACACGATAGGAGATGTTTAGCGGAAATTTCAAGCTGCACAAGTGACCAGGGGCTTTCAAGCTCCAGTAAGGAGCAATAGTCTGTATCGGTGGTTCTCAACCAGGTGGCTAGGGCCCACAAGATGACTTAAAATGACTCAAAATAAGACTAAATAAGCTCTAAAATAAGCTAAACAATAAAAAATCAAGATATTTCTTATAATTCACCCCCTCAACAACTGTTTTTGTGTTTGACAAACCTCATTTTGTGTTTCCCACCTCATTTTAATACTGTGATTCAAGTAAATAGCAAGTAACATGGAAAAGTCATGGGGTATTTGAATATTGTTCTGGACATTGGGGGCCTTGAAGAATAGAAAGAACAGCATTCATTAAAAAAATCTTTTATAACTTTGTATGTGTGTTTACTGTAATTTTTTGATCAGGTTAATGAATCCTTGCTGAATAATAGTATTATTTTCTTCTAAAAAAATCTTACTGATCCCAAACCTTTGAATAATTTTAGCCTGTATGTAAACAGTACAGTACTTAGATTTTTTTTGGTGAACTCTTCCTTTAAGATGTCTGTCGTGATGTCCGTTAATAGGCCTGTTTGACTTGATTCCAGTTATTAGTTTCAACAGGAAGCAGACAGCTGCTGCACATTTTGCCAAATGTTTTTACTATTTATGCTTCCTGCGTTGCAGAGTCTGCTGTGAGATTTGACGGCAAGGGTTATCTGAAATATCTCTATCAAATGGAAGAGGGCAAAGAAAACTTCCATCTGTCTCTTCGACTCAAGACGTCTGCTGCAGAAGGCACAGTGATGTCCACCAATGCCTCTGACTGGGGAAAATTAGAGGTACGACATTTTTCAAACACACGTCTTTAACAACTTCCTTTGTCTTGCACAAAAAGCTTACTCTGAGCGAATCGCTGTAGGTATAAATCTAAAATACAAAGAAAACCCTGCCATCCAGATCACAATAGAACGATCACAGGAAACTTCACTCCACCCCATGACAAATGCAGTGTCCAAATGTTTGCAGTAGAAGCTTGTTTGTTCTCATGAACGACTAACTGCATTAAACGCGTTAATATTCAGGAGCACATTCCAAAAGGGAATGAAAGCGCTTGTGATGTGGATTTCATCCCACCCTTTGAGCACATCAGGGATAAATCAACCTGTATTTCTGAAATGAGTGTTATGATAAATTCATGGCTGACTGCTCTCCTTCTTTGACTCAGAGGCGCAGTGAGGGCTCTTTGAGTATTTGTTTATTTAAACGGCCTAATGCAGCTTTGAAGCTTCAGCTAGAGGAAGTCTTTATGGTTCTGCACAAAAGACTGTAAAGTGCATTCATGCTCTATACATTGTGAGGAAGATAAAGAATGCGGCAAGCATGACTTAAAACTCTGACCTCTGCTTCAAAATCATACGACATCTCTCCCTCACCTCATTTATGCACCATAATTGAATATTCAATTTAAATGGCTTGCAACATCAAAAGTGCACTCTCCTTTTTTTTCAAAGCTTTACCTCTGGGTTTTGAAACTTGGCAAGCTGGACCATTTCATTGTTGCAGAAGGGCTTCAAAAGGAATTGTTAAACATGGTCATCCAAGAAATCTTCAGGGCATTCATCTTCACACGTTGCAAAGCTATACATGACATAATTCATCTCTCTCTCTGGAGAACTAACATTCCGGCGCACCTCAGCAAATTCCTATCAGTCTTTTAATTTGAGAGGAGCGACAGCTCGTGCTTTGGAAACTTGTAAAATTTGAATCAACTGCTAAGCTAGTACTTTCAGTTTTCTTACCTTTTAAGTAATTACTTTCAAATGGAAATCGAGCCTGTTTGAGCAAAGCCACCTGTGACAAGAGAAAGGGAAGAAAAGGTGACTTGTCAGTTAAGCAGCTGTAGCATTTATGAATACTGACAGCTGCGATCTAACATCATTAAGAGAAACGAGATCTGTGGCGGGATAGATACGCTGGAACTGATACCCTTTAATGCAGTGAGGAGTCTGAGCACGGGGGCATTGAGCGCAATAATTAGGTTTTTCTTCAAACCGGACTCACATCAGGAGGTCTGTTACGAAACCTACCTAGACAGCGTTGTAAGGCATCGCAGACACGATCATGATGCCAAGACTCTTCCAACCAAATGATTTGTCCAAATTCTATTGCAAAATTTTATGCAAGATAGAATTGATCAATTTTATTTATTTATGTAAATATATACATATACATTCATAAGTTTTTTTTTTTGTAAGAAATTAATGTTTTTATTCAGCAAGGATGCATTATATTGGTCAAAAGTGACAGAAAAGACATCTATAATGTTACGAAAGATTTCTCTGTCAAACAAATGCTGTTTGAACTTTCTATTCATCAAAGAATGACTGTAAAAATAACTAACTAAATACATATGTTAAGCAGCACAACTGCTTTCAGCATTGATAATAATAATAAATGTTTCTTGAGCAGCAAATCAGCATATTAGAATGATTTCTGAAGGATCATGTGACACTGAAGACTGTAGTATTGATCCTGAAAATTCAGCTTTGCATCACAGGAATTCAAATTATGACCTAATTATTTTAAATCGGAATAATATTTCACAATATTAATGTTTTTACTGTACTTTTGGGTCAAATAAAAGCTGCCTCTTTATAACACTTAAAAGTCTTACTGACGCCAAACTAGTATAAATACATTCATACAAAATCAATTGAGTCTATCACTACTAAAAAGTATCAATAAAAATTTTTATTCTAGTAATCCAATGGTTATCAATCCTGTTCCTGTTTAAATCACATGCTATTTGTTCATGTGGAGTTACTGCCATCTTGAATAGGATGCTGCCTATATGAATCCAGTGGACAATAAAGCAGAGCTTTACAGAGCTTTCATCCATCATGCATTGAGGGATAATAACAATAATCAAGTGAGGGTTATTAGTCAGGCAGTATGAATATATATAGATGATCAGGACATTTTTATTATGCATAAATGGTGTATTTTGTTAAAATGACCAGTGCAATATACATTATCTCACTTAATACACAGCTGCCTGCCAAATACATTTTAAACATTAATGTGAGTCAAAATTACTTTTATTTGGCCACAGAATACCACAACTGACCAATCAAGAACAAATATTCCGGAGAATGAGTTTAACCACATCAGCAAACAGAATTTTTGCCGTCATATCTAACAGTCATCATTTCTTAAGAAAAATAACTGGGCTGGGAATATCACTTTAAGTATACTCTCTACTGTTTGCTGGCATGTAAATGTTTAGTTGGCTGATGTTTTGTTTCCTATTTACAAGCACAGCGAGATCATGTGCTGTGTGTGTTGTTTATTTTTTGATGTGGACTCTGGTGGATAAACAGCCTTCATACCTGTCAAACTCAGCATTGCCCTCGAGGAACCAAAACTCAGATCGAACATTCACCCTCGATGAGGTCTCTCGGGAAAAGTTCCTCTTCCTTTTTTGTGCTCAGCTCACCACCACCACTGCACACTCAGCTCAGCCCAGCACAGCAAAATCAAACAGCAGCTCCGTCCAATGAAAGCAAATGAGCAAAACCCATGGGCTGACTGGTATCAGATCAGAGCAAAAGGCTCTGTGCTTCGCTTCTCTCATCGCAAAACTCTCTGAAGATTCTGCCGCAGCAATTAAGAGGCTGGTGTGAAGGAGATGATTGTTAATAATGCATACTCTCAGCATCAGTGTAATACTTTCAAATGTGAAGTGCACACACACAAGCTATGTTTTTTTAATGGACAGAACAGGAAACTAATAAATGCATATGTGAGTGATCCATTATTTGTGGGTGGATCGCTGATGAGGCATAATGTCAGCGTCCGTTTGAATGCTTTGCATCACAAAGTTGTTGGTGCGATTGAAGGAGAACCAACCGCGTTCTCCCACGAGTTCTGTCTTTCACAACTACCTTCAGTGCACACAAAGGGCTTCTTATCTCCCATGGAGCGAGCGCAGGGAGCACAAGCTTCCAACTGTGCAAAAACACAACCTGTCTAACCTACCTCAGCAAGAGCTTCGCTGGCTCTTCAGCAACCTGGGCACAGTCCGTAAATATGTAACTTTATTCAAGCCGCAGACATCAGGCTAAATCTAATAAGTGTGCACTTTTGTTTTGATGGTTTTTGAATATTTGCCAGACTGAAGGTGCTTTTCTGGGTCAATGACGTGATGCTCATTTTTCTTTAGCCTTTTCAAAAATACATTCAGTTTGCAATTCATACATGCAGTGGCTTGACTAGGTCTCTTTAGTGATGAACATGCATTCAATTTACAACTCTACTACAAACATAGACTTGGCTTTATTTCTTTTGTCGAATGAAGGCCTTAAAGTTGGCCGAAACATCACTGTTTTAAATAAAAGTCAAGTCTGTGTTTGTAGAGTGAGAGTTCTGCACGGTAGTAGTCTAAGCCTCAGACGTCACTCCCACGGACTGTTGACTGAACATCTGATGCATATCGCACACAAAATTGGAAAAACTTCAGGAGCCTCAAAGTCATCACTGGATTGGTTGAATTATACAGGATTTCTGGGAGATGTGTGTGTCGAGTTCTGTAACGTTCCATCTGGAAACAAAAATGCAATGATGCCAAATCCCCTCATGGAAGAAGAAAGCCATCGTGTTTACAACTGTGCTTATCAGGATCAACTAAATGCTGGTTTTTCAAAAATATGTGAAATATTTAAAGTTCGCAGCATAGAATCTTTAAAATATGTCCAAGAGTTTTACACATCAGTCTGTTATTGTGGGCACATTTCCATGCCCCTAAACGTGACGTGGCACGAAACATGATTGGTTGCTTTACCTGTCAGTCATGCGGCCTCTTGGGCGGACCTTGGCCATTCAAAGCGGCCAAGGTTCCTAGAACTTCTGCAGTCATTCTGGCATGGTAGTGATTCATTTGAAGCCTGAGTTAGCACGGTACTGATTTAATTGGAGCCTGATTCTGTGCAGTAGTCATTCATTTGTCAAGCTCACAATCCTCTGTTGAAAGAACCAGCATATGCTGGTTAGGTATGTTTTGAAGCTTAAACCCAGCTCAAATCAGCAGCCATGCTTCAAAACATACCTAACCACCATAAGCTGTTTTTTTTTCAACAGAGTCATGACACAGCACACCATTTTTATAGCATCAAATAACTAACTAAAAGCAAGCTTATTAGGAAAAAACAAACACTTGAATATACATTAACATGACAAGAACGACCTAAAATGTTGGGAAATATTTATTTAAAGTGTAATTTGATTATTTAGTTTGGCTTAGATCCCATTCGTTTACATGGAGATGGCGGGGTTTATGACCTACACTGCAGCCAGACAATTTTTTTAATGGTTACATCACATGATATTTGTATAGTCACTATACAGAATATTATAGTTTAATTTTTTCAAATCCCCATGAAACAGACATGAATACAAAGAGTACATTTCTAACTTTTAAAAAAAACTATTCCTGTTCTTATCATGAATGCTGTTATTTGTCATTGACTCGTGTGTGTTTGTTTTTTTAGCTGGTGGACAAGGATCTGTGGCTCAGATATAGATGTGGCAATATGCTCCCTGCCAGTCTGCATGTGGCCAACCACCCTGTGGCTGATGGCCGCTGGCACCACGTCTCTCTGGAGGTCAACGGCACAACCCTTAGACTCACCATTGATGCCAGCCACTCCAACTCGGTGGTTCTGCCTCAACCCTGCAGGCTCAGTCAGTCCGGTGGGGCCCTGGTGCTGGCCAGCTCCAATCCCAGCGCAGATGCAGAGCGCCTTGGCTTCACCGGCTGTTTGGAGAGCGTACAGTTCAACGGAGAGGCAGTGAGAGCAGAGGAGAGGATGACAGGAACTGGCCCGCAGACCGGCAGACTCTTCGGGATCTACCAGTGCTGCTCGGATGTGAAGATCTGTGCCAGTAATCCTTGTGAGAATGGAGGCACTTGTGTTGAAGAGCCCAGTGGAGGTGGGAAAGCAATGCTACTCTAAATTTGCACACACTGTCTTCACTGTTTTACCTACCCGTTCTTAAAATTAGATATGCAAACTAGGTCAGCAAATCTGAATGCCATTTGCACAACGCAGTTTCCCAACTTGCTTGTCTACACTATGAGTTTTGAAATATGGATGATTATAATGCTACATTATTTAATCAGCATATGATGAACTACTGCTGCCGTGATCACTAGAAAACATCAAAATTAAATGCATTTTATTGTGTAGACATAATAGTTTGCAATGAAAATAATAAAAATTTGTAATAATAATGAATTGATAACACTTTACAATAAATTTAAATCATCACCATCATTAACATAAGGATGAACAATACAGTTTAATTGTTTTTATTAATAGCGGTTAACTTTACAAAAAAAAATTACTTTTGTAACATTTCATGTTATATGGATTAATTTATAATTAATCTAATGTCCTCATTTGTAAGTCGCTTTGGATAAAAGCGTCTGCTAAATGACTAAATGTAAATGTAAATATATATATAATAATTATTATATGCCTGTAATATATTTAACTATGCAACTATACATCATTTAATCAGCATATGATGAATTACTGCTGCCATGATCACTAGAAAATGTACACAAACATTTTTGTAAGATTAAAAATAAATAAAAAATTATAAAAAATGAATTCATTGGTACCACTTTACAGTAAAGTTTAAATGAACAACAATAAAGTTTAAATTATGCAAATATAAAAATGAACAATTAGTTAACAGTAAACAATAATATATTTACTGTATAAATAAAAAATAACCAAGATTAATAAATGCTGTAAAATGTTTACTGTTAGTTTAAAAATGCATTAACTAATGTTAATGAATTGAAGTCATCTGTACCAGAACCTGGTTAAGCTGGAGGTTTGAAGTTGTGCTAAAGTGGTGCAAATGTATTCACCCCTTATATATTTCACCTTTTTTTCTTTTTTTAAAAATCTGTTTCATGTTATAAGACTGTGAAGTACAGAATTAATTCTTGAATATTAAACAAGGTCCCTTAACAAATTGGTAAGGGACAACAAACAGAAATGCTGGAATGTCTTTGGAGTATCTAAGCTGCACTACACAGATATGGAAATAAAGCCAGGGAGATCAAAAGATCTCTCAATACCCCAGTGTCAGTCTACACTTTCATCTCAGCACAGAGAAGTTCCCGTGGAAATGTCTTTATTATCTTGACCATTACTCTAAGATGCATTTTTTTCCATCTGTCCTCCAGAGTTTCGCTGTAGCTGTCCATTGCAGTACTCTGGCTCTCGCTGTGATAACGGCATCCTGCCGGACGATCCTTGTGCATCCAAGCCATGTGCTAATGGTTTGTGTATGCCAAATAATCAAGGGTACATCTGCAACTGCTCTGCACAAATTGCTGGAAACAGGTGAGACTCACACAGCGAAGCTCTTGAAATCACACATGCATATTATCTCCTTGGTGAAGGCATTGAGAAATCTGATTAATTTGCATGAGAATGCATACTCACCCACACAGGTTACATGCGTTATGTGCATTTACCATTTGCTGTGCACCTTTGAGTTAACAAATTAAAATGTTATTGATTGTCCTCATTCATATATAACACTAAAGCTTGAGCAAATTAGTCATGGAGTGAGAATTTCAATCAATAGATGTCCTTCTGGGTGTCTCTGTGCGCATCAAAGCATAACACTGTATTGGTCACCAAAGCATCACTGTTTATATGTATATTCTGAGACTGGAAACATGCATGTAAAGATGTAAACTAAGACTGTATGTTTAGATTAAAGCTTTTTTTTCTATAGTGTTTTCAAATTATTTTTTATTTAATATGAGTTAATAGCAGCAAAAAACAAGAAAAAAAGAAAAATATTAAAAACAATTTAACCTGCTAAAAATAATAGTCTACTCTACAGAAACTGAATCAATAATCAAATGTAAAAATAAAACACTGCATGGTCTTCCCCGTATTAATTAAATATACACTGATTTACAGTATATTAATGTTACTAAAGTTATTCAGTGAAGAGGAGTGAATTATTCTCTCGTTTTCTTACCCACATTCAAGTGTTGATTTAAAAAAAAGAATGCACAAAGATAAAAACCTTTGACATATTGACAAAAATGCTGTCCGTGACTGACAACTTAAAAAAAAAAAAAAAAACGCTGACAGGGAAAGTTAACTGTAGCATTCTATAATATCAAATGCACAAAGATATCAAAGATAAAAATATGGAATGAATTAAAACAAGAAAATACTCTTCACGCCTGGAGAAAGAGGTGTGTAGCTGGCATTTTTGATTTTATTACTCAAGATGAAAAGAGTTGATCACCCAGATGATAGCTTGATAACATAACTGTTATTCCATACATAAAGAAAATGTAAAAGAAATGCATCTGGTACACTGGACATTTGGGATGAGGAAAATGTTAAATTTTGATAAGATGGCATGTGACTGAGTGTGAGAATATCTATATCAGTGTGGTCCACATACACTCTCCCACATTCAGTCAATTGTTCCTTCTCTTTGCAGATGTCAGAATGCATGCACTCCCAATCCATGCCTCGCTGGCTTCGCCTGTTCAATGGCGGGAAACTCAATCCACTGTGAGCGCACCACCTCCCCTCCTTATGTGGAAATCGCAGAGATCTGCGCAGGCATATTGGGGCTTGTCCTCCTCGTCGTGGCTTTTGTGTGTTTCCGAAAACACTACGTCAGCCGCAAGAAGCACAAGTCTGGCTGTGTGCAAGATTCCAACGGCTACTTCCCAACGTTGCCCAAAAGCATGATGAAAGAAACCGAGATCAGCTCTCCTATGGAGATCAACACCCTGATTGGCTCCGTAGGCGATCTGGACAGTCCTTTCCGTTCCCTCAAACCTCGAGAACAGCGGGAGCTCGGCCCTCAGGTGGGCTCTCGGTCCAGGCCTCAGGGTCCTGTGATTTGCAGCGTGGCCCCCAATTTACCTCCTCCACCCTCGACCAGCTCTGATAATGACTCTATTATGAAAAACAACTGGGAGCACGACTACGAAGGTGAGAACTCGAGTTTTTATTTATTATTTTCCCAGCTTCAGCAGGCACTTCACTCCATTTTGAATTTAGTCACATCATAAAAGACGAGAGCGGTGGAGGACAAATAGCTGCGTGTGCTCCTGCAGGTCAATGGAAAAGCATGTGTGGGTCATATTCAATTACATCTTCTGTTTGCTGCAGCACTGAGCACTTTCTCATGTGTGCCTCTTTTTAAAAGCTATGGCTTAAAAACTATCACATTTAAAATTGTGACATATAAGCACATCCTTAACACTCGAAAACAGCGCAGAATTTGACTACTTTTTGAATTTTGACTTAAAACATGGCTAATTTTTACTAAATTGAAATAGTCAGCAGGACAGTGTTTATCTATAAACTGTCATAAACAGTGCAAAACATTCACATCCCACTCGCATAGTGGGAAAACTCTGAGTGACACTTTATTAATTTCATATATTTGGACATATTGGGTATTTTATTGGTTTAATAATAAAATTAATGTCACACACCATTGAGGAATTTTCTCCTGCTCTTGCAATTAGGGATGCACAATTTATCAGTACCCATATCGTTCTGTACATTCTGTACATTCTGTACATTTATAAGGTAGTGATTCCTTAATTCACTTGTAGTTTATTATTTTTTTATTATAAGTATTTTTTTCATTTAAAAAAAAATTAGATGAGTAAAAATAAATAAGTAAATAATAATAAAAAATACCCTACTGTCCAAAAGTTTGGGAAATAATATTTTTTGTTTGTTTTTGAAAATAAAAGTATCCTTTGGCAAGGACACTTTAAAATGGACCAAAATATTAAGCAACACAGCTGTATTATTGATGATAATAATGACTGCAGAAAATTCAGCTTTGCCATCACAAATAAATTATATTTAAAAACATATTGAAAACTTCTAAATACAAGTTAAAACAAATATTTTAAATGGTAATAATTTTTCACAATATTACTGCATTTTCCATCAAATAAATGCAGCCTTGGTAAACTTCTTTTAAAACATTAAAAATCTTCCCAAAACTTTCAAACAATAGTGTTTATCAGCCATAACATGAAAGCATAATTTTAATATTGGTGCATCACTACTTGTAGAACACCTGTATAGACCAAGAGCAACTGAAGTCATGTGGTACAACTAGTTGACATAGACTTAACTCATCTATAGTGTCAGAAATAATTTGTGCAACCCCCTGTTGCAAGAAATAAACGATTTCTAATAATAACTCTCATTCACAGTGTATCCAGCTGATCCTGACTACTACGGCCGTCCCGCGGTTCAACAGTTCCCACAGTTTGACATTGTGGAAAGCACCTACTCGACGGCTTCCACAGAGTCACGCAGGAACTCTCGCTTCGGAGGCTTCCCTTTCCCGCTGGACCGCGCCGACCGCCGCGCTCCATTACCCCCTTGTTACAGCAATCAGAATTTAGATGACTTCTTGGGGCCGGATGGTCTGCCGCTGCCCAGCTCTCAGTGCCCTAATGAGTACACTGCCATAAGCTACTACCCTACCCAGCACACACGCAGCCTGGACAACGTCTCCAGCGGCTATAAGAGGCTCAGCGTGCGTTTGAGCGTGGCACAGCCTTCGTACGCGGACGGCGACGGCTCCAAGCGGCCTGGATCTACTAGAAGGACGTCTCGCGGTTATGCTGGCTCAGATATGATGGAGAGTGACTACGGCAGCTGCGAGGAGGTCATGTTCTAAGAGACTGCGGAGGATCAAAGGTCCCGTATGAGTGGGGTTATAGAGGGGAAGCTCATCTCGTACATATGAAGCTCAACGGCTGAAAGCCACAGAAGCACTATCAGTATTAAGTCACTTCCAGGGAAAAGAAATACATTTGTGTGAAATGCAACTTTCCCCATAATGTATAATCTGTGGAATTATTGCATGACTTTAAAATGTCTACGGTGTGGTTATAAATGATGTTATTAGTGTGTAGAGATAATGCGGCCTCATTTGGTATAGCGAGTCAATCGCACCCTGTCCAGTTTGGTTGGAAAAAGTTTGTTATTTTCAGCACATGTTAAATGACTGATTGTAGTGTCGCATGTCATTATCAGATTGGAAACCAGCTGCAGGGCGGATGATTATTTCTGTAAAACATATCTGAGGTGTGTTGTTCTCCGAGCCCATATGTGCGCACCAAAAATCAGCGTGTAATGAAATTTGAAACGTTTTCAAGCGTTCCATATGGTGTAAACATTTTTAGCAACGGCACATTTCACTTCAACGAAAGTATAGAGGTTACATTGACTTGTACATGCGACTGAAGCAGAGGCTGGTTCCCTGCTGTATCAAAAAATTGGTACACAATGTGAAATATAAGATGTATGTTAATGAAATATCAAGTATAGGTCCATGGTAAGTTGATGTGTCATTGGTTGTTGGGAAGTTTACTTTTTGACTGTTTAAAAAATTTGCTAAACATTTACTCACACTCAGGCCTGTAGTTTTTTTACTTATTTATTTTTATTTTTTATGGGAATACATTTTTTTTAAATTTAGCATTACATCACTTGGTATGGGGTGCCGTCCAAATGAGTGCCCAAACACAATAATCCCAATAATCCACACCACTCCAGTCCATCAGTTAACATCTTGTGAAGTGAATAGATGCTTGTTTGAAACAAATCCATCATTAAGGCATTTTAACTACAAACTGTTGCTTCTGTCCAAAATATGAGTGCATAATAATGTTTTCCTTAAATGGAGAAGTCCATTTCATGTTGTCCTCTCACCATATGGCATGGACTTTTTCACATTGGTGAGCAAGTGATCTAATACTAAACATCTCCAAATCTGTTCTAATGAAGAAACAAACTCATTTACATCTTGAATGGCCTGGGGGTGAATACATGTTCAGCAAATTTTTGTATGAACTATTCCTTTAAGTCTGAATCGCTGCGCTTGGTGAATAGTAATTTGAAATGTGAACTCTGGCTTTATCTTCTCATGCTGCAGACGTTACACAGTTTTAGAAGTTTTCAGTGATCAAAGGTAATCAAACTTAAGCCATAAAAAAAATTCTGTGCAGCTTTTTATGGCTCAATTATGCTTCTTGACAAACTGTCATAATGCTTACTAATCATTAAAATGATCACAGATACTGCCAAAGTATGAAAGAAACTAAACTGATTGAAGAATCATGTATACTGTATGTGTGTGTGAACATCACAAACAGCTGCATTTTATATTCTAAAGTGCTTCTGTCTTTGAACTGTATTCATAACATTGATGTCATCTTTAGGATTCAGTGTTTTTTGTTATGAATAGGGATTTCCAACAGAGTACATTTTATTGGATGCAAAGATGACCTGAATGCGACTGGCTTTGGAGACAAGTTTAGCGGACTGCTGCATGTGTCATCAAATGATATTGCATGTACTCCCTTCCCTCATTGACTGTAGTCTATAGTGTTTCATATGACATAGTACAGTGTTGATGTATATATTATTGGCAGC
The DNA here is from genome assembly GCF_012432095.1 of Onychostoma macrolepis. Lineage (NCBI taxonomy): Eukaryota > Metazoa > Chordata > Actinopteri > Cypriniformes > Cyprinidae > Onychostoma > Onychostoma macrolepis. The sequence goes on along the minus strand of NC_081168.1, from coordinate 4,958,905 downwards.
TGTGGCAAGTATTTGTTGTGATCCGCCGTATGTTTGTGCAGTGGGTGGAAAGTGCGAATGTAATTTTTTGTATTTTGAAAATTCAATGTGGGATGACACCCATGTTTTAAATAAGTTCCTCTGTGAGAGAATCTGTGTTGTCTTTGCCATTTCCCATCTATGTAAAAAATACTATGAAATATATAAAATAAAATTATGTTTAATATACAGAATGTACTGTGTTGTATTAATTATAATCTTGTAGACTCAAATATTCAATAGTAAAAAAAGTCATTTTTTTATTTTTATTTTTTTTTAATTCAGCAAGAATGCATTGGTCAAGAGTGACAGTAAAGACATAATGTGTCTTTATAATATAATAACGTTGTTTTTCAAATAAAGGCTGTTCTTTTAAACAAAGAATCATTAAAGAAAGGTCATGGCTTCCAGAAAATGTTAAGCAGTACAGCTGATTTCAACATTGAAAATAGTAAATGTTTGAGCAGAACATCAGCATATCAGAATGATTTCTGAAGGATCATGTGACACTGAAGAGTAATTGTCACCGCAGGAATAACCTAGGTGAAAAAATGCACTTCCATACAAGTGCTCTATTTTCACACACTAATTTTGTACTTAATATACTAAAAATGATTCTTTAGTACTTAAGATAAACTTAAGATCATCTAAGTGTACTCAACTGTGCTATTTTGGGACTCCATGAATATGAACTAAAATGTGCTTTAAAGAATTTAAGTCAACTTAAAATGTTAAATCAGCATGATAAATTATTTTAAGTTGACTGAACATTTTAAGTTTAGTCAACTCAAAAAAAGTTAGGTATTTTAGCTGACTAAACAAAAAACTGTAAGGCAGCTGGGTAACAAATTATTTTAATTTGAAACAATTTTTTACAGTGTTTACAGTTACCACTTGTAGTACACTTGAGCGTACTAGTGTATGAAAGATGGGTTCAAGTGTACTACAAGTGGTAACTTAATACATTTTTTTAAATACAGAGATAGTAAAAGCACATTTTAGTTCAGTTGAGCACACTAAGATGATCTTAAGTTTATCTTAAGAACTAAAGAATCATTTTAATGATTAAATACATATGGAAGTGCACTTTTTTTTCTCTCCTGGGAATACTTAAAAAAAAATTATATATATTCAAATACAAAGCAGTTATGTTAAATTGTAATATCTGTTTTTACTGTATATTTGTCAAATAAATGCAGCATTGGTCAGCAAGAGACTTTAAAAACTTTTAAAAATCTTACTGTATATGCTACAATATATATAAATGTGCTTAATGTGGTAACATCTGAATTATTTTCTTCAAGCCCAAGTATCTGTCTTAATGCTACATTTGGGGACACTATCATCAGAACTGTTTTTTAGTGCTTTTTGTATAGTGCGTCTAACAGTTGTTTCCATTCCAGACGTCTCTGAATGAATTAAGCAATGGATGAGGGAGACTCATTAGCTTTCAGATGCAGAATAAAAGCGATTAGAGTAATGGAAGAACATAAGCGATCGAGGTCGTGAATCAGAGCGGCAACACTCAGAGGAGCTCTGACTCAGCTCGCCGGGGGCTTCGCCACAATTACTGTAACTCAGCTATTCCCCAAGATCTATGCACGAGTGAAAGTGGAGCAGTCCCATAATGTACAGTATACATCCCCTGTCCTGAAGCACAAGAATCTCAAATAGCCCCACAGCTGAGGACCCTTGAGGCTGAGGACCCTTGAGACTGTCAACTCATAACAGCACTGAGTGCCGTAACTCATCTTGAACTCATACACATGACATCTGAAGCGTAGGATGTAACTGTTTAGAATGTCGTTTGTTAAACAGTACCGACTATTCACACTCCAACTCTTTAATATTAATGTCCTCGATTAGATGCTGCGAAAGCTTGGTGGATTTTGGAGTGGGCAGGTTTGTGATAAAAAAAATAATAATTTCAATTATTCAATTAATTTTTTAGTGTTATCAGAAGGAGAACGACACACACCTCAAGCTCAGCCTAAAAATGCTGACCAGATATTTCACATGATAGGCTACAGGAAAATTGTCCACCCTGTTACACCATCTTTTTTTTTTCATTGGACCTTAACGGAATGGAGGTTTTAAGTCAATGAAACTCATTAGGAAACAACAGCATGCTAGCAGAAGATTAACATTTATGAGGAATTTTAATAGATATAAAATCTATCAACACAACAGGGTGGACATCTTATGTTTTGCACAATTTTAGGTAAGCCTTCTAAAACTGAGGAAATGAGAGAAAAGTTTATGACTCACTTATGACTCACTTTGTGTTCGGAATTGCTTTCCCTCAAAAGAAATGATGTCACTTCTAGCAAATCATGTGATTTAGGGCACATGCTGAAGATTTTAAAGGGCAAGTAGCACCAGTGTATCAGGGTGGACTGGAGTCAGTGAGACATTAACTCATTTTTGGGTCATGCCTACATTCCTACAGGATTTTGGATGCCCTCTTGAAACGGTACTGCGTATTTTGCTTTAAATGGTAGTCAGCTTTCATGCCACATGGTTAACATGCATAGATGTACCCCACTTGAGTACTAGTGTATTCATTTGCATGTTCTTTTTATCATAAAATACAATTCATTGTGATGCATGTTTTTTTTTTTTCTTTGATGTATAAAACCATAAATTAGTTTAGGTCCCACAATCTCCAGTCCATCATGTGGTGCTACTTTTCCTTTTAAATCTTAATCATTTGCCCTAAACAGGGCATACAATCACCCTGTTTTATGTCAAATAAACTGTATTGTTTTATGTCAACTGTGTCCCACTGTGCAGCTGTTTACAACTTACAAGCTTAGATGCACACATAGTTGACTCATCAGCATAAAAGGGTCACCTCATAGAAACCTTGTCCCAAACCTCTATAATCAGCACTGCTACTGAGCGTTATTCAGATGCCAGTCAAGTTAAAAACCATTCACCTCGCACATACTGAAACACAGCAGCACGAGTCATAATTTTAACAGGATACAAGTGAGCTCCGTGTAACTCTGGCTTTGATACTCTCACGTAGCATGTGGGTACACTCGCTCACATCTGGATTGTTAAATACGGTGGCTGGAGCGCAATGCAAACTGCTTTGCATTCATCATCATACTCCGCAAACAAAAAAGGCTGGTTATTAATATGACCCCTAGTCATTTCCGGGTCAACAGATGGAGGGCAGCAGTGTTTGTGTACTCAGATTAGTGCTTCTGTAGTGCAGTTTCAGAAGAAGGGAGAGTAGAAGCAATCGACTATGGGGAAAATACTGTGAACATCATGCGACCACAACTCACGTGCAAATACAAATATATGTGTTTCTGTCATTCTATATATATATATATATATATATATATATGACCATACATTAGGCAATTCATTCTTATCTCTCAGGTTTAACACATTTGTCTGTTTGGAAACTGATAGATGATGTTCAGTCTGTTATATATGGCTTCACAGTGCAGCATAAAACATTGGACATGTTCATATCGATCATGAATTTCATGCTTATTTTAAATACTTAATTATTGCCTCAACAACAACAAATTTTTTTGAATGAAATGAAACTAAACATTTTATCTTCAACACATGATCATATACTGTATGTAGTAAGTGAGTGCACGTGTTCTACATGCTTTGACATTTGGTATTCTGTCATAAACTTATCAATAAACCAGCAAAGAATGACAAGATAAAGGATAAGATATTTATTGACCTGGCTGACTGACAGATGATGAGGTAGTGGAATACATCAGGAGAAAATGTGCCATTACTGACAGCTTATTATGAGCCATAAACCCACACCTGGTGTCCAACCCTTCTTCAACAACTATCATTACAGCGGTCAATCATCATCTTAAGTATGTAGAATGCCACATTTCTTTAATGCTACTGAAGCATTGTAAACTACATAGGTGTGCACAAAAGGCATGATGGATGATGTGAAGAGCGAGTGAGACAGCCACATATGAATGCAGTTTAAAAAGATGCAAAGGTTTTACATATTTGTTGTGATGAATGAAATTATTTTTGAATTGGATTTTTATGCTTCTGAAATGTCAAAAGTGAAAGAAATAAATGTCCCATTACACACACACACACACACACACACACACACACATGAATTTGTGCTTTACTCTCCATAGGCGTAATGGTTTTTATACCGTAATAATCCCAATGCAAAGCAGCGTAGCATACTGTTGCTATGGTTTCTTCTAACGCAAGAACGCATAGCATTTAACTAACAATACAATCTTATAAAAGTTTTTACTGTAAAGTGTGTTCTCTAAAATATATGTTATACATACTTTTAAGACTTCCAGCATTGTGCTTCGATATTTTTAGGGCAGCACGACAGCGCGCTTTAACAGACAGGAGCCATCAGGTACACTCACATGACCAGAACATCCTCATCCTCAGCATCAGCATCAGCATCAGCATCCAGCTTTACACAAAGCCAACGCATGTCAGAGCACATACGCGGATATAAATGGCACAGGTCTCTGGATCTCCAGCTGCGTTTCACTATGGTAGCCTACTGAGAGAACTTCAGAAGTTTGGGGGGCCGTTTATCCACTCTTTTATTTCCTGACAGCTTTTTGGAGTCAACATTGTGAATGAGGGCTGCACGATTAAGAAGTGAATGAACGAACCCCAGTTTTATATTTTCTGTATCAGATTTATGAATGGGCGTCTTGACAAGCACAGCGCGCTTCGTAAGTTCTCACGATCTACCAAAGAGACGCTGGATTACAAATGTCTCTCCGCTTGTCCAGCAGGATTTTATGTCTAAAAACGAGTTTGAATCGCAGCTATTTTATTTGAAACGACACCAGTTTTCTTTGATTTTCGATTTAAGTACTGCTTTGCCTGTTATCGCATCTACATGCCTCTGTGGCAGCTGTAAGAGCGCACGGCTGAAGCGGCGGTGTCTGGATGCGCGGAGGACCGGAGCCCTCGCCGCTGTCCGGTGATGATGAATTGAGGATGGTGGAGGGAACAGACGCCCCTTTGAGGAACATTTCGACAGGAAATCGGGACAGCAAGTACCTCTCTTTCCCCTGGGTGGTGACTTTACTCTCCAGTGTTCTCATCACTACAATTATAGTAGATGTTCTGGGCAACCTGTTGGTCATTGTATCGGTCTTCAGAAACAGAAAGCTCAGGAAGGCAGGTAAATGTCTTCATCTCTATAATTCATCACGCTGACAGTCATCTATTTGTATATTTTACTGGCAAGGTTTTCAGAAGTAACTCGTTATTGATATCTCTGACTGTGACTGATTAAGAACAGATTTGAAATGTTTTTGAAATGTTTTTGTTTCTGTTCTTTGACAGAGTAAAATAATATGCATTATGAATATTTATTAGCCTATTATCACCTGGTATGCATGGTCTTTAAACCTGAGCTACTAAAAGTGCCTAAAACCAGAAAACAGACCATCCTGACCAGTAAGACCAGCAAATCAATTAATACTGTATTTTTATCCCCCAGCATTTTTTGAGCAGGTCATTATTAATCTTTTAATCTTCTTTTATAATAATAATAATAATAGTTGTTATTATTATTATTATTATTATTATTATTACTATTACTACTATTAATAATGATAACAATTTTACTACAAAAAATAATTGTTCAGTAGTATCTTAATGTTTTTATTTTTACAATTTATTATTATTATTAACAATATCAATAATAATTTAAATTTAGGTTATTATTAATATTTAAAATCGTTTTATTATAATTCATATAATAATAACAATAATATTAATAATCGCAGAAATACTACAAATATAAATAATAGTCCTGCTGAACAATTATTGTTGTTGTTGTTATCATCATCATTATTATTATTATTATTAATAATAATAACACAACAATTTAAGTGATCACAATTTCCATCTTTGTTTTGGACTGTCTTGCTGTTAAGCAAAAAACAAACAAACAAACAAACTTAATTATTAATAAATGACTGTAAACAACACCTTAAAAACATACTTTACCTGTGAACATCTTTTTTTTTTTTTGAACAGACTGTGGTGTAGTGGTGTTGTTTGATGCCATTCTTTAGACCAAACAGTAGCTAGTATTCATTTACAGCCTTGATATTAAAGTACCATTATCTGATTAGCTGTCTGTCTCAGCTCATTATTTAAGATTCAGACACAGTAATTGACTCATCAATGATTTCCAGACCATCAGGTGTCATACTGAAAAGACAAAAGCATGGTGGTGTGCAGCTGCTGTATGAATGCTTCTGCATGCTGCCCTGTTAACATTGTCAGTTTTAATCTGAGATGCAACATCTCAATCTGTCCTCCGGCCACTGGTCTTATCTCATGAACACACACACACAGCCTAACCTTTTCCTTTTGGAGATTTAAGCTTTAAGTGGTTCTAAGGTGCAGTTATTTTGTCTGACCAACTAATAATTGACCTTTAAAAGATACAAGCACTGAGAGAATGTAAAGACAAATGAGATACAGTACACTTCTCTTAATGAGCTCAGCCTCAGATCTTCTCTGCATGAGAAATAAAGTTTCAAACAGAGCTTGAAACTGAGACAGCTTGCATATGCAAGCAAACCAGACACATACAGATCTGGCTAATGCAACATGTGTAGTGTTTTGGATACTAAATAGTTCCAGACACAAATATCCTCATATGTGATGTTTAATTCTGTTGATTATACCTCCTTATACAGAACAATACTAAACAAATTGTTGTTTCCTCTTAAAATGAAGACATTCAGGCTATTTTAATGCAGGAGCTCACTCAGTGCTGGCAGTGAGACAGGTTCATGAACTCCTGACACCTCCAGTAATTAGAGCTCCAGTGTTTTGCTGCCATGTGATGAGTGTGGTTGCTTTAGAGACACCAGCACAGTATTTACACATCATTTGGTCTTCTGTCTTGGTGTGATTTTATTTATTCATTAGTATTTTCGTCATGTTTTTCAGTAAAAATATTCAAACATCCTTAAAACTAAATAAATTTACTTAAGAGGCAAAATTGCACAAGATAAATAAGATAAAGTCCATTTCAGCCATGAAAAAAAAAAAGCTCACAATTCTGCCTATTAATTAATTAATTCATTTATTTATTTATTCTGAGAAACTTGTATGAAAAATTGAAAAACGTATGAAATTTCAAGATATAAATGATAAAGTAAGAACTACAAGATATAAACTCAGAATTGTGAGATATAATATAAATAGAAATGGAAACAGAAAAAAGAAAAAAGAAAAAAAAAAGAAAAAACACAGAATTGCGATTCTCTTTTTTTCCCACCATGGAATAATAAAATTTTAAAAATACTTGTTTTCTCACATTTATATTTATATCTCACAATTCTGAGTTTATATCTTGCAGTTCTCACCTTTTCATTTATATCTTGAACTTTCATATATTTTAAAATTTTTCATACAATTTTCTCAGAATTATAAATAAATAAATAAATAAATACAATTTTATAAATGTGAGAAAACAAGTATTTTTTAAAATGTATTATTCCATGGTGGGAAAAAAAGAGAATCGCAGAATTACGAGATATAAACTGAATTCAGAGGAAAAAAGTCAGAATTGCAAGATATAAACTTAGAATTGTGAAATATAAACTTGCAAGTCTGAGAATAGAAGTCAGAATTTTTGTTACTTTTTATTCCGTGATGGAAACAAAAAAAGAAAAAAGAATTGCGCGAAATTGTCAGAATTGCAAGAAAAAAGTCAGAATTCTGTGTTTATATCTCACAATTCTTTTTTTCGTCAGAGTTAAGTCCCAATTACTTTATTATTATTATTATTTATTTTTTTTGTAATTCAGTGATAGGAAAAAAGGTTGAATAAAATGTATTTTTCTTGCCTCATTGGCAAGTGTTTTTCTTTCTTCTAAATGTTGTTAGATTTAAGCTAAAAAAAAAAACAATTTTAAGCTGACAACAACTTACAGTAATTTAAGATATATATTCTGAAAACAAGTCTTAATACCTTATGCAATGTTGCTTCTAAATTTACCTTGTTCTAAAGTTACCTTGTTTTCAGCTTTGCTGTAAAGGTCAAAAACCATTTTGCTATAGAAAATGGTATAAGTGACCATGCTGTCTATCAGGCATTGTATGTTGGTATTTAAATGTGTTTTCATTGTAAACACTTATAGCTGAAGCTCTACTTATCTCATCACTTGATGCTCAGTGAGGGCAGATCCATTACAGATAGTGGATCTGGATCAAAGAGATTTTAAATGTGATGATTTATTCCATCACAGGTCCTGACACTTCAGACTGGTGGATGCACAAGTGCCAAATTCAATTTGAGTCCCATTTCCATCACATTCATCAATAGACAGCAAATTAATTTATAGCATATGAATTCATCAGTATTGTTGACCTCTATTCTAGTACCTCCATGACACCAGAATTCACATGAAGAACAATCTAGTCCATCAAAATTCACACACGTCCATCAGTAAAAGAGTCTGCTTTGATCACCTATCTGAACTCCCAGAACAGCGCTGTGAGCTTATTTCAAAATGACAGCCTGTAGGCATGAATTTACATGTGTCCTGTCATCACGGATATCTGTCAAGCAAGACCAGGTGATCTGTGAATTAATTGTGCAGTGCTACCTGTGCAACAGAGTAAAACAATAATCCTGCAAAACTACAACTACAGTTCGTCGTCGTGTCTTCATATCATGTGTCATATTTGTTACCCTTCTCCACATGACTGGGTCTGAATAGTCAATCAGAGAAAGCCATTAACATGTTCTTTGCTTCACCCAAACAGACCATTTTCATTGAGTCCCTGAGCTGATACTCATGAAACGCAGTGGTGACAAATAAAGTAACAATTACGGCATTCGTTCGTTGATTTGTTGGTGATTGAATTGACAAGAAGAAGATAAGGCAGATATCGCATTATGGGGGAAATTGGCTATCAAAATTGCTCCAAAGTCATGTCCCGGGGGTCGTCTTCAGTTGAAATCACGTTCTGGGAGATCAGGGAATTTTCTTTTTAACCCACGGGCTGAAAAAAACAACAACCAGTGGCAACAGTATAAAAGTAGCTTGATTCCACGGGAAAAACGCAGACTTGGCAACCCTGGTTTACACTTGTTGTTCAGTTATCTTGGCTGTTTTGGTATAGACCAAAAAAGAAAGTGATGCACTTAGTCCTGGTTCGCTTAGCATTCACACTTTTTAACCCTTTTCCCAAAAAAAAAAAAAAGTTGCCACTTGATCACAAAAATTTCATGGCCCCCAGAATATTTTGTTGCATGAATATCTGAACATGCAATTTGTCAAAAGAAAGAACAGAGCCTCTGCTTTAAAAAAAAAAAAAAAAATCTAATAGTGTCATGTATTAATTTTTATTTTTAGCAATACTTGAATGTGGGTTTGTTTCATGAAAAACATTTTGAATAAAAAGCTGAGAAAATCACGTTTTCAACTTCTTGGCTCGACATTTCATTCGCTAACATTTGGCAGTCTTGATTTATATGCTGTTTAATGTTTGACAACGCTAACGACCTCACTCATATGATTTTGTACAATTTCTGTGACGGCTAAGTTTAAGGACGGGGTTATGTGTGGTCCTTCGTACGAATTCCTACGAATTTGCCACCTCGTAAAAAACATATGATATTTCACATTTGTACAAGTTACGAATTCGTACAAATTAGCCACCTTGGCCAAAAGGCACGAATTACCGTGAGATCGGGTTGTTTGATGATTGCGTTATTTCACATATGCATCTGCTTACATATGAGATCGCTTGTTTCTGATTCTTCTTTAACAGGTTTTGATCCAGAAATTAAGTAATCATTCAGAAGATGCGTAATAGCACCCCCTATTGTATAACAGTGAAAATACGGAACGCCAGAAAATCCTGGCAGGGTAAGAGTTAACACCGAACCTAAAGATACAAAACTAAAGGCATATGGATATGGTCACAACCTGATTGGACAGATTTATGCCTTATATTTTGAGAAGAAACTTGCCGAACATCCAGAACTGCTGTGCGCTGCGCTAAATGCACTAATTACATATGGAGGTATTTTTACCAGTTCATAACTCACAAAGAACTTAATAAATGTGTTAAGGACTAGAGTCAAAACAGTGGCAGGAATTCCAGGTGTGTTTGAGCATTCAGTCCATTTTAGGGACATCTAGTGACATTACATCCTGTTTTTGGTTCGTTTAGATGTCTTTGGTCTATGTTGCATTCATATTTTGAAAGGCCCGCCTTTTAAGGCATCTTGGTCTGCTTTTGAGCGCAGGTTCAGATGGCAGAGTTCACACTTATTCAAATGAATTGCACTAACAAAGCAGTCGCACCAGAGTTTGTTTTAATTAAACAATCTCTGTGTCCAAATTATGATGGGTCCAGCATCCCACACTCCTAATACTTTTGCTAGAGGATGGTGAAAATCATTTGCAATAAATGTGTTGTTTACGTAGTACAAGCCTGGCCGACATGTGATGGATTAACATAGCTGGATGTGAAGCATGTGCTCAGTAATTCAAAGAATTCAATTAATTGACTTCAGTCACAGAAGTGGATGCACAAGTCAATACAGAAGTGGATGCACAAGTCAATACAGCACTTGTTGAATGGAGCATCTGGTACCTGGAGAGTTGAAAAGTGAAATTTAAATAGAAAAAACAATTTCATTAGTGTGTTGGCGTAAATCTGAATTCTATTATGAAAGTCAGCCCAGTTAAGAGATCCCACAGATGCACTAAATGTAAAAACCTCGTGTTCAAAGCGCTCCACAGGCACGGACCTGATTTCATTGTTTTATTATAATTGATAATCGCATTGATGTAGTTACACAGAACTAGCAAATCCTTTCATTAAAGAAGAAAGGCCAGGCATTGGTCTTATTATGTGTGTGATCTTGAGCTACATGAGTTACGTGAGAGAGGAGTATGAAGACATTGCTCAAACATTACAGGATCCAATTACACCGTGTAGGTCACTGCTTTGAACCTCCTGGATTTGTCTACTCACAGTTTGATATTGATATTTACAGCACATGAGGTTTGTGACTCATATTAAGCACCCCTGTTTGTTTTGGGTTTATCACACAGATATGTTGCTGGCATTTATGTTTAAGTAAAGAATAATAATCGGACACCACAGAGGCTGATAAGAGACTTTACCAGCCGGTTTAAGACTGTTAACTGCTAATCGAGGTGATTTGTATGATTACAAGTTTTCACACGATCATGCTACGATACTTCAAAATACTACAAAATATTTCAAAACAAAAAACAAAACAAAAAAACAGTACATATGAAACTGATAAATCTCGCATTCTTCTAATCAAGTCAAGTCAAGTCACCATTATTTATATACTGTAGCACTTTTTACAATACAGATTGTGTCAAAGCAGCTTTACAGTAGCTTCTACTGTCATGACATTATAGAAATAATAGAAATAATTTTATGGTATATTTATTTTTAATCATGAGACTAATGTTTTAAAATTACACATCACCAGTGCTGGGTAATAACCCGACTGATGTAATCAGGATCAGATTGTCAGATTCCAAAAGCACATGTAGTTAGATTATATTGCATTTTAAAATGCTCATAATCAGAATACAGTTACTTTTTTATGGGTTACATATATTATTCACTCAATGGCAGTCAATTTTTCATAATTTTCATTACTGATTCTCCCCAATTCTTTTTTTTTTCAAATCAATATGTTGTATGTATGTACTAACTCCAATTTTTGTCATGTAATTTGTAATCAGTAATGGACTACAAGTAATCTACCCAGCACTGCACATCACATATCACATTATATCCACAGAGGACAAGCAGTTTGGAGAATGAATGAATGTAACATAAAAATGGTCAAATTAAACATTTCCTTTTTAGTTTTATTTTTTATTTTATTTTATTTTTTTTACTTAAAAAAATAGTTTCAAAAAGGTTTTTTTTTTTTTTTTGCAACAAGCAGCATTTTCATTCAGAAATTGGTAGCAAATTTCACAATTAATTACAAAGAAACAGCAAGTAACGTTGAATTAAACTTTGTGAATTGCATTTTTTGTTCTGTTTACAACTTCAGGAAATATTTAGAATTTCGAAATGAACTTTCATGCTTTTTTTTTCTTTTTCTAAAAATCATACATTTCCGTATGAATCACATTGTAAGAATTGATATGGAATCTACAAAGCAACTGGATATAGCTAGACAACCTGGACAAACAACACATCTTAACTCTGTGCTTTCACTGATCTTTTACTCTCTTGTCCTTTCAGGTAATGCCTTTGTGGTGAGTTTGGCAGTAGCGGATCTGGTCGTGGCCATCTACCCCTACCCGCTCGTCCTGACCGCCATCTTCCATGACAGCTGGATCGCTGGTGATATTCACTGTCAAATCAGCGGCTTCCTCATGGGGCTCAGTGTGATCGGCTCTATTTTCAACATCACAGGCATCGCCATCAACCGCTACTGTTACATCTGCCACAGCCTTAAGTACGACAAGCTCTTCTCCAACAAGAACACAGTATGCTATGTCATACTAGTCTGGGTGCTGACTATCCTGGCCATCGTCCCAAACTGGTTTGTAGAGTCTCTGCAGTACGACCCGCGTGTCTACTCTTGCACCTTCGCCCAATCTGTGAGCTCGCTCTACACCATCACGGTGGTGGTGGTGCACTTCATTCTGCCCATCGGCATCGTCACGTACTGCTACCTGCGCATCTGGATCCTCGTCATACAGGTGCGCAGACGGGTCAAGCCCGACAGTCGGCCCAAGATCAAGCCTCATGACTTCCGGAACTTTCTCACCATGTTTGTGGTGTTTGTGTTGTTCGCCGTTTGCTGGGCTCCGCTGAACTTCATAGGCCTGGCGGTGGCGATCCACCCCAGACTGGGTCAAGCCATACCCGAGTGGCTCTTCACAGCCAGCTACTTCATGGCGTACTTCAACAGCTGCCTCAATGGCGTTATATATGGAGTGCTAAACCACAACTTTCGAAAAGAGTATAAAAGGATTATACTTGCTATTTTCAAGTTTAATTGTTGAGTTTTCGCAATGAGACGAGCACTGTGTCTTTCTTAAAATTCGCAAGTTATTCAAAGCGATTGAGTGCAGCGTAACGATGCATCTTTTGTGATTCAAATGTTTTTATTGTTTGCATTTTGTTATACCAAATATGGACATATTTTGAGTCCCTGTATTTACATCCTAATATTTGCACAAAATGATATATGTTTGAACTTGAGTTCCTTGTTTACATTATCATCTACACAATATGTTCTTATTTAGAAATGTAATTGGCATCTAAATGTGGAAGATCCCAACACTAATCAAAACCCTTGATAATATCTATTTGAAATCCTATTTTTCATTTGATTTTGTTGAATATTCAAATGTCTAAAAATGTAGTGTTTAAATATATATATAAAAAAAGAAATATTTTCTTAAATGCAATTGCTTTTAAACGTCATGTGATTTTTATTTTTTAAATATTTATTATTATTGTACTGATCATGGTGTCTCATTTTTATTGAATATGTGGGAGGAAAAACTACAAAAACAATTAGTGAATGTTTGAAGTACTAATGGAGCATATCGTATCAGTGAGAGGATTTTCAGATTATAATTAAGATGATGATTATACTTAAATCTACATATCATTTTATCTCAATTTAATTACATGTCATTAAGGTGACATATTTGGAGAGCCTTAGGATTTATTATTAAATAAGAAAAATATATCTATGTTATGAATTAATTAAAGTTAGCATATATTAATGAGGATGTAAGATAGGAGATTTTGATAGATTACATATATGAGCATATTTTTGCTGAGCTAAATTAATTTACTGTATTATCTGATACCTCAAGTGCAAAAAGGAATGTATGATTTAATCTAAATTACTTTACACAAATGTATAAAAACAAATTATAATATGAAATTTAATATTATAGCTTGTTTTCTGGTTAAAACAAAGAAAATGGACCATAAGTGGAAAGTTAGAGCAGTTTATCAATCCATTAAATTCATGACCTAGAATGTTGCAAAAACATGCACAGAAATATGAAGGTTTTTTTTTCTTTTTTCTGAGCGTTGAAATGGAAAGCACTTCCATGTATCCTACAAATATTTGTTTTTGTGTGTAAAGGTGGAAATCAAAAAGTGTAATACTGTGTTATTCAAAATCTCCACTGCACATTTTCTGATCAAATATTTATCATATTTTTATATGTAAACATTCCTATGAATGCACATCTGAGTGCTGCATTCATGTTTAATAGTAAGATATCTTAATAAAATTTAATCACTGTGCAACGTGTTGAAATATTCACTCCTCTGTGGGAAAATGAAGGGGTGTTTTACTCATAAATATAAAGAAACTTTTTCTGACGTGGTTGTTTTCATAGATGAACACCACACCACAAGTACATGTTTGACAAGGCGTATGTTGTTTTCAGCGACTCAAGTGTTTTACAAACAATAAACACAAGTCTAGAAACTAACACTTGCCTGGGGCAGTTCTCATCGTGGCGTGCTGCCAGTCATCATTATCCATTCAGAGCAGGTTCAGCTGAAGAAGAAGTATAGATCTCTGACAGGGAGCTTTGTGGGTCAGTGAGGACAAATAACTTGTAGATGATGGATTTATGCCTCAGGGTTTGAGATGAAAACACGGAAACGTCTCGCAGATGCTGAGACTCACACTAAACCCAAATCACAGTAAATGTTATCGGTCCCACATTATATTAGGTGGCATTAACTACTACTTACATAAAAAATAAGCACAATGTACTTATTGTGTTCATATTGTATTGCAAAACACTTCTGCTGCTATTGAGGTGAGATACGGGACAGGTTTGGTTGTATGGGTAAGTTTAAAGAGTCAGCAGTGTAATTATAAATGTAGAAACAGAAATTAATTACAGATTAAGCCTGTAAGTATTTTTTTAAAATATAAATGTAAAATATGTATGTACGCAATAAGTGCATTGTATCAAATGATTAATTTAAATGTAAATACATAGTAGTTAAGGCCACCTGATATAAAGTGGGACCAATTCTCACTATTAAAGGGTTATTCCACCCCAAAATGAAAATTTTGTCATTAATCACTTACCCCCATGTCGTTCCAAACCCGTAAAAGCTTCAATCGTCTTCAGAACACAATTTAAGATATTTTGGATGAAAACCGGTAGGTTTATGACTGTCCCACTGACTGCCAAAGAATTAACACTGTGAAGGCCCAGAAAAGTATTCTCGTAGCTTTGTAAAATGACGGTTGAACCACTGATGGCAGATGGACTATTTTGGCGATGTCTTTAATATTTTTCTGGGCCTTGACAGTGTTATTTACTACGCAGTCAATGGGACAGTCACAAACCTCCCGGTTTTCATCCAAAGTATCTTAAGATGTGGTCCGAAGACGAATGAAGCTTTTACGGGTTTGGAACGACATGGGGGTAAATGATTAATGACAAAATTTTCATTTTGGGGTGGAGTAACGCTTTAAATTTGGTTAGACATGCTTGATTGTTCCAGGTTCAATGCAAGTTAAGCTCTATCGACAACACCATTACTACAGAAAATCATTGTACATAGATCACATTTACTGTGATGTACTTACAGTGGAAATTTATGGGGTAGGGCATTTCACTGGAATATTAAATGTTACATTTTTCAAAGCTTGACAAAGCAATTTTGAAAGCCCCCATCACTAATATCATATTCATCATAAAACATAATTTTGCAAAGAAATCTGTTCAATTGATTCAAAGTTTCAAAAAGTCTTGTTTCTCCCATCATGATATGTAATAACTCAAGTTTGATAGGATATAATTGCTTAGGGTTCTCTCGAAAACCTGATTTGTCAATGACATAATATGATGATATTACTGCAGTGATCGTCTTGTTCTAAGCCGTAATAGACTTTTTTCTTAGCAGTAATTTGCTCAATAATGCAGTAATAAACTCTTAAAATCAATATTGTCCCTGTACAACGTTCTTTTTAACATTACATTTATTCATTTAGCAGATGGTTTTATCTAATGCAACATGCACATGAGGAATAAAACAAGCAATTCATTTTAAGGATTTCAGAAATCGCTCAAGCTAGACCAGGAGGGATTAAGACATAATGAAAACATAGAAGAAACTTCTTTTATTTGTTACTTATTAACTTCATCTTCAGCTGGTAGACTTCAGCTGCAACTTTCTCATGAGTGATGACACGCTTCACATATTGTCGACATCAAAAGCTGAGTCAAAACTCATAAAATTTATCTGTCTCTTGGTAGATGCCAGCCAAATTACACAGAAGCCAGTGTGACCAGGTCGTGCCATCCTCTCATCCATGAACACAAACTACACCAGGTAAAAGAAAACACGACCCAGACTATATTAAATGCAGCTTCGCTTGCTGTGAGTGTAAATATGGTTTGTGTCGACCACAATATGTTCTGTGTAGTGAATTTCTGCCTGCCGAGAGCATGAAACCATGAAATTACACAATAAACCATTTCTGTGTTGGGTCACCACTTGATGTTCAATGTAAAATCTGGGTTTGGAAGCTAAATCAGTTGATAATGTGACACCTCAAATAACACTCACTATTGTATGGAACACACACACACAAAAAAATGGGTTCTTCAGCAGTTCTTTGTGGTAGTTGAGGTGCTATTTAGCACCGCTAAGTGGTTCTTTGGCTCGTAATCATAGAGGAACCAATTTAGGTGCTATATAGCGCCTATAAAGAACCTGTAATAGTTCTTCAGCAGTTCTTTGGGGTGGTTAAGGTGCTATATAGCACCATCTTTAAAGACATAGGGTGGTTCCCCTATGATTACGAGCCAAATAACCACTTTTAGCGCTATTTAACACCATTTTTTTTTTCAGAGTGAAGAATATCAACATTTTGTCAAAAATACGAGTCCCAATTTCTACTTTTAAACGCAGAGGAATGCCAAAGTTGCTGTGTATTGTAATTGACAGCATGCCACAGATGCTGTCCGTAGACTTAACCTGTATTGAACCGGGAAGATTTCTGTATTTCTGTCTTGATACAAGTCAGATATTACTTGACCTTCATTACTTCCGGAAAAGTGCTGAACACTAGGAGTTCTTTTGTTGTTGTTTTGTAAAAACGAGCAGCTGAAGATAATAGACCATGAGCAAAACTTGACTTTAGCCCACACTGTATTTTTTCCTTATAAATAATGACAGCCTACCATAGCAATTTCCGTTTGATCTGTCCTAAGTACAAAAGACTCTTCCTGCAATCTCTCACACAGTATTGTGGATGTTTTACCATGCCAATCAAAGGCTTTGCCATGATGCAACTTCAATGAAAGAGTTGTAGATTACAAATCTACATTCTCAGCTCGTTCATTTAAGCAGACGTCATATTAGAAGAAGGGTAATAAAAGTGAAATGTATGAATAATCAAAGCTAGATTTCACACAAATTGTCTATAAGTCTGCAGAAGGCAAACTTGAAATTTGATGAAATTTCTCAATTAATTTTCCCTCACAATAAGCAATATTCTGTTGGCAGTGCTAGATAGATAACTGGCAAACTGTAATCCGTTACTGATTCCAAATGACATGACACAAACGTAATCCATTACATTGCACATTTTAAGTAATATAATCGGACTACTTTTTGATTACTTTTGACCTTGTTTTTAACTCATTTACCATGCTGATTTAAATAGGATAAATGTGCACCATATTGATATAATAATACAAAGATAAAGAAAATATATTTCATTCGCTGTTAACAACATGAAGTGCATTAGACATTACATTATATCAAGGTTTCCTAGACTGGGGCTTGTGAAGGAATTGCCGGGGATTGTGAATTTAATAAAAAGTAAATAATTAACCAAATCATAAAAAAATAAAATTTTAATTAATCATTTTCAAAAGAACAATCATAATAAAACTCTCACTAAAAAAAGATTCAATATTTTATTTGCTAGCATGACATGAACATGCAAATGTGTTACTTAATTATTCATTTCTTACCTTAAAATCTCAGGGGGTACTTAAAAGTAAATTGATTACGTGGAAGAGGTTTAGCTGACAAAAAATGTTTGAGAATCCCCATTACGAAAAGTAACCCACCAAATTGGCTAGTGATTTGACAGCCTTACCTGCATACAAACCTGCTTTGACTTTCCTTTCTGTCTTTACAAACCGGCAAACCAAGCACTACCTTTACAAAGTGTTACAAATTTCTAAAACTAATGCAACTCGAGCCACTTTTAACAGCCAGACACAACTGCCAACTGTTACAGCATCATTTCAAAATCTTTCCAAGTACCCTTGTAGCATGCATACTGTTGGTTGGAAAACACTGTCTTACAACAAAAAGACACAAGTGAGAAAAATCACACCTGGAAGAGGCAGTAACATCAAGACAGGCTATCGTTTCTTTAATTCAAACACAGAGCACATAGCAGCTCTCAAGGCCTGCTGTTTTACATGAACTAGAAAGACAATGACGCAATTCAACAGGTGGACCTTGAAACTCTAATGTTGATAATCCACAAATAAATTAACTAGTAATATGTACAAAAATGAGCAATGTGACGCTTCTCTATTTGTAGAATCTTACCTTTACATATTTAATCTATTTTAAAGTAAGATATGTCACCCTGGACCACAAAACCAGTCATAAGGGTCAATCTTTCCATTGATGTATGGTTTGTTAGGATCGGACAATATTTGGCTGAGATACAACTATTTGAAAATCTGGAATCTGAGGGAGCAAAAAAATCTAAATATTGAGAAAATCGTCTTTAAAGTTGTCCAAATGAAGTTCTTAGCAATGCATATTACTAATCAAAAATTAAGTTTTGATATATTTACAGTAGGAAATGTACTAAATATCTTCATGGAACATGGTCTTTACTTAATGTCCTAATGATTTTTGGCATAAAAGAAAAATCAATAATTTTGACCCATACAATGTATTTTTGACTATTGCTACAAATATGCCCCAGCGACTTAAGACTGGTTTTGTGCTCCAGGGTCACATATGTTCATTTTCAACAAGGTGAGCATGAATAAATGACCTACAGCATATGTACAATAACACAAAAATACATGAAGTCACAAAATCAAAACAAGTAACACTGCAATTACAAAAGCAGCAGTTGAATGCAACTTAAAAATTACCGTAAATCTTATATATATATTAAAGAAAACTCTCCAGTAAATAACTTTGGCACTGCCAACCATACAGTGCTGCTCACTAATACCGGCACCCTTGGTAAATATGAGGTGGCTGTGAAAATAAATCTGCATTGTTTATCCTTTTGATGTTTCGTCCAAAAAAATTTACAAAATTCTAACCTTACATTGAAGTAAAACAATGGAAAGTTTTCTCTAGTTCACATTAGCCAGTTATTGGCACCCAATTATTGCAACATCCTTTTCCTGAAAAAACAGCTCCGAGTTTTCTCCTATAATGCCTGATGAGGTCAGAGAACACCTGACAAGAGATCAGAGACCATTCCTTCATCCAGAATCACTCCAGACCCTCTAGATTCACAGCTCCATGTTGGTGCTTCTTCTCTTCAGTTCACTCATTTTCTACAGGGTTCAGGTCAGAGGACTGGAATGGCCAGCAGACGCTTGGTTTTGTGCTCAGTGACACATTTTTGTGTTGTTTTTGAGGTTTGTGTTTGGATTATTGTACGGTTGGAAGATCCAAATATGACCCATTATAAGATTTCTAACAGAGTCAGTCACTTATTGATTTTTTATCTGTTGGTATTTGATAGAATCCATGATGCCATGTGTCTAAACAAGATGTCCAGGACCTCCAGCAGAAATATAGGCCCACAACATTATAGATCCAGCAGTATATTTAAACATGGACATGGCGTACTTTTTATCCCTGTTTGCACCAAACCCATCTTGAGTGTTTGCTGCCAGAAAGCTCTTTTTTAGTTTCATTTGACCATAGAAGCCAGTCCCATTTGAAGTTCCAGTCGTGTCTGATAACTGAATACGCTGGAGTTAGTTTTTGGATGAGTGAGGAGAATTTTTCTTGAAACCCATTTGAACAACATGTGGTGATGCAAGGGATGTTTGAGATATATATATATATATATATATATATATATATATATATATATATATATATTTGTAGGCTTTCTGACCCCAAGATTCAACTAATCTCTACAATTCTCCAGCTGTGATCCTTGGAGAGTCTTTGGCCACTCAAACTCTCCTCCTCACCGTGCATTACGACGATATAGACACGTCCTCTTCCAGGCAGATTTTTAACATCTTTAGTTGATTGGAAATTCTTAATTATTATCCTGATGGTGGAAATGGGGATTTTCAATGCTTTAACTCTTTTCTTACAGCCACTTTCTATTTTGTGATGCTCAACAATCTTGTTCTGCACGTCAGAACTATATTCTTAGGTTTCACTCCTTGAGATGGATGATTAAGGGAATTTGGACATTTATTTCATAATGTGAGTTTCCCCCCCACTTTAAATTGTTTTACGTCAATGAACATTGAATTTTGTGAATTTTTGGAATGAAAGATTAAAAAGATAAACAATGCAGATTTATTTTCACAGCCCCCTTTGCTCATATTTACCAAAGGTGCCAATATTAGTGAGCAGCACTGTATATATATATATATATATTTATATAGCACTTTCATACAACCAAAAAACAAAAATAAAAAATTCAAGTACCTCAGTAAAAAGTGTGTTTAACACAACAGTACAAGTGTTTTAAAATTAAAGTTACTCAACATGCATACGATTAAAACACACTTCTGTTGGTCTGCCTGAACTTGAAGTGTTTTGTGTGCTGAACATCATGAGATCTGGAGTCTGTTTTAAAACAATTGTACACTGCACATCTGGAAAGAAATCTGGTTATATGTACTGAAAAAACTACAACTTGTAGATAACGCACCTGTTGAATATAAAAGACTGTTTGATGTGTGAGATGGCACAAATAAAAATAAACCAATAAAAAATTACTTAAATATATAAATCAATAAAAAAAAACAACAACAGCAGACACGGTGCAGATAAAATTGTTTAAAGACCACGGATCTGACTAATCTTTTGATTGATTGAGATTGAGAGGTACTGGGTATTGTGTAATTGTGCAAACATTCTGTACTTTGAATGGATTTTCCACATATTTACAATCAAGTCTAGGTTGAGTCTGTGTGTAATATGCAGAAGTAAATAACTCGCTTTTTGTCTTGAAACCAAGAGCCCTAAGAATACAAAAACACAGTTACAAACTGAAATTGTTGACGCCGCTTCTTTCCAATTGCAACTACTCCGAATGAGTAAACAACACGTGAGAACCTGTTAAGTCTAAATTAATGTGATAGGAATCTGTTTGTGGCACTGAAACACTGTAAACAAGCCATTAAAATGAGCAATACAGATATTATTCTGTTAATATTCACCTTAAAATTGGGATGAAAAGGCTGTTTGACCCAAAAGATTTTGTAAAAACGAGGTCAAAGTAACTTGGGAACTTGATATGAAGAGACTTTAGTGCTGCAAAAACTGAAGGACAAAAACACATAAAAAATCCATGAGCCATCTACGGACTTTCAGAAAGAAGAATCCCAAGTGAAATTTAGCAGAAATCAAAGGAGCATGTAGTAAGTAAATGATTCAGCCGGTCTGCACGGCCAACATTTAATCTGTCGCTGCGTCAGCATTCACAGCAGCTGCAGGTGAGTGCTGTTGTGTCTGCTGTTGTTCCGTGCCACAATCTCCTGGATGGAGATGTACGTTCCCGCCACAAAGCCTACAAAGCCAATGAGACTGATGGCGATGTCCTTAACCATCACCCACAGCTTCATGTCTTCATTATGGAAGGTGATGATCTGAAGCAGGGGAGGGATGATGAGGGCCAGAGCGCTGCTGCTCACGGAGCCCACCAGAGAGATGACCAGGTCAAGCTCCGGGATCAATACGGCCAGAGCACCTGCGGTGAGACAGCAGAGGAACATCACGTTAAACCGCAAGACCACTTCCGGCTGCTGCGCTCTTCAATGCTGTTTGCATTGTACCATGTTAAAGACGGTTGTAAGAGCGCATATTTTATCCCTAACATGTTTTACAGCGAGCATCCAGTGATAGTAAAGTACAGACTTTTCATAAAATGAGTCTGTGTGTTTTTCAGCTTTGTTTATAATTAAAAGTAAAATGACTTGTATATTAAGTCTTGTTTTCTGTAAAATTTATACAAATTGTTAGTTTTTGCTTAAAACAAGGGAAAAAAAGGATCTTAACCCTTGTGCATTGTTCAAATTCACTACCCTTTCGTTATGAAAACATCCACTAAATTAAACTGCTGTAAAATTGTATCAGATAAATATTTTGTTAAATTTTTTTTTTGCGTAAATCTGTTAAATCAACCTCAGTCCTGATCAAAACTACTAAATCTTTTAAAAAATCTAGGATTTTTACTCTTTAATTGTCAAGTTCATAAATGATGTCACTGATTTGGGGGAAACAAACAAACAAACACAAAATGACTTATTTTCAATATAAAAAGTGATTGTGAACTGGATATTTGTTTACCTTTTATCACAGTCTTGGACATTGATTAGTAACAACATTGGCTTTGATGCATTGTTAGTTTTTGTGCAGCATCAGATTTAAATTTTTTCTCCCTCATTTACTGTTCGTGGCTGTTTTTGCCCCATTGACTTCCATTATAACAACATTTTTTGATTGCAAAGCCATGACACCATATAATCATGCATTCTTGATTGTTGGTGGTTTTCCCTGTTGGGAAGAGGTAAAATTTGTCATTTTTACTGTTGATCACCAGGTAGCACCATTAACCCTTTAGATAGGCCTGTGCAAAAAAAAAAAAGCTTAGTTTCTGGCTTGTATATGGACTTATATGGAGTATAACAGCATATTATAGTGTGAGTGTGTGAGTGTGAGTGTGAGTGTGTGAGAGAGACCTTTGCTCACTTACCTTGATGCATCTGAGAAAATCAAAATATGCACCTCAGCTCTCAGAACTACATGGAGCAAACAAAAACTAAGTAAGTGTATTTATGCACCTGCTGCCTTTTGATGGTGAGAAGTACGAACGGCCTGTGTGAGAAATGCTTGTCTTTTCTTGATGGTAAAGCCAGTTTAAAACCTTAAAATCCTTCAGTGATACACTTTTCCATTTTTTCTGTAAAAAATCTACTCTGCATCAAATTTATGAACATAATTTATTATGAACCAAAATGCAACAACAACTTCAAATAAACTGAACAATGGTGCAAGAGTTGAGGATGGATGGAGAACTAAACAATTAAACTAACTATTTAGTGCGTATGTGTGCACGTGTGTGTGTGTGTGTGTGTGTGTGTGTGTGTGTTCAGTCTTTCCAGCAGGACTTGCAGCATATCACTTGGACATATCACTAACAGATGCAAGTGCTGACTGAAAAAAGGGAGTTGGTCTCCACGTTGGTGGAAAACCACACTTCGCCGTTTCTCCCAATCCACCCAGATCCAGGATCCTCTGAATCCTCCTCGCCTTCAGTGGAAGCTGGAGAGGATGATGAGGATGCCACAACAAAATCAGGATCTGACTCTCCTGAGTCTGTGGTGTCAGAGGGAGAAGACAATACATCCTGCAGCTCGCTGGAGGGGTCAGGCTGCATAATCATTTCTAAAACTACGGTACAAGTCAAGCCCTTTCTCATGTTGCTTGCTGCTCTTCTCACCATCAAATGACCAGCCGGATGGCATTTTGTTTAGTCTGTACTTCTCACCATCAAAAGGCAGCAGGTGCATAAATACACTTACTTTGTTTTTGTTTACTCCATGTAGTTCTGAGAACTGAGGTGCATATTTTGATTTTCTCAGATACATCAAGGTAAGTGCGCAAAGGTCTCTCTCACACTCTCTCTCACACTCACACACACACACACACACACACACACACAGAGTATAATATGTTGTTATACTCCATATAAGTCCATATACAAGCCAGAAACTAAGCTTTTTTTTTTTTGCACAGGCCTATCTAAAGGGTTAATGGTGCTACCTGGTGATCAACAGTAAAAATGACAAATTTTACCTCTTCCCAACAGGGAAAACCACCAACAATCAAGAATGCATGATTATATGGTGTCATGGCTTTGCAATCAAAAAATGTCGTTATAATGGAAGTCAATGGGGCAAAAACAGCCACGAACAGTAAATGAGGGAGAAAAAATTAAAAAACTAACAATGCATCAAAGCCAATGTTGCTACTAATCATTTACATGTCCAAGACTATGATAAAAGGTAAAAAAAAAAAAAAAAATTTTTTATATTGAAAATAAGTCATTTTGTGTGTTTTTTTCCCCAAATCAGTGACATCATTTATGAACTTGGCAATTATAGAGTAAAAATCTTGGATTTTTAAAAAACATTTAGTAGTTTTGATCAGGATTGAGGTTGATTAATAGATTTATGCAAAAAAAAAAAAAAAAAAAAAAATTGAAAAAAAATATTTATCTGATACATTTTTACAGCAGTTTAATTTAGTGGATGTTTTCATCCCGAACATAACGAAAGGCTAGTGAATTTGACGACAGTGTATTGTTGAGTTTTTGAAAAATTTCAAAATAAGATTTGTCACCAAAAATCATTCCATTTGCTGAAACACCGAGAAAGTTATGGCCACATTAAGACTCAACAGCACTCCAAAGTGGACGAAAACTTCCACAACAGTACATAAGGGTTAATTAAAAGGAAAAACAAGATAATTTTTTTGCCCCATTGGCAGATATTTTTTCTTGTTTTAAGCAAAAAAATAACAAATTTTAAAAAATAAATAAATAAATTCAGAAAACAAAACTTTAATTTTGTTTCTCAAGTAAGTGTATCTTGATTAAAGAATGTTTAGGTATTTTTTATTTATTTTTTTAAATGGAAAACAAGATACTAGATACATACTACGCAAGAAAATACTTTTTTTCTTCATGGTTATTATTGCCATTTTGGTTACAGAATATACTGTTTCTGCATTTAAATGAAAGTAAACTCTTGTAGCTTCTGTTCCTTGTAATTTTGTATTTTAATAAATTAAATCCTTATATATATATATATATATATATATATATATATAAAAAAAAAACATTTTTCATAGTGATATTTCCCCCCATTTTAAATTCTTATTATCCAATGAAAGGTTAGATTTTCATGAATTTTTTTAATAAAAGATCAAAAGGATTAACAATGCAGATTAATTTTACAGCCTTCTTTGATCATATTTACCAAGGGTGCCGATATTTTTGGCCATGACTAATATATATACACATATACATACATACACACACACAGTGTGTATAGGCCTAATAATAATTATTAAAACCATTTTGAAGCACAAATATTTAAAAACCTACTTTACGTTTTGTATTCCAAAATTAAATCCCTATGAAATGTCTCCATTCTTCCTGTTATAAAGGAAAAACACATTATTTGCTAAATTGTCACTGCGCCTCCAAAGTTCCTTAATGCGTTCCTTGAGGAAAAAAGCAAGCGCCAAGCCCTGGAGAGGGAAAATGTAAAAAGCCAGAAGCCGATCGTAATGCTGATGAGTGCATTTCATGTAGAGTAGAGGACAGTGCATGCCGTGCGCTGCTTTGGGAATGAGTTATCTTGATCTGTCACTAAGGGGATTGAAGTGGGCATGGAAAGGCACTGTTCTCCACCAAACAAGCCTCCTCTGATGTCCTCTGAACGTTCCTCTGTTTTTCAAACTGTGCACGGCGGGAATACACCGCAGCTTTTAAATCTTCAAACGTTCACATGGCAAATTCCTGTCTGTCACACATGAACACACACCCACTCCTGTCACTTATTATTATTTTGTAGGGGTTGTCGGCTGTTCACTTTCTTCTCATTTGACACAAGTCTTTTTGAACCAGGATATCTGGTAAATCGACACTGAAAAGCTGATCTTTTGAACGCCTTGCCACAACCCACTCTCTCTTGAAGACTTTGGCGAGGGAAACCAAACCGAACCGGACGGCCTTCTTTGTAATATGTTGTTTTGAAAGGCCAAATTTGAAGCCCAAAGAGGGATGAGATGTAGGTCACTTTGAAGATTTGAGCAGCAAACACCAAGCAGATTACAAAGCAGACACAGGTGACAGATTCCCCTCGGGGACCGAGAGCAGAACAAGGCTTTAAAAGCTATTGCAAAGTAAATTCACATTAAGGACATGTGCTGGATCAATTGATGGATCCTCCAAGCACGACTCTCTTCCAGCAAACTAAACCGTACAGGCGTCTATGAGTCCTCGGCCGGTGACTCATTTGTTCCTTACTGTGATAATGGAGAACACGAATTTGCAGAATGATTAGACACATTACAGAAAGATTACTGTATGGGTCAAATGACATGCAAATTGTTTTATACAGATCTATTAATTTATTAAAAAACACTTTAAAAATACACTTCATACATACATGCTTACAATGAATTAAATAAACCTCTTCTATTATAAGCATGTTTTTAATTTCTGAATTATCATTAAGAGAATAAAGTCAAAGATTTCAGAGTGATTTAC